>NC_086445.1:917863158-918177658 GCF_028390025.1 Pseudophryne corroboree
TACCTGAAAAGGGCCGCCTGTAGGCGGGATATGAGATGGTTCTGTTGGTATTGCCTTTCCGATATTCTTCCTCAAGCAGGTGAGGCATGTCATTGCCCTTTTTCCCGCATGGGAAGAAAATCCTGGGGCGCACCAATATGCTCTTACCAACTTGCACATCCCTTCCTTGCCTAGATGAGTCAGCCCATGTGCTGCTTCCGCTAAACTTGGAAGGTATGCTCTGGGTGCCACTGGTTTACCCTGCCCATCTGTCCAGAGTCCTGAGGACTCCTGGCCATATCCTTTTGCCCTCCAAACTGCCTTTTCCTGTGTGGAACACAAATTTTGCATTTCACACAATTTCTGTGTGTTGACGGTATTAAATACCATCAGTTGTGTGGTGTCTGTCTGTCTGGGGGTACCAGCTGCTAACTTAGCAGCTTCGTCTGCTCGGCTGTTACCAAGTGATACCGGGTCTTGGCTATATGTATGTGCTTTACACTTGATAACAGCCACTCTGTCAGGTTCCTGTATCACTGTTAGAAGCCTTTTGATGTGAGCTGCATGCGCTACCGGTGTACCAGCTGCCGTCATGAAATTTCTGAGGCGCCATAGGGCTCCGAAATCATGGACTACCCCGAAGGCGTATCTAGAGTCGGTATAGATATTGGCTGTTTTGCCCTTAGCCAATTCACATGCTCTGGTTAGGGCAACCAGTTCAGCAACCTGGGCTGAGTGAGGTGGGCCTAGCGGTTCTGCTTCTATGGTGCCTTGGTCATCTACGACTGCGTATCCAGTACACAAGTCTCCCGAGTCCGTCTGTCTGTGACAACTACCGTCAGTGTAGAAAGTAAGATCTACATCTTCCAGTGGGCTGTCACTGATGTCAGGCCTTGCCGTGAAATTTTGGGTCAAATATTCCATACAATCATGTGAGTCAGTGTCTGTACCAAATCCTCCTTCACCATCACTCTCATCCCCCACCCTTTGTGCCTGTCCAGGCACACCTGGGAGATACGTTGCTGGATTTAGTGCACTGCATCTCTTTATGGTGATGTTTACAGGGGCCATTAGTGCTAATTCCCACCTTGTAAACCGTGCGGATGAGACATGTCTGGTTTGGGCAGAATTTAGTAAGGCTGACACTGCATGAGGTGTATGGATTGTGAGGTTGTGTCCTAGCACTACATCTTCGCTTTTCGTTACTAGCAATGCTATCGCAGCGACACTTCGCAAGCATGTGGGGAGGGATCGCGCTACCGTATCTAGCTGAGCGCTGTAGTATGCTACCGGCCTGCTGGCATCACCGTGCTTTTGGGTTAGGACGCCTGCCACGCAACCAGCACTTTCTGTTCCGTACAGCTCAAAGGGTTTCCCATAGTCTGGCATACCTAATGCTGGTGCCTGCGTTAGGCACTGTTTAAGTCTCTCAAATGCCATCTCGGATTCGTCTGTATGCGAAATCCGATCAGGTTTGTTTGATGAGACCATCTCCTGCAAAGGTAATGCTAGAATGGAAAAACCTGGGATCCAGTTACGGCAATACCCACACATTCCTAGAAACGTTCTGATCTGTTGCTGGGTTTGTGGCAGAGTCATGTCTCGAATTGCTTGAATTCTATCAGCGGTCAGGTGTCTCAGTCCTTGTGTCAGACAGTGTCCCAGATATTTTACTTTAGTCTGGCATAATTGCAACTTGTCTTTGGAAACCTTGTGTCCTGTGTCTGAAAGATGAAACAGGAGCTGTTTCGTATCTTTCAGGGACGCTTCCAGTGAATCTGAACATAGTAGTAAATCATCCACATATTGGATCAATACTGATCCACTCTCTGGTTGGAAAGACTGTAAACAATCATGCAAAGCCTGTGAAAATATACTTGGACTGTCTAGGAAACCTTGTGGTAATCGAGTCCATGTGTATTGGACTCCTGTATGTGAATGCAAACAAATATTGGCTGTCAGGGTGCAGAGGTACCGAGAAGAAGGCGGAGCAGAGGTCAATAACAGTGAAAAATTTCGCAGTGGGAGGGATTTGCATAAGGATGACAGCTGGATTTGGCACTACGGGGAACTGACTCTCAACTATTTTGTTATTTGGCTCTGCAGAATTTCCTAGCTCCCTAATATACTTTTGACATGCAACTAAGTCTTTCCTAGGATCAGGGAATTCAGACATCATTGATCTTAATTCTGCTCGGGAAAAGGGACAGTGCATGGCGATGTTCCTGACAGGAGTTGCTCCTGAAGCTTCAGTTTTCCCATTTGGCACTGCTATTACCCTAACGGGATTAAGTCCAATAACATCATTCTGAGTAGATTCTACAAAATGTGGTGAAATGGTTTCAGCATAGTGTATGGTGCCGTACTTACCAGTCGATACGACCTCACCTGTCCCTCCGCTAGGGGCCTTTGCTACTAATCTTACGGGTTGGGTCGTGCCCACTGCTGTTTCTGATATGGTGGCTGCTAGGGAGAGTGCTGATATTGTTGTGGGCTCATCCTCTTGGTCACAATCCTGGGGAAAGTTCAAAACAGGGTACAACTTGCACGGATTAGTGTTAGCATTAATTACTTTGGTTACATTATCCTTAACTTCTACACATTTAACATAACCCTGAGTGCCATTCTCTGCAACCAATTTCTCTCCAGGTATGTACGGTGGTGGGGGTGCAGTGGCTATCAGTTTCCTGATAGGGTTAGATCCAGTGGCTTGCGCCAACCCCCTTTGTATTTCACCTTCCTGTTGCCACAATGTTAAATAATCATAATGTTTAATACGCCTTTTTGAAGATTTAATCAGGCAAACTCTTCTCCTTAAATTCTGTAATACTTCTGGGTTAAAACTACCTACCCGGGGAAACTTTCCCCCGTCATGCACAGTCATCCTTTCCCATTCATTGAACAACATTTCTGTGTGATGACCATATTTCTCACACATAATATACCTTGCCGACCCGATTGGTCGGTTTACCAAATCAACCTGAACCTGGGTTGATCGCCCCTTACCTGAACAACTGGCCCCCATCTCTGCAGGTGCTGCTTTCACTACCTCTGACTTCAAATCAGGGTCTTCGGCAACCCTTACAAAAACCAAGATGCTCGGGGTAAGGCTGCGGTGGGGGTTTTGCTCCGAAGTCCGCCCACTTAACTCCCGTCCACGCTGGCCAATATGGCGACCAAAGTTCCCAGAGGTTCCGTACCCAACCTAGGGCACCTAAGTACGTCTACTTGCTCGGGCGTGTGGGAGTGTCTTACCCTCCCCAGCAAGTATCAGTGGCTGGAATGTCCCTGAGTGATCAGGCTACTTCCCTTAAAATAAAAAAAATTACACAAATCACGTTAACAATGTGCAAGTAGCGTTCTTCTGAATTCAAGACACGCTAATGCACACAATCACATGCGGTACAATCGTATCTGCACACAAGCAACTAATCTTATGTGCGTAACGATCAGTGGAATCGAAAATTTCGGCTGCGAATTCCTTCAGCAATGAGCTTCTTTGGCCTATATGGGTCTCGCACCAACCCTCTTCGGTTGTGCTCTCTACTTTTAGTCTGCTGTACCTGAACCTCCTGGTCCTTGACCTCCTGGTCTGTTATGTACAGCAGACTCTACTGCTCATAAATATGTCGAGATTAACAAGGGACGCCTCCCAAGCCACCCCACGCTATCACTCTCGCTGGTGTACCTCTTTCTACTGGCCTATGGTTCCCACTTCCGTAATAAAAGAGAAATCTTATATATACACACTCTTACATTCGAACACTCTTATTTCTGTACAGAATTCCTTTCATTCAGTAATAGTCTAACCCAGAAGAATTACAACAGAGAAAGTCTTTTTCTTTTAACTTTAAACTTTTGGATTTGAGATAGATTTGTGTTATTTTCGCGTTACTTCCTTATCGCCTATTAAAACAATACTATCGTGCGGTTTGTATTATGTGGGCGTATCCGTACGCTCCGTTGCGTGATATACGCTCCGTGCGTCGACCCTTGCGTTGCATACGCCCTGCCCTTGTAAGGACACGTGTACGCAGACCAAGTACGTCCACAGTAACACACTACACGTTTATCAATGTGAATGATCTTTAACAGTAATCCTTCACTGAACACCACTCAAATCTCCCTTGTATTCTAGGCGAGATTGTGTGCGTGCCTTTTACAATTATTCCCTTAAATATTTATCTTTTAACTATTAATAACAACAAATGTCTCAACACGTTATCACTAGTGTGTGGCAATCAGGAGAATGAGGTACGGACAAATAATGCTGAACACGAAATACAGGTGTGTGTGCTTATGCATACGTTCGCAAAACAGAAACTAAACAGGTTTTAAAAGACAACAACGTACTGTTCCTACCTTCCGGTTCCGGATTCCTTCAGCACTCCTTACTAAGCGAAGCAGACGCTTATCTGGTCAGCACTACGAGGAATATTACCTCCCGCCTTTTGCTGACCGATAATGTCTGCTGAAATTACCTAGTGCAGATATGTGAAGAGCGGGCGAGTCCCCAATTGACAAATCCTAATATATATCCTATATTAAACACTCTAAAGGTTAATGAACACAGTACGCAATTGGCGTATGGAATACCGTAAGAGTACGCACGTAGCGTAACAAACGCTTAGCCGTGGACGAGACGCACGAGCGGCACGTTCGCTCACGGCTTAAAACGTAAAGGCAAGCACGCTATAGGCTGCCGACTAACGTAATGATACGCTATCAGCGTAGCGGACGCTCGAGACCACGAGGAGATCACAAGCGGCGCTGACGCTCACAGAGTTAAACCTTTGTAACAGTGATAAGGTGTAAATGCAACACAGTGTAACCTTGTTAGTTTAAAAGCTGAATGAGCGACTCTTGCGCTCTGAGAACCCTTTAGCAATATAATAAACACTCAAATACCGGTCTAAGGGTCTAACACTTTTTAAGGGAATGAATGAACGTTCAATCGCAAAAGAATACACAATACAAGTTATACACTACCAAACTAACATAAAATACCTAACCGAGTTACTACACGTTAAAATACAACAAAGACACAATTACATTTAAGGGGGAAGGAGAGAGAGAATGGCTTACAACAAAATAGGAGATAAATATGGTTGCAGAGAACTTACGCACAAGGGGAACAATCGCAAGCGCCTTTCTGGATATCCAGCTCCCGATTATCAGTGATGAGAACCGTTGAGAAGAGTAGAGAGCTGGCCCAGATCGGCTTGTCTTTATATACACTTACACACAGTACAGTACAATGGTCCCTACATTCTTATTGTTCATTGGACACAGGAATTCGTCTCTGCATTATAACAAAAGGTCATAGGTTGGTTCATACAGGTGGGCTGTGACTATTTCAAACTGCTCAGGTGGGAGGGAAACTGGGTTTCCCGCCGCATGGGTAATAAAGTGCAAATATAGTAAATGTCCATAAACTTCTTATGTCCATAACTATACGCACGAGCGAGTAATCCGCATCAAACCAACACCGGAATATTGCTAATTATATTCTCTTCCGATGGATACTAAACACCACTGTGTAACCCCTGTCTGACCCTTCGTATCAAACAAAGAGGAATCTCTTTGTCCCCGAACATGCTATATTAACTAAACTTTCAGATTCTATCAAAGGGACCATAATCTACAAAATACATTATATGACTAAATTATGTTACGATTGAGTCGCCCGCTAGACGCACACAAACTCTACCGTAAATGCGCATACCGTGCGCCTGCGAGTGCACGCGACCGCGAGTATACGCACGCACGGGAGAGCTCATGCTCGTGCAGCGGGCACACGCATGAGGTGCATATATGGCAATGTGCATCGTGATATTTTTCTGACTTTGACAGTCCACCCTTTGGCAGTCACCAATAACTGCCACTTCCTAAAACAGTTCAAAAAGAGAAAAATATATGTCATGTATAATACATTTCTATGATTGGGTAGGGGAGAAGAGAAGAAGGTGGGAAAACGGTATGACCTAGTGAGATAGTAGAAACATGTGTGTATGAATCCATGTTTGGGGGGTCATGTATCATCGTGCCGTACGTGTTTTAAATCAAGCTTCGAGGTATTGCGAAGTATACATTTGAATTCCTTCTTATCCCATGGTACGGGTCTGTGGATGGGCTGTCAAACTTTACCGAGCTCTTTTCGGCTTTTGGTTGCAACAAAATGGGGGAGCACATTTTAGTTGATGATACATGAATGGGGGGATATGTGAGAGCTGATATCTGTGCCTATATTCCCTATCGACTATGTGTGTTATTACCTGAAGGTTGTAGAAATGAAGATAAAGAGCAATTATGGTAAATGCAGTCATAAACTATGTGAGTTTAATATACATTTGCCGATTGAGGTCTTGTCTTGTGTCTTGTCTTGTCTTGTCTCGATGTACATGTTGACTGTAGTCTCCCGATGCTTTTGCTATAAACGGTGTGCAAAAAGCTTTTTCAATGTCCATAGACTTACAAAAAAATGTTGGGCTAGCGTGAAGTTAAAGTTACTAGGGATATGGGGGGTCTATGGCATAGTCTATCAGTTGTCTGTGTAAAAGGTTGTCAAATTCTTCTTCCAAGCGGATGTCTTTGTACCTTGGAGAAAAACAAAGGAGAATCGGGTGAAAGAAACGGACCGTGGAATCACATTTTCATCACAACATTGTCTCTATCGTTGGGTCATAAACCAAATCAGTCGTTGTTATTACAGTATCTTCACTTCTTAAACTCATCACTCGGGCGCTACGTTTACACTTTGTTAAAACCCGAACGCATCTAAATATCAGGCCGACCAATATGATGACACCCAGAATACACAAAAGAAATTTCCCTACATCCATGATAATTCCTTGAGCCCATTCTCCTAAACCAGAGAACCAATTTCGCGGGTTCAACCATGACACCCAACCGGTCAGCTCATTACCCACAGCGGCAAGGGTGAGATTGTGTTTCCTTCGGAACTCCCATTTTAATTGCAAAATGTCATCCATCTTTTGGTCTATGACCTCGGCCGGGTCCTCGGTGCTGTTTGTAATATACGTGCAGCACTTTATTCCATACTGAGTCGCTAGGGTAACACAATACCCGCCTGTCACAGCTGTGAGATAATTGAGAATCATCCTATGCTGAACCAGTTCTGTTTTATAAGCTTGGAGCTCCCTTCCGGTATACCTGAATGTGTCATCATACATTTCAGTGATATTGTCTAATAAATTTGCAAGCGCAGATATATATTTATAATTTATCACTCCTCTGGCGGTACGAGTGATATCTAACGCGATTAGGAATTGAATCCCGGTGGATTCATGGATCAGGTCAGAGGCCGGATGCTCTGTTCTTTCTATCAGGTGCCGTTTAACGATGTGCTCGTAATGAGTGTGAGTATAAGGAGCTTGGGCACTGCGGTGAATATCCTTCATTTTAGTGTGGGATACGGTCATTACCTCAGGCAGTACTTTTCCAATATAACATAACCCTTCTGAGTTTGGGGCAAGCCACTTATACGCCTTCCTCCCGCATATGAAGTATGCATCATCGGGGAGAACATATGGGATGGAATAGGACATTACCATATTACAAATTTTCCATATGAAATCTCCTAACCCTAATTCTCCCATCTGTTTAGTACACGTATCTGTTTGTACGATATGTGCACAGTATCCTGGTGATACTTCTCCAACTCTCATGATCCTACTTCCTAGGGTATACCTATATCGGAAATATTTTCCACTACCGGCTATGTGGCGTATAAGTTCTGTATCTGTAGGCATTCTATCGGCTCTGTATGAAAAGGTCATGGTTTGGTTGTTCCATGACACTTCCCAATTTCCCGGCTTTCGGGGATTGGAAATGTTAAAACATACTAGGGATCTATCCACATGATATTGGTGGAGCTTCAAACTAGGAGGACTGGAGATATTAAACCTCCTGTCCACCGGCCTCCCACCACTTAGCTCAAGTACCTCCCCTATAGTTAGAGGGAATGGTACTAACCCTGATTTGCTATGGCCTTGAGGTACTTGAGAGCATACCCAACAATCTGTCTGATTTAACACTTTACCCACTAAGGAGTGATAGTCACTCAATGGATGCCGGTCCATGTGGATATTAAAACTGGATTGGCATTTCTTGATACACCCATCCTCAACTACACTGTCACAGAGTCTACAGATACAGTTCTCTTCAGCTAACAATCCTTCACAATTCCTTCTATTGTCAATGCTACCAGATCGTTTTCTGATACTCGCCTTTACTCGGTGATTATGTTGTTCTTGGAAATCTACGCCTCCATCTCTGTCATCAGAACCCATTCCAGAACCTCTCTCAACCTCCATGGTACTCTCGCCAGAACAGACTGCTCTGGTCAACATCATGGTCAACAGGAAAATCCGGATCACAGTCTCTTGGGGCAAGTCCATCTTATAGGAGGAAATGGAGAAGAATGAGAAGGGGGAAAGAAATAATTGAGGGAGATGGGATGGGAAGTGGAGAAAAACAATAAAAGGGAACAGGGAATCGACAATTGCCTCCGATCTTATTATTCTCAATGCTCAGGTGCCGTCTCAGTCCTCCTGAAACAGACACTCCAGTGATACAACTTCCTCTACCGTCTGTTCTTTATCACGGGACCTCTCTGGATCAGCAACCTTCTTACAATGGGACGAATGAACCCAAGTCTCTCTCTCGGCAACCTTCAATGCTGTCGTGCTAATCAATAAGACTTGGTATGGTTCTTCCCATCTGTCAATAAGGCAACCTGAGCGTAGAAAATTCCGTATCATTACATAATCCCCAGGTTCAATGTCATGACAATTACTATCTGGCAGATCAGGAATCACCAACTTCAAATTGTCATTCTGATTCCTTAGCTGTTTACTCATCTTAACCAAATACTTTACAGTCACTTCATTATTACACTTCAAATCATCCTGAGGGTTAATCATAACATGCGGTTGTCGACCGAACAGAATTTCAAAAGGGGACAGATTAAGAGGGGACCTGGGAGTGGTTCTGATGCTATATAATACAATGGGTAAAGCTTCTGGCCATGTCAATCCTGTTTCTGCCATAACTTTGCTCAATTTATTTTTAATAGTGCTGTTCACTCTTTCTACTTTCGCACTCGCCTGGGGGCGGTACGGAGTGTGCAGCTTACTATCAATTCCCATCAACTTACACATTCCTTGAAAGACATCACCTGTAAAATGGGTACCCCTATCGCTTTCAATTATTCTAGGGATACCGTATCTACACACAAATTCCTGTACAATTTTCTTAGCAGTAAACATTGCGGTATTTGTGGCCGCAGGAAATGCTTCGACCCAATTTGAAAACACATCTATACAAACTAGTACATACTTCAAATTTCGACAAGGGGGTAATTGTATGAAATCAATTTGTATTACCTGAAAAGGGCCGCCTGTAGGTGGGATATGAGATGGTTCTGTTGGTATTGCCTTTCCGATATTCTTCCTCAAGCAGGTGAGGCATGTCATTGCCCTTTTTCCCGCATGGGAAGAAAATCCTGGGGCGCACCAATATGCTCTTACCAACTTGCACATCCCTTCCTTGCCTAGATGAGTCAGCCCATGTGCTGCTTCCGCTAAACTTGGAAGGTATGCTCTGGGTGCCACTGGTTTACCCTGCCCATCTGTCCAGAGTCCTGAGGACTCCTGGCCATATCCTTTTGCCCTCCAAACTGCCTTTTCCTGTGTGGAACACAAATTTTGCATTTCACACAATTTCTGTGTGTTGACGGTATTAAATACCATCAGTTGTGTGGTGTCTGTCTGTCTGGGGGTACCAGCTGCTAACTTAGCAGCTTCGTCTGCTCGGCTGTTACCAAGTGATACCGGGTCTTGGCTATATGTATGTGCTTTACACTTGATAACAGCCACTCTGTCAGGTTCCTGTATCGCTGTTAGAAGCCTTTTGATGTGAGCTGCATGCGCTACCGGTGTACCAGCTGCCGTCATGAAATTTCTGAGGCGCCATAGGGCTCCGAAATCATGGACTACCCCGAAGGCGTATCTAGAGTCGGTATAGATATTGGCTGTTTTGCCCTTAGCCAATTCACATGCTCTGGTTAGGGCAACCAGTTCAGCAACCTGGGCTGAGTGAGGTGGGCCTAGCGGTTCTGCTTCTATGGTGCCTTGGTCATCTACGACTGCGTATCCAGTACACAAGTCTCCCGAGTCCGTCTGTCTGTGACAACTACCGTCAGTGTAGAAAGTAAGATCTACATCTTCCAGTGGGCTGTCACTGATGTCAGGCCTTGCCGTGAAATTTTGGGTCAAATATTCCATACAATCATGTGAGTCAGTGTCTGTACCAAATCCTCCTTCACCATCACTCTCATCCCCCACCCTTTGTGCCTGTCCAGGCACACCTGGGAGATACGTTGCTGGATTTAGTGCACTGCATCTCTTTATGGTGATGTTTACAGGGGCCATTAGTGCTAATTCCCACCTTGTAAACCGTGCGGATGAGACATGTCTGGTTTGGGCAGAATTTAGTAAGGCTGACACTGCATGAGGTGTATGGATTGTGAGGTTGTGTCCTAGCACTACATCTTCGCTTTTCGTTACTAGCAATGCTATCGCAGCGACACTTCGCAAGCATGTGGGGAGGGATCGCGCTACCGTATCTAGCTGAGCGCTGTAGTATGCTACCGGCCTGCTGGCATCACCGTGCTTTTGGGTTAGGACGCCTGCCACGCAACCAGCACTTTCTGTTCCGTACAGCTCAAAGGGTTTCCCATAGTCTGGCATACCTAATGCTGGTGCCTGCGTTAGGCACTGTTTAAGTCTCTCAAATGCCATCTCGGATTCGTCTGTATGCGAAATCCGATCAGGTTTGTTTGATGAGACCATCTCCTGCAAAGGTAATGCTAGAATGGAAAAACCTGGGATCCAGTTACGGCAATACCCACACATTCCTAGAAACGTTCTGATCTGTTGCTGGGTTTGTGGCAGAGTCATGTCTCGAATTGCTTGAATTCTATCAGCGGTCAGGTGTCTCAGTCCTTGTGTCAGACAGTGTCCCAGATATTTTACTTTAGTCTGGCATAATTGCAACTTGTCTTTGGAAACCTTGTGTCCTGTGTCTGAAAGATGAAACAGGAGCTGTTTCGTATCTTTCAGGGACGCTTCCAGTGAATCTGAACATAGTAGTAAATCATCCACATATTGGATCAATACTGATCCACTCTCTGGTTGGAGAGACTGTAAACAATCATGCAAAGCCTGTGAAAATATACTTGGACTGTCTATGAAACCTTGTGGTAATCGAGTCCATGTGTATTGGACTCCTCTGTATGTGAATGCAAACAAATATTGGCTGTCAGGGTGCAGAGGTACCGAGAAGAAGGCGGAGCAGAGGTCAATAACAGTGAAAAATTTCGCAGTGGGAGGGATTTGCATAAGGATGACAGCTGGATTTGGCACTACGGGGAACTGACTCTCAACTATTTTGTTATTTGGCTCTGCAGAATTTCCTAGCTTCCTAATATACTTTTGACATGCAACTAAGTCTTTCCTAGGATCAGGGAATTCAGACATCATTGATCTTAATTCTGCTCGGGAAAAGGGACAGTGCATGGCGATGTTCCTGACAGGAGTTGCTCCTGAAGCTTCAGTTTTCCCATTTGGCACTGCTATTACCCTAACGGGATTAAGTCCAATAACATCATTCTGAGTAGATTCTACAACATGTGGTGAAATGGTTTCAGCATAGTGTATGGTGCCGTACTTACCAGTCGATACGACCTCACCTGTCCCTCCGCTAGGGGCCTTTGCTACTAATCTTACGGGTTGGGTCGTGCCCACTGCTGTTTCTGATATGGTGGCTGCTAGGGAGAGTGCTGATATTGTTGTGGGCTCATCCTCTTGGTCACAATCCTGGGGAAAGTTCAAAACAGGGTACAACTTGCACGGATTAGTGTTAGCATTAATTACTTTGGTTACATTATCCTTAACTTCTACACATTTAACATAACCCTGAGTGCCATTCTCTGCAACCAATTTTTCTCAAGGTATGTACGGTGGTGGGGGTGCAGTGGCTATCAGTTTCCTGATAGGGTTAGATCCAGTGGTTTGCGCCAACCCCCTTTGTATTTCACCTTCCTGTTGCCACAATGTTAAATAATCATAATGTTTAATACGCCTTTTTGAAGATTTAATCAGGCAAACTCTTCTCCTTAAATTCTGTAATACTTCTGGGTTAAAACTACCTACCCGGGGAAACTTTTCCCCGTCATGCACAGTCATCCTTTCCCATTCATTGAACAACATTTCTGTGTGATGACCATATTTCTCACACATGATATACCTTGCCGACCCGATTGGTCGGTTTACCAAATCAACCTGAACCTGGGTTGATCGCCCCTTACCTGAACAACTGGCCCCCATCTCTGCAGGTGCTGCTTTCACTACCTCTGACTTCAAATCAGGGTCTTCGGCAACCCTTACAAAAACCAAGATGCTCGGGGTAAGGCTGCGGTGGGGGTTTTGCTCCGAAGTCCGCCCACTTAACTCCCGTCCACGCTGGCCAATATGGCGACCAAAGTTCCCAGAGGTTCCGTACCCAACCTAGGGCACCTAAGCACGTCTACTTGCTCGGGCGTGTGGGAGTGTCTTACCCTCCCCAGCAAGTATCAGTCGCTGGAATGTCCCTGAGTGATCAGGCTACTTCCCTTAAAATAAAAAAAATGACACAAATCACGTTAACAATGTGCAAGTAGCGTTCTTCTGAATTCAAGACACGCTAATGCACACAATCACATGCGGTACAATCGTATCTGCACACAAGCAACTAATCTTATGTGTGGAACGATCAGTGGAATCGAAAATTTCGGCTGCGAATTCCTTCAGCAATGAGCTTCTTTGGCCTATATGGGTCTCGCACCAACCCTCTTCGGTTGTGCTCTCTACTTTTAGTCTGCTGTACCTGAACCTCCTGGTCCTTGACCTCCTGGTCTGTTATGTACAGCAGACTCTACTGCTCATAAATATGTCGAGATTAACAAGGGACGCCTCCCAAGCCACCCCACGCTATCACTCTCGCTGGTGTACCTCTTTCTACTGGCCTATGGTTCCCACTTCCGTAATAAAAGAGAAATCTTATATATACACACTCTTACATTCGAACACTCTTATTTCTGTACAGAATTCCTTTCATTCAGTAATAGTCTAACCCAGAAGAATTACAACAGAGAAAGTCTTTTTCTTTTAACTTTAAACTTTTGGATTTGAGATAGATTTGTGTTATTTTCGCGTTACTTCCTTATCGCCTATTAAAACAATACTATCGTGCGGTTTGTATTATGTGGGCGTATCCGTACGCTCCGTTGCGTGATATACGCTCCGTGCGTCGACCCTTGCGTTGCATATGCACTGCCCTTGTAAGGACACGTGTACGCAGACCAAGTACGTCCACAGTAACACACTACACGTTTATCAATGTGAATGATCTTTAACAGTAATCCTTCACTGAACACCACTCAAATCTCCCTTGTATTCTAGGCGAGATTGTGTGCGTGCCTTTTACAATTATTCCCTTAAATATTTATCTTTTAACTGTTAATAACAACAAATGTCTCAACACGTTATCACTAGTGTGTGGCAATCAGGAGAATGAGGTACGGACAAATAATGCTGAACACGAAATACAGGTGTGTGTGCTTATGCGTACGTTCGCAAAACAGAAACTAAACAGGTTTTAAAAGACAACAACGTACTGTTCCTACCTTCCGGTTCCGGATTCCTTCAGCACTCCTTACTAAGCGAAGCAGACGCTTATCTGGTCAGCACTACGAGGAATATTACCTCCCGCCTTTTGCTGACCGATAATGTCTGCTGAAATTACCTAGTGCAGATATGTGAAGAGCGGGCGAGTCCCCAATTGACAAATCCTAATATATATCCTATATTAAACACTCTAAAGGTTAATGAACACAGTACGCAATTGGCGTATGGAATACCGTAAGAGTACGCACGTAGCATAACAAACGCTTAGCCGTGGACGAGACGCACGAGCGGCACGTTCGCTCACGGCTTAAAACGTAAAGGCAAGCACGCTATAGGCTGCCGACTAACGTAATGATACGCTATCAGCATAGCGGACGCTCGAGACCACGAGGAGATCACAAGCGGCGCTGACGCTCACAGAGTTAAACCTTTGTAACAGTGATAAGGTGTAAATGCAACACAGTGTAACCTTGTTAGTTTAAAAGCTGAATGAGCGACTCTTGCGCTCTGAGAACCCTTTAGCAATATAATAAACACTCAAATACCGGTCTAAGGGTCTAACACCTTTTAAGGGACTGAATGAACGTTCAATCGCAAAAGAATACACAATACAAGTTATACACTACCAAACTAACATAAAATACCTAACCGAGTTACTACACGTTAAAATACAACAAAGACACAATTACATTTAAGGGGGAAGGAGAGAGAGAATGGCTTACAACAAAATAGGAGATAAATATGGTTGCAGAGAACTTACGCACAAGGGGAACAATGCAAGCGCCTTTCTGGATATCCAGCTCCCGATTATCAGTGATGAGAACCGTTGAGAAGAGTAGAGAGCTGGCCCAGATCGGCTTGTCTTTATATACACTTACACACAGTACAGTACAATGGTCCCTACATTCTTATTGTTCATTGGACACAGGAATTCGTCTCTGCATTATAACAAAAGGTCATAGGTTGGTTCATACAGGTGGGCTGTGACTATTTCAAACTGCTCAGGTGGGAGGGAAACTGGGTTTCCCGCCGCATGGGCAATAAAGTGCAAATATAGTAAATGTCCATAAACTTCTTATGTCCATAACTATACGCACGAGCGAGTAATCCGCATCAAACCAACACCGGAATATTGCTAATTATATTCTCTTCCGATGGATACTAAACACCACTGTGTAACCCCTGTCTGACCCTTCGTATCAAACAAAGAGGAATCTCTTTGTCCCCGAACATGCTATATTAACTAAACTTTCAGATTCTATCAAAGGGACCATAATCTACAAAATACATTATATGACTAAATTATGTTACGATTGAGTCGCCCGCTAGACGCACACAAACTCTACCGTAAATGCGCATACCATGCGCCTGCGAGTGCACGCGACCGCGAGTATACGCACGCACGGGAGAGCTCATGCTCGTGCAGCGGGCACACGCATGAGGTGCATATATGGCAATGTGCAGCGTGATATTTTTCTGACTTTGACATGTCTGATGTCAATTCTGGCCCCGGACAAGCTGAAGTGATCGCAGCTGCTGAGTGAGTCCTGGGCAACTCAGAAACTGCACAAAACTTTTTGTACCGCTCTGCTACAGATGTGATCGAACACTTGCAAAGCTAAAATACACTTCCCTGTGGGTGGCGACTATCTGCTCGCAGCAGTGCAAAAAACCCCTAGCGAGCGATCAGGTCTGAATGACCCCCTTTTTCTTCCAAACAGAGACCTAACAAACTGATTTCATTGTGAATAACCTGCATATGATTTTACATGGTAATACGAGTGGCAGCTAATACATAGGGACAGCTAGAAGGCTGCATTTTTTGAGTGCTACCCAAATCGTTCCTGTCATTTCTTGTGTCCACTGATCTTATATCTGATGGCTTGACAAGGCATGATACATAAGCAATCCTTCTACAGATGCTATAACATTACAAAAAAGTCAAACGTCAAATGTTTATAAAAGAGATGTGTTTCAGTATTTTAGGCTCCTCTTTCCTGCTTATAATGTCCATGCCAATTCTTGTTGTGACAACCAGGTCTATAAACCGTCTATTGCTCCCTCACAAGTAGACCAGTGTCCAATGAGGATGATCTTAGTCATACTATTGGTGAGAGGCTGATGATCCATCACACTCATACAGCTCAATGTCCTCATATCTATCTCCTGTTACAACATCTTTATTACTATTGGCAGATGCCTGGTTGGGATATCACTAACCCAAGACTCTATTTATTACCTTGATTGACATTCTTCTTTTGGAAAATGAACAGACTGCCATATTTCCTGCAGATTGAAAGGCTGGACAGCAACCATCATTCATACAATAATTTCCCCTCAGCTATATGTATTAAATGGTATTTGTAATATTTTCAGAATTCCACAATAAACAGCATCACATACAGTGGTGCTTGAAAGTTTGTCAACCCTTCAGACTTTTCTATATTTCTCTAACGTCCTAGTGGATACTGGGAAATGTAGTTACCATGGGTATAGATAGGGGGCCTAATTCAGACCTGATCATAGCCCTGCAAAATTGTGCAGGGCTACGATCAGTAACACAGACATGCGGGAGGACGCCTAGCACAGAGCTAGTCCGCCCCGCATGTCAGGCCCGCCCCCCTTCCCGGAGAAGTACAAAAGCATTGCACAGCGGCAATGTTTTTGCACTTCAGGAGTAGCTCCCGGCCAGCGCAGCTTTTGCGTGCTGGCCGGGAGCTACTCACACGCAGCCGCTGCGGCCCGCCCCCAGCACGGTCCGGCCACACCTGCGTTGGCCGGGCCACGCCCACAAAACGGCAGCCAAACGCTGCCCTGCCGCCCCTTTGTGCCCAGCGAACGCCCTGCCTGTCAATCAGGCAGAGGCGATCACTAGGCAACGACAGCCATGCGCCAGCGCACTGCGGCACCGGCACATGCGCAGTTCTGACCTGATCGCTGCGTTGCGATGAACGGAAGCATGCGATCAGGTCAGAATGAGCCCCTGGGTCCACTGGAGCCTGGCACTTTAAGAAAGCATTAATGTGTGCTGGCTCCTCCCCTCTATGCCCCTCCTGCAGACTCAGTTTAGAAAAATGTGCCCAAGGAGCCGGGTGCATTCTGTTGCTCTCCAGAGAGTTTTCTTCAGATATTTGTTTTAGTTTATTATTGCACTGGTTGGCAATCAGTCTGCCTGCGTCATGGGTCTTTGGGGTGGGGGGGGGGGGGGAGACCAATCCAGCTTCCTCAGAGTTAATGGTTCATATCCCCGCTGACAGGACACTGAGCTCCTGAGGTGATGTTTCTCATGCCCCAGGGCAGAGCCGGCCCTAACAAATCTGATGCCCTAGGCAAGATTTTGGCTGGTGCCCCCTAGCACCACCACTGGTTCCGCCTCTGACCTTGCACTTCTTTCCCAGCACCATCACCCCTCGCCCATAGCAGTCCTTATTTTGGTGTTTGTACCCCCTATATTTTAAATAGGAACAGTTCGCACATTTGGCGCACAGCCCAAAAAGGGGTGTGTTTTTGCTGGCAAGGGGCATGGCCACACAATAGTAACCCCAATTCCAATTAAGCCACACAGTACTGCACATTCACATTTGATCATGCGATAGTTTCCATAATTCATATTACATCCCACAGTAGTATCACTTTACCTTATAAACGTTACTCATCACAGTAGAGCCCCTTATTCACATTACATCACACTGAATTGCTCCTTATTCACATTACACCACACCCTATTGCTCTTTATTCACATTAGACGACACAGTAGTGCCCTTTCTATACGCAATGCCACATAGTAGAGCACCTTAAACACATAATGCCACACAGTAATGCCCCTAACACATATGAGAAACATTATTAATGTCCTTATAAACATAATGCACCTTACACATTATGACAACCTTTATTAATGCCCTTTTACACATAATGTCCCTTACACATATGCCGCACATTATTAATGCCCTTATACACATAATGACACACATAGTGCCCCCTACATATATGCTGCACATTATTAGTGCCCCTATACACATAATGACACACATACAGTAGTACCCTGTTACACATATGCCGCACATTATTAATGCCCTCATACACATAATGACACACATAGTGCCCCTTACACATATGTTGCACATTATTAATACATTTTTACATGACACACATAATGCTCCTTACACATATTCCGAACACTACTGCACAACCAACCCACTCACATGCACACAGCAATCACACTGCCACTAACACTGTGACCTCTGCCTCTGCTTGGATACAGATGTGTCCTCATAAATCTTGCCTCAATGCTAACGTCGGGCACATTTTTTTTAATGAAAATGCAACTTATTTGCATTGCTATGTGGCAAGGGTGCACAAGCAGCTTCTGCTGATTAAAATGATATGCAGCATGCCTATATACTGTGTGAGACTGTGGCTGTATCTGCATATGAAATGCTAAACACAGAATATAGGCATGCCGCATATAATTTTAATCAGCAGAAGCTGCTGATGCCCTTAGGCATATCAAATGCCCTAGGCAATTGCCTAGTTTGCCTATGGCCGGCTCTGCCCCAGGGTGTGAGCCCACGCCGGCAGCATGCCGCCACCCCTAACAGATGCCAAAGATGCAGCGCGGTGAGTACAGACACCGGGATCCCGGTTAACTGGTCCCCGGTGAACATGGCGGCATGAAGGGGCAGCGGTCACCCGGCTACGGGCTGCTGTGTCTGCTGCGTATCCACACTGGCGATGTATATAAAAAAAAGCATTGCAAACTCTTTTTTTACACATTTATGGAATGAAGCCAGTATAAATAACATAGAGGGACCGTGCGCCAGTGAGGGGGTGGGGCTTCCCGGAGAGCGGGACTAGAAGCAAAAGGCGCCATTTCCTGCTGCTGCTGAGTACAGGCTGCATGCAGAGACTGCTCCTCCGTAGAACCCACTGAATCACCAACTGTACTGGTACCAAGGGGTTATAGAGAAGCAGGGAGCATATAGTCAGCGGTTATACTGCTGTGAGGTAAATTACACACATATATATATATATATATATATATATATATATACCCAGTGGAGTCCTGCTCTGATCGGAGGTTTGTGTGCTGGTCCTAATCCTCTCTGTGTTACTCCATTTGGGGTTGTCTTGGATAAGTGTGCTGTCTCACTAATACTGCACCACCGTGTTTCCTTATTAACTCTGTGATTTCTGCTACAGCATGTCTGAAAACAAGTCTGTACTTCATGTAAAGCTAGGTTTACACCTTCCTCACAGGGGTCTCTAATGTGTATCCAATGCTCTCTACCTTCACAGGGTAGTAATATGCAGGATCCTGAGTGGTTGAAATCAGTTAAATCAATGATTACTAACATAAATTCAAACCCTGAATCAGTCTTTGGACACTCTCATGTTAACTACTGCCGACTACAGACAGGCACCTCAGCCCCCCCCCCCCCCCCCCCCTGTTCCCCTGTTCGTCTCTCATAAACGCACTCTCCCACAGATATTGCAATCTGACTCTGATTCTGAATTACCAGAGTTAGATGAGGGAGAATTAGAGGCGGGCGAGGATAATTCCCCATAAAATGAGGGGACTTATCCTGCGCTCCACAATAGAATTGCAGTTCCACCAATTCCGGGATTGTGTACTCACATGGGTAACATGAAAAAGGGAAATGGTATATATAGTGCAATACAATTTTTAATAAGCATAAAAAACATAAAACATTCCGTTTAAAATACAAAATAGATAGCAGTATGCAACTTAGCAACATGTACAATATGGAAACACTAGACCCCGTTGTTTATATGGGGGACAGTAAGTCCATTAACAGCATATAGATAGACAGCACAATTTGTGGACTGATGCAAAAGAGGAGCAATGAGGAATTACCAGAAATTAAGAACTGTATGACAGTTCAAGGTCAGCTAGCGGGGTTTTTTTGGTATAGGGAAACCCGGGAATCACCCATACCACGCTGTACCGAAGTGGTCTGTCCGCCGCTGCTCCTCCGCTCTCAGCCCTTAACGTCCACCAACGCGTTTCTACCTCCTGCCGAGGTCTTTGTCAAGGTGCAAAGTGATAATGTGTGCTGCTTGGGATTGTTCCATTTAAACCGGTTGTGTCCAATCCGTGAGCAGTGACCACAGCTGGACCCTATACACTTGATTACTAACAAAGTCCCATGGTCCTTTGCCTGTCACTGCTTTTTCCTGTTACCATGTATCGCCATAGCAACCGGCGCATACTTCCGGTGACGTATAATCCTGTTTAACAAGATACAGTCCATAATCCTAACTTTACCGAGATCTTGTTGAGTAGGTTGGAAGTGCAGGTCCGTCCAGTGTTCGGGGTAGCGTCCCTGAGACCTGCATGTATATCTACACTGGATGACATTCCTCGCCGCCAGACGCCGCTACGTCACTTCCGGTCAGCGGTTTTGTTATGTGTAACCAGTTCACGTCTTCTGGATGGCATTACGTCACATCCGGGATTGCTAACAGAGAATTCTTAGCATTGTATACCGCATAAAACCAAATAGAAAGAGACAATAAATAAATAAGTTTTAGCTGGTTAATTAATATAATTAAAAACATAGAATGCCTAAATATAATGGTACAGTGAAAACTGTCACAGTGTATGTTAAAAACCACTCTAAAATACGTGATGGTGAGAGGTGAATACTAACGCAGCAAAAAAAAAAAAAAAAAAAAAAAAGGGGGGGGGGGGGAATGAGAAATAATTATAGCAGAAAGCTTTCTATAAGAACCACTTGATCTCAAAATCACTGTTCAAACCTTCTGGTTTCAGTGTCCCTAAATCGTAGATCATCTTCATTTCTGCTTTAGCCAATTGTGTTGCCACATCTTTACGTCTCCAATCCCCTTTTATGTGTCTTAACCCACAGAACTGTTTAATTGAACTACATTTACTTTGATGTACCACACGGAAGTGTTCGGATAGGGCATGAGTGGTGAGGGAATTCCTAACGTTCCTAAGGTGTTCCCCCAATCTTGTTTTCAGGGGTCGGGAGGTTCTCCCTATGTACCAGAAACCGCAATCGCATTCGATTGCGTAGACCACATTGCTGGTATTACAAGTGATGAAGTCTGGTATCTTTAATTTTATTTTATTGATTGTCACCTCTGTGACTTTATTGCCCGACCCTTTAATGATGCCTCTACATCCCAAACAGCTACCACATCGGAAAAAACCTTTAGACTTAATGGTATTCATCCTTTTGGCCCCTGGCTGGGTGCTTTTTACCAGGCTCATCTTTATGTTCGGTGCCTTTTTAAAAATGCATTTTGGCCTTGCCGGTAAGAGGCTACCTATTACTGGGTCTTTTTTAAGGATCTTCCAATGCCTATGAAGTGAACTCTCCAGGTTTTTGTACTGACTGCTGAATGAAGTGATGAATGACCAATCATAACTTCTGGTGTCTGTTTTTTTCTCCTTGATGGCTAGTAGATCTTTTCTGTCTGTATCTGATGCCCTTATCAATGAGCTGGTAACTTTTTCAGTGTCATAACCTGATGTCCTAAATTTGTTCTGTAGCTCCTTTGCCTGTTCTACGAATACTTCATGCTTGTTACAGTTTCGTCTTAGGCGCTTGAACTGGCCCCCTGGGATCGAGTTCAGCCAATCAGGATGGTGGCAGCTCGTCGCATTAATGTACATTCCGGAGTCCGTTGGTTTTGTAAAGTTCATAGTATTCAGGCCACTCTCATCCACCGTCAATGTGATGTCAAGAAAATTTATGGATTGACTACTACTCTCAAAAGAAAAATGGATGTTTTTAGTGTTTGTATTCAGATATTTGAAGAAGTCTTCAAGCCTACATGACTTCTTCAAATATCTGAATACAAACACTAAAAACATCCATTTTTCTTTTGAGAGTAGTAGTCAATCCATAAATTTTCTTGACATCACATTGACGGTGGATGAGAGTGGCCTGAACACTATGAACTTTACAAAACCAACGGACTCCGGAATGTACATTAATGCGACGAGCTGCCACCATCCTGATTGGCTGAACTCGATCCCAGGGGGCCAGTTCAAGCGCCTAAGACGAAACTGTAACAAGCATGAAGTATTCGTAGAACAGGCAAAGGAGCTACAGAACAAATTTAGGACATCAGGTTATGACACTGAAAAAGTTACCAGCTCATTGATAAGGGCATCAGATACAGACAGAAAAGATCTACTAGCCATCAAGGAGAAAAAAACAGACACCAGAAGTTATGATTGGTCATTCATCACTTCATTCAGCAGTCAGTACAAAAACCTGGAGAGTTCACTTCATAGGCATTGGAAGATCCTTAAAAAAGACCCAGTAATAGGTAGCCTCTTACCGGCAAGGCCAAAATGCATTTTTAAAAAGGCACCGAACATAAAGATGAGCCTGGTAAAAAGCACCCAGCCAGGGGCCAAAAGGATGAATACCATTAAGTCTAAAGGCTTTTTCCGATGTGGTAGCTGTTTGGGATGTAGAGGCATTAAAGGGTCGGGCAATAAAGTCACAGAGGTGACAATCAATAAAATCAAATTAAAGATACCAGACTTCATCACTTGTAATACCAGCAATGTGGTCTACGCAATCGAATGCGATTGCGGTTTCTGGTACATAGGGAGAACCTCCCGACCCCTGAAAACAAGATTGGGGGAACACCTTAGGAACGTTAGGAATTCCCTCACCACTCATGCCCTATCCGAACACTTCCGTGTGGTACATCAAAGTAAATGTAGTTCAATTAAACAGTTCTGTGGGTTAAGACACATAAAAGGGGATTGGAGACGTAAAGATGTGGCAACACAATTGGCTAAAGCAGAAATGAAGATGATCTACGATTTAGGGACACTGAAACCAGAAGGTTTGAACAGTGATTTTGAGATCAAGTGGTTCTTATAGAAAGCTTTCTGCTATAATTATTTCTCATTTCCCCCCCCTTTTTTTTTTTGCTGCGTTAGTATTCACCTCTCACCATCACGTATTTTAGAGTGGTTTTTAACATACACTGTGACAGTTTTCACTGTACCATTATATTTAGGCATTCTATGTTTTTAATTATATTAATTAACCAGCTAAAACTTATTTATTTATTGTCTCTTTCTATTTGGTTTTATGCGGTATACAATGCTAAGAATTCTCTGTTAGCAATCCCGGATGTGACGTAATGCCATCCAGAAGACGTGAACTGGTTACACATAACAAAACCGCTGACCGGAAGTGACGTAGCGGCGTCTGGCGGCGAGGAATGTCATCCAGTGTAGATATACATGCAGGTCTCAGGGACGCTACCCCGAACACTGGACGGACCTGCACTTCCAACCTACTCAACAAGATCTCGGTAAAGTTAGGATTATGGACTGTATCTTGTTAAACAGGATTATACGTCACCGGAAGTATGCGCCGGTTGCTATGGCGATACATGGTAACAGGAAAAAGCAGTGACAGGCAAAGGACCATGGGACTTTGTTAGTAATCAAGTGTATAGGGTCCAGCTGTGGTCACTGCTCACGGATTGGACACAACCGGTTTAAATGGAACAATCCCAAGCAGCACACATTATCACTTTGCACCTTGACAAAGACCTCGGCAGGAGGTAGAAACGCGTTGGTGGACGTTAAGGGCTGAGAGCGGAGGAGCAGCGGCGGACAGACCACTTCGGTACAGCGTGGTATGGGGGATTCCCGGGTTTCCCTATACCAAAAAAAACCCGCAAGCTGACCTTGAACTGTCATACAGTTCTTAATTTCTGGTAATTCCTCATTGCTCCTCTTTTGCATCAGTCCACAAATTGTGCTGTCTATCTATATGCTGTTAATGGACTTACTGTCCCCCATATAAACAACGGGGTCTAGTGTTTCCATATTGTACATGTTGCTAAGTTGCATACTGCTATCTATTTTGTATTTTAAACGGAATGTTTTATGTTTTTTATGCTTATTAAAAATTGTATTGCACTATATATACCATTTCCCTTTTTCATGTTACCCATGTGAGTACACAATCCCGGAATTGGTGGAACTGCAATTCTATTGTGGAGCGCAGGATAAGTCCCCTCATTTTATATTGTTTTTTGCACCTTTGGTGGAGGGAGTGGGAACCTTCTTGTAAGGGGGCGTGTCCAGCAGCTCATCACATGCGCACTGAGATCTATCCTTAAAAACCTGTTGAATGAGGATAATTCCCTGTCCTCGGGAGTTGAGGCCCTGATTTATGCTATTAGGGAGGTCCTTAACATTCTAGATAAGGAAGCAGAACCAGCAGAGGAATTGTTTTTTAACGTGAAACCAAAGTCCCCTGCAACCTTCCCTGTTTCTAAGGAATTAAATTCCCTTTCAAAAGAAGCGTGAATAAATCCTGACAAAAAATGTATTACTCCTTAATGGGTACTAAATTCTTTTCCCTTTCCTGCCGAGGATAGGAAAGACTGAGAAAACCCATCTACAGTGGATACTTCTGTGTCCAGGCTATCACGTAAAATTGTACTACAGTACCTGTACCTGGGGCTCTCTCTCTCAAAGACCCAGCTGATCGCAAAATTGAGACCACACTCAAGTCAATTTATACTGCGGCGGGCATAGCCCCACGCCCTACCATAGTTTGTGGCTGGATTTCTAGAGCCATGGAAAAATGGTCTGATAATATTATAAACAGGTTGTACACTCTACCTCAGGATGAGATAGTTACATTACTACAACATATCCAAGATGCTGCAAACTTCATGAGTGAGGCTGTTAAGGAACGAGTTATCATTAATGGCCGTACCACTGCTATGGCGGTATCGGCTGCAACAATGGTCAGCGGATGCTGATTCCAAGAAAGGTATGGAGAACCTTCCTTTTACAGGTGATGCCTTGTTCGGGGAAGAACTGAACAAGTGGATATCTCAGGTGACAGCAGGTAAATCTACATAGCTGCCATCTGCTGTGCCTCCTGCTAGACGTCCCTATCCTTGGCCCTCTCTGCAGTCCTTTCGTGTGGCCAGATTCAGAGGCAAAGCCAGAGGTGCCTCCAATGCTGCTAGAGGAACTTCGGACCAGGCCTCCATGTCCTCTTCCACGAAGCCCTCCGCGTGACGGTTGGCCCCAGCAGCAAGGCAACTTTCAGGTAGGTGCTTGCCTTCAACACTTAGCCCACATATGGGCAGAGTCCTGCCAGGACCCTTGGGTGAGGGATCTCATATCCCAAGGATACCAGCTGGAATTTCAGATTCTTCAAGTCAGGCTTACCAGCTTCACCTGTAGCAAGAGTTACCTTGCAAGAAGCCATTCAAAAACTGCTTTCCACGGGAGTGATTGTCCCAGTACCTCCTCTGTTACACACAAAGGGATTTTACTCAAGTCTCTTTGTAGTCCCGAAGCCGGACGGCTCTGTTCAGCCAATTCTGAACCTCAAATCCCTGAACCCTTATCTTCGGGTGTTCAAATTCAAGATGGAATCACTAAGAGCAGTGATATCAAGTCTGGAGGAGGGGGTGTTTCTAGTATCCTTGGATATCAAGGATGCATACCTGCAAATCCCAATCTGGCCCCCTCATCAAGCGTTACTCCAGTTCGCTGTTCTGGACCAACATTTCCAGTTTCAGGCCTTACCCTTTGGTCTCTCCTCAGTTCCAAGGGTATTCACGAAAGTCATGGCAGAGATGATGCTGCAATTACGCATGATGGGTGTCAACATAGTCCCATACTTGGATGATCTCCTGATGAAGGCTGTGTCCAGGGAACAGCTGCTGCACAGCATAGACTTGACTACTTGTCTGCTTACAGATCACGGATGGATGTCATGTTGCTGGTCTTAGCCTACCCATGGTAACTAGATTTCCCAGTATCCACTAGGACGTTAGAGAAAATAGGAATTTAATACCTACCGGTAATTCCTTTTCTCGTAGTCCGTAGTGGATACTGGGCGCCCTCCTCAGTGCTTCGTTTTCTTGCTTACCTGGCAGCAAGTGTTCTTGGTTGGGTCTGCTGTTGCTTTCCCTGTTCCATGTTTGGTTAGCGTTGCAATCCTTCTTATAGTTAGCTTTGCTTTCCTCTGTTCTGGTTAGCTCAGCTATCTTTGTTATCGTTGTGTGTTGGTTCGTTACCTCACCGCTGTTTTGTGTTAAATCCTTCTCTCAAAGTATGTCCGTCTCCTTGGGCACAGTTTTCCTAGACTGAGTCTGCAGGAGGGGCATAGAGGGGAGGAGCCAGCACACGCTAATGCTTTCTTAAAGTGCCAGGCTCAAGTGGACTCGATCTATACCCATGGTAACTACATTTCCCAGTGTCCACTACGGCCTACGAGAAAAGGAATTACCGGTAGGTATTAAATTCCTATTTTCTGCTGAAATTTGGCCGAAAACTGCCTCATATTTTCATGCAAGTCCTAAAGTAGATAAAGAGAACCAAATCAAACAAATGAGACAAAAATGTGACGTACTTATTTTTTTATTGAGGAAATTGATCCAATATCACATATCTGTGAGTGACAAAAGTATGTGAACCTTTAGGCGTAGCAGATATTTTGAAGGTGAAATTAGAGTCAGGTATTTTTAATCTATGGGATGACAATCAGGTGTAAGTAGACAACTTGTATTTTTAAAAGAAAAGGGATCTATCAAAGTTTGATGTTAACAACACATGTTTGTGGAAGTGTATCATGCCACAAACAAAGGAGATTTCTGAGGACCTCAGAAGAAGAGTTGTTGATACTCTTCAGGCTGGAAAAGGGTGTAAAACCATCTCTAAAGAGTTTGCTGTGAAGGGGGAAGTATGTGCTACAAAGGGGGCAGAATGTTTTGCTGTGAGGGGGGCAGTATGTGGTGCTGTTATGGGGGCAGAATGTGATGCTGCTAGGGGGCAGTATGTGCTGTGAAGGGGGACATTATGTATTGCGAGGGGAAATATTATGTGCTGTGAGAGGGTCAGTATGTGGTGCTGCGAGGGGCAGGGACAGATTTAGTGGTAAGTGCGTCCCTAGGCACAACAGTAATGCCTTATTTTATTATTTGTATTGCTTGGTTATAAGACTTAATTTCATGATAGCCAATTTAATAGAAGAATAACCCACCTAACCCCCGCAAACAATTACGTTATTGTATTATGTATACCTATTTACTAGCTAGGTCAGCTTACAGGGGCAGTATGTGCATGTCCTACCCATTTACACTCCATTCAAGGTGGCATATGGTACAGTACACTGGAAATATTTTACAGTTACTGGTACATTTTGGGCTGACAGGACCAACACAAGCATCCAAGTGCCGTCCTCAAACAAGTGCCGCCCCAGGCACATGCCTCATGTGCCTAATGGGAAATTCACCAGTGGCGAGGGGAACATGTGCTGTGAGGGGGGCAATATGTGGTGCTGCGAGGGGGACATTATGTGCTGTGAGGGGGCAGTATGTGGTGCTGCGAGGGGGACATTATGTGCTGTGAAAGGGGACATTATGTATTGTAAGGGGGCTGTATATGGTGCTGCGAGGGGGGCATTATGTGCTGTGAGGGGACAGTATGTGGTACTGCGAGGGGGACATTATGAGCGGTGAGGGGGACAATGGGTCTGATTCAGTGTTTTATGCAAATTAAATTGCGATTTTCTAGGCTACGGAACTGCTAATGTTAGCAAGTGAAGCTGTCTCCCAGAAATGAAAAGAGACGCCCACCGAAGCTATTAAAACTAATTCGCAATTGCCTACACATTTGCAGCCTATATGCAAAAACGAGGAAAATTGAGGTTAAGGGACTAAGAGGTTAAGGGAGGTTAAGAAACTGCAGTAGCAACGCATGCTCCCTGTCTTTGTACATACGAGCTCTCTGCTGATAGAAGATACTGTACACACCCAAAAAACGGCTATGCGATTTTTGCAATCACACCCCATTAACAACTCCCGTCACTTTCTGCCAATCACTTTGCCATGAAATCCTCATTGCGAGCACAATCCTTTTTTTTTTCTGTGACTTTGTTGAGGGATTTAACGCACAAAGGGGGTAATTCCAAGTTGATCGCAGCAGGATTTTCGATAGCAATTGGGAAAAACCATGGCCCTCATTCCGAGTTGTTCGCTTGCAAGCTGCTTTTAGCAGCATTGAACACGCTAATTCGCCGCCTACTGGGAGTGAATCTTAGCTTAGCAAAATTGCGAACGAAAGATTCTCAAAATTGCGAATAGAAATTTCTTAGCAGTTTCTGAGTAGCTCGACACTTACTCTGCCACTGCGATCAGTTCAGTCAGTTTCGTTCCTGGTTTGACGTCACAAACACACCCAGCGTTCGCCCAGACACTCCCCCGTTTCTCCAGCCACTCCCGCGGTTTTCCCAGAAACTGCAGCGTTTTTTCACACACACCCATAAAACGGTCAGTTTCCGCCCAGAAACACCCACTTCCTGTCAATCACACTCCGATCACCAGAACGAAGAAAAAACCTCGTAATGCTGTGAGTAAAATACCAAACTTCTTAGCAAATTTACTTGACGCAGCCGCAGTGCGAACATTGCGCATGCGCAGTTAGCGGAAAATCGCACTGATGCGAAGAAAAATAACGAGCGAACAACTCGGAATGAGGGCTCATGTGCACTGCAGGGGAGGCAGATATAACGTGCAGAAAGAGTTAGATTTGGGTGGGTTATTTTATTTCTGTGCAGGGTAAATACTGGCTGCTTTATTTTAACACTGCAAATTAGATTGCAGATTGAACACACCCCACCCAAATCTAACTCTCTCTGCACATGTTTTATCTACCTCCCCTGCAGTGCACATAGTTTTGCCCAATTGCTATCAAAAATCCTGCTGCCTGCGATCAACTTGGAATTACCCCCAAAATGTTTAAAGGTAAAACCAGGATATAGATCTCTGAAACCAAGTAGTCTGCACAGTACATCTAAGGAACACACTCACCTAGCCAACTACAACTATAGGACCCTTTACATTGTGACCGAACTGACATCCAATCCTGTCAGTGTACTTATTCTGTAAACAATACATAAAGATTCCAAGGTGTAACATTTCTATGAAAATGCTATACATATTATTAAAAGCAATGCTATCAAATTGTAAAATACTAAGAAACCATTGTACAGTGCGCCTTATTCAGCTTCAGTTGCAATTTTGCAAAATCGCAAATTGGACAATGGGGGTAATTCAGATTTGATCACAGCAGCAAATTTGTTAGCAGTTGGGCAAAACCATGGCCCTCATTCCGAGTTGATCGCAGAGAGTCATCGCATCGCAAATGTGCAAAAACTAACTAACTGCGCATGCGCAAAAGATTAAATACGCATGCGCGAGCACAGCCGTACGACACTGGTGCAAAAATACCACAAAAAAACCCACACGTTACTCACAAACGAAAACGAGGAGTGGCGGAGGAGTGGCGGAGGCGAGACTTCGCAATGGTCCGACATGGGCGTGAAAGTGGGCGTACAGTGTGGGAGTATGCAACTCGCAATGGGCGTGTTTTTCGCAATAAAACATTGTCGCTGTTAAAACTAACATAGGAATCCATAGCAATCTTCACGCAGCAGCCGAGTAGGTCTGCAGTTACTCTGCATTTGCGAAGTGCTGTTACAAGTGTGTATGCAGTAATTAGCAGTTAATTGGAGAGCACATTCATCTGTTGGCCAATTACTTGTTAAATACTGCTCAGATGAAAGTTAGCAAACAGCAATTGTCTGAACCCACATTACATGTTTATTCTACTCACATATAAATCTCACACACTGCCAAATAAGGTTGTTGTTTGTGTTAAAGTTGGTGTGTAAACATTTTTGGAAAGGGCAGGTTTTAATGTGTGTAAGACTACTAAATGCAAACAAGTGAAATTACACAAAATGTTAATTGCAAGCAGCAACATTTTACCTAAATAAACAGACACCCACATAATGCAGCATACACTTAATTTTGGCCAGAAATGATAGTTTATTTTTTTTTTTATAATATCTGACAATGTTTTAAATGATGTCCTGTTGACCATAGATAAAACAAAAAAGTGTTGTGTCAGTTTAATTAATATGGACATTAAAGTGTGGTGCAAGGCATACCTGTAGTATTTTTGAAGATGCAATTGTTTAAAAAAATTGCAGATTGTTCCCTCGTTACACAAGTGTCTATATGCTTACATAATCTTCCTGGAACTAAGATTTACATAATGCATTACCTTGAATAAAGTGCACAATTGTTGGTAAAATATTATATGTTTATTACTGTAGTAATATTTTTGAACATCAAAACAACATGGCTACACGTGAGTATCACAGGCAGAGATGGAGCAAGCAGATGCCACTGACACAAATGATATAGCAGAACTCAGTACTCGGCAAAATTCAGCTTCTGACAAACTGAGAAATTTAAGTACCAAAATAAAATATTACACACCCTGCCACACAAAAATTTGGACCCAACTGAGAAAGAATTATGATCCACCACACAAACACATCAATACATAGCACACTAGTAACAGGAAGATGGCTCTGTTGTTTCTGAAAATAAGCTCACAGGCTACAATACCTCCAAACATTAATAATACATTTCACTAAGAGGGAGTTAGCCATTCTGGACACACAAGCCAACTCCAAAATAACATAGAGGCAACATGAAAAACATGGGTGCTGCCCATCTGGAGAGACATCACTTTCTTTTTTTTCGCCCCGCCTGAGGCTGTTCTTCTTGGCTTGGTCTGCGGAGCGACCTTCGTTGGGCCTGCCCAGTGGGCTGTTCTTCCTGGGCAGGGGCAGGGGAGGGAGCCGATGTGGGTGGCTCTCTGCCACTGTGGGCAAGGGAGACAGCGATGGCCTAGAGCCCTTGCAAGATGTTAGTTGCAAGGCTTTGGAATGAGGAGGCAAGTTGTTCTTGTCCCTGCCTGATCTCTGCCAGACCTTGGCAGAGTTGAGCAACACCTTGCTCAACACTGGTTCGGTGCTCACTGAGCCGGACAGCTATCTGGCTTACCTCCCGGAGGACCCCGTCTTGAAATGCATTTAGGCTCTCACCATACCTAGCTATTTCAAGCAGGATCTCCGGGATAGCAGAGGGTTGGGTGGGGGGGCCAGTAGGAACCTGCAGAGGTGGGATTTGTGGGCCCACACGCCCAGACCCACTAGGTCCCTCCACCTCAGCCTCAGCCACATAACCTTCCTGTGACTCAAACTGATCACCCCCCTGTGCTGTGTTTTGTGGCAAGAAAATAGAAGAATGTGTGGGAAAAGAGTACAATAAAAAATTATTATTTTTTTTAAAACATACAGTTTAAATTGCAGACAAATACGTGTGTAAACTTACCTGGCAAGTCATGTTCCGTCAGGATCTCAGGCAGGTCCGTGTCCATATTTGACACCCCTTGGGCCTCCTCATAACTGATACAGGGCATCGCCATCTCCTCCAAGTCTGTAAACTCCACAGCGACAGATGGTCCTCCACCTGTAGCCCTTGAGGCATTCCACTCCGCAGACCTCTTTGCCTTCAGGCGGGATTTGAAGTCGGCCCAACTACATATGTTTGTGGAAATAGGGGCAAAGTAGAGTATTATTATTTCTGTCTAAAAATATATAGGACACATGTTCTGATTTTGTTTGCTATACATAACATCACATGTTACATTTTTAAGACAACTTAGCACAGAGAATGGACTGGCAAGATGCACTTACCGTCGTCTAACTTCCTGTGATGTTCTGACGACAGAGCCAACTTCATTCACAGAATGTGTGATGTCCCTCCAGATGCGATCTTTCTTGCAGCACCCATGTTTTTGGGTCCTCTATGTATTTTGGACATGGCCTGCGTGACCAAAACACGCAACTCCCTCTTAGTGAATGCTGGCTGTCTTTTTTTACGTCTGGAGGTAGCCTGTGAGCTTTCCTCCTGTTGCTCCTCACCATCTTCCTCGTCACTAGCAGCTTCTGTCTGTTGTGCTTGTGTGGCTAATGATGATTCTCCCTCAGTTTGGCCAGTATGTGTGTGTGGCAGGGTATCCCCACTTAATTGTTGGGGCTCAGAAGCTGACATTTCCCGAGTACTGGGTCCTGCCTCTTCAAAATCCGCAGAGGCGGATTCCATCATCCGTCTCTGGCACTCTATGCGTTTTTTCGCCAATGCCATCTGCTGCTGCATAATGCGCTCCATCTCTGCTGCTAATTCCTCACGAGTAGCCATGTTGCAGATGTCGTCTGTACGCCCAGGTGTGTGCCTATTTATACCTACGTGCGGCGCGTTCATTCACACAGGTGTACAGTATGCTAATCTTGCTACTGATTGTACTGCTTATTTAAGGGCCTGGTTTGCACGCTGTGAGTGTACTGGTGATGAATGAAGTTTGTTTCTGTCTCGTGCGAGAAGGTGCTCTTTTGGACTTTGCAAAGTGAGTAATTTTAGCATTGTCAGGTATACAGTTTTCCGTTTTTTAGCTTTTAGCATATAGACCGTATTGCATATTTTTTGCGAAGTTCCGTTTGGGAGTATTCGTGCAATCGTCTTGCTGTTAAATGCAAGTATGTTTTTTGGTGCAATGCAGGTGGTTTTCTGTTTTTGTTAGAAAATCTGTTTATTTATTTTCATTGTTGATTTTAGTGAAATTATTTTGGCCTAACCTGTACTTTATTGATTCTGTTTTGTGGACTAATGTAAAAATGTTGGTCTTAGTCTCATTTTGTGTCTCTTGTAGGTGTTATTTTTCAGGAGAAGTAATCCATATTTATTTTCGGACCAACTTATTGTTTATTTTTTGGCCCAGTTTCTTTCACTAATCAAGTGTGTTATTTTGAGGAGCAGGTAAGTCCCCTAGGCCTGTGTTTGTGTCTGTTTGTGCTAATGGGCTCTATGTGGTCTTAGTCTCATTTTGTGTCTCTTGTAGGTGTTATTTTTCAGGAGAAGTAATCCATATTTATTTTTGGACCAACTTATTGTTTATTTTTTGGCCCAGTTTCTTTCACTAATCAAGTGTGTTATTTTGAGGAGCAGGTAAGTCCCCTAGGCCTGTGTGTTGTGGAGTATGTGTGTGTTCAAAGTGTTTTGATTATGTTTGTCATCACTATTTTTAAAAAAAAAACATATTTTATCCCGGATTGTTCTGCAAAGTAGTGCTGTTCTTGCCTGTAATAGCTACTGAAGGACTAAATTTGGTGTAGAATCAAGTTTAGATTTATAACATAATTATCATTATTTATACTTAGGTGTTTGATATGTTTTTGATGCTCTTATTATGTGTCTGTTTGGTTGGTTGACACCTTTTTTTTTTTTTTTTTGTTAAACTATGTTTGTTTATACCTTTTAATTTGTGCTTTCCCTTTTTTATCACAATTTATAATTGGTCCCTAATTGAATCCAGAAACAATGTCATATGCTCCTGCAGTAAGTTTACACCCTGAAAATTTAATTTGGATTAAGGTTGTACATTTGATTTTGGAATTTGTCTTATTCTCAATATTATTATCTTTATTTTAAGTTGGTGATGTCGGTCTTTGTGGCTGCAGAAGCCCTCCCACCCCAACCCACGGAAGCACTCCCACCCCAACCGCCAGCCCGCCAACCACAACCGGCTCCTCATCAACCAAGGCAACGGAGGCGTGCTAGGCCACCAATTTTCCGCACCCGTGTCCTACTTTTTGGGATGCCAGATGATGTGGTTGTGCGTAGATACAGGCTGCCACCACATCTAATCCTAGACACTCTCTCCATAATAGAGAGTGATCTGGAGTCTTCAATTCGGTATCCTACAGCAATACCACCATTGACACAATTCCTTGCTGTGTTACATTTTGTGGCCACAGGGTCATTCCAGCATGTGGTTGGAGACCTGGTTGGCATGTCGCAGGGCCAGTTCAGTAAGGTCCTGCGGCGTGTCAGCCAGGCTTTCCTAAAGCGTGTGAAGCAATTTATTGCTATGCCTTTGGATGCTGGTGCCCTAGATGTGGTGAAGCGGCAATTTGAGGAAGGTGGTAGTCGCTTCCCACATGTTATTGGGGTTGTGGATGGCACACATGTAGCTATTGTGCCACCAAGACATAATGAAGAAATTTATCGAAACCGGAAACTGTTTCATTCTCTGAATGTAATGGTTGTTTGTGGGCCATCCCTCCAGATCCTGTCCCTGAATGCTAAATTCCCTGGGAGCTCCCATGACGCACATGTTATTAGACAATCAGGGATATGGCAGAGATTAAGATCAAGTCAACGACAAGACATGTGGTTATTGGGTGAGTTTTTTTTGTTTTGTTTTTTTTTGGTATTTTATACCTAAATAATATTTTCATTCTAATTTAATGTTCTCATCAAACAGGAGACCGTGGATATCCTTGCACCCCCTGGCTCATGACTCCTTACCGTAATCCCAGGCCAGGACCACAGACGGCATTTAACTCCGCGCTTACTGCCACTAGACAGCTGGTGGAGCGCACAATTGGTGTGCTTAAAGGACGTTTTCGTGTGCTCCACCGCACTGGTGGCGATATCATGTATTCGCCGGAGATGGCAAGTAAAATAGTGGTCCTGTGCGCTATACTTCATAACATCGCGGTAAGGAGTCGCGTTGAGCTTCCTGACACAGAGGAATTGCCAGATGAGGAGCCAGGGGTTGGCCGGAGATTTGGTGGTGGGAGTGTTTCCCGGAGGGGAAGCCAAGTAAGGGCAAGCATTGTCCAAGAATATTTCAGGTATAGTGTATTTTGTTCTGCTTTTGGAAATTACTAAAAAACACTGTATGCTTATGGTCATTTTGCTCACATGTCATTTAGGTTGTTATTGTAAGGTCATTGTGTAATTGTTAGGGTGTTTTTGAACATATTATTATGTTTTTGATCATTTAAAATTAAAAATGTTAAGCTTACAATGTTTTTTTCTGGGAATATAATAATGTGTCGTTGCTAATTTTTTTTTTTTTTTTTATAATCCTGTTTTCTTTGTAAAAAACACCAACATATGTTACTAAATGTTGAACATTTTGTGACTGTGCAGCTGATTTATCACACCAAATGTGGTGAGTACACTGTGTTTTGTGTTAATTTTATACAAAGTGTGTGTGTGTGTGTGTGTGTGTGTGTGTGTGTGTGTGTGTGTGTGTGTGTGTGTGTGTGTGTGTGTGTGTTGCTTTGGGTGTTTGTATTGGGGGTTATGTCCGAATAGTAATTTTTTTTTCATGCTCTTCCGCGACTGCGTATTTCCGCTCTAGCGAAATAATCACTCTGCTCTTCACAGCATTGCAGACATCAATAAAGTTTATTTCAATGACAGCATAGATTTTACACCAATCACATGCCAACACACACTATAAATATATGCCCAAACAAGGAAAACGCCATTGCCATGATGCGTGCTGCACCGTTCACACGGCGGGAACTCCGCCTGCTAGTGGCGGTGATGGACCGACGCGTAGGCCGCGTTGGGCGTTTTATCCCAAATAGGGTTAAACGCGAGGCCTACGCGGAGGTCCGCTGCCTATTACGGAGCCGCCTCCGCAGTCGCAGGACCATCATCCAGCTAGAGAGGCGCTGGAGCGACCTGCGGAGGCGCACGCCAGACCTCCTGGCGGAGCTCCGCCAACAGATCTGGACCCTACGTGTCCGCAGTAAGTAACATTTTGTGCACAGACGGGATTAACGCATAACCTTTGCATACTATCGTTAAGTGTGAGTGCCAAAATTTGCACAGAGAAAATTGGCATGAGTGTGTGTAGGTAGGTTATGCAGTGATGCATAACTCCCAATATGACCTTTTGCAAGAGGAACCGAAAACTCTGCTTAGGTATTTGTAACTTAATTGTTAATCTCAAGATTTCTCTGCACAAGTGATGGCAATCATACATTAAGAGTGAAGTGACGGAGCAGAACATTCTGTCCCTCCTGGAGAGACTCATGTTGGGAGGTATGGTACTGACTGTATGTTGTTGGCCATAATTAATACACAGGCAGAAAACTTTAAAAAATTTCCGGCTCAGTGGCTTTTTATTAATTTAAAAATGTGGGTCAATTTTGACACTGGGGATGTTGTTTAGATTAAAAAATGAGAATATAGTTTTAAATGGATAGACGGTATTTAATATAGTTTACTTTTAATCTGTTTGTTTGATAAGGCCAACATCACCATAAAATATATATTACTAACTTAGTGTTATGATTCCCGTACTCCAGACCAGAGGAGATCTTTATGGCAGAGGTCTGAGTACTGGAAAGATATGCTGGTACGGGAGCAGGAAAGCCTAGTAACCCCTGGCGCCCTAACTCCGTTGTCTCGCCCGTGTTATCAGAAATCCCCTGCGAGACTATGGTTGCTTGAGCCCATGGCAGCCACGTTCGAAGGGCGGATTATGTCTGCCCAACCCCGATGCCCCCTCAGGTCTTAATGGGAGACAAAGGGAAATCCGAGACAGGGTGATAACAAGGGGCCCTCTGACTAAGCAACCAGGCCAGGGGTTACAAGCTATCTAACTTAAACCAAAAGTATGTGCGGACAAACCGCCAGGGAAAAGGACAACCAAAGATCCACTGATCCGTTACTCCTATCCAGCACCGCTGGATACCAGAGTGGATTTGTGGGAGCGGAATCCTCCGCAAAAGCTCCAGAACACAATAAACGAAATAATAAATAGTAAGCGGTCAAGCCGCAACACACAGCTACGCCGCGACTCACGAACACCACAGGATGTTAAAGGTGCTCGGTCGGACTCCAGGAATAGATGACAAATTCCGAGTACTGGATCACTGAGGACAGGAACAACCGGGTTGAGCAGGACTGGAAACTCTCTGTAACTGACACAGCAAACAGGAAGCTATCACCGGCGTCTGTGAGAAGTCCTGAGAGTGCTTAAATTTGGGAGCCCTCCAATCATGATCCAAACAGGGTAATCACATAATGATGCCGTGCAGCTGCATGCTGCACGGCCAGAATACACAAGCACTGATTAATTAAGACCCAGCAACGGGGAACGCGGTCTGACCGTGGCGTCCCCGTTGCTAGGGTCTGAGCGGCTCCGTGCGCCCGGCGTCTAGCGTTGCTAGGGAGCCGGCGGCTGTCTGCCTGCGGCGTCCCTAGTTGCTAGGCACCGGGCCGCACTGACGGGCGGACCCTCGGCGCCTAACAGTACCCCCCCCTTGAGGAGGGGTCAAGGAACCCCTAAGGCCAGGTTTCTGAGGAAATTCTCGAAAAAATGCCCTTTTGAGCCTCGGGGCATGGAGATCCTCATCCAGGACCCAAGACCTTTCTTCTGGACCATAACCTCTCCAATGTACCAAAAAATAAAGCCGACCCCGGGACAACTTGGAATCGAGAACCTTCTCCACTAAGAACTCCTGCTGACCCTGTACATCTATTGGTGATTTCCCCTGAGAGATCTTGCGAGGAAATCTACTGGACGAAACATATGGTTTTAACAAGGAGCAATGGAAGGTATTTCCGATCCGTAAAGTTTTTGGTAAACGTAACCGGAAAGCCACTGGATTGACTTTCTTGATAATATGAAATGGTCCAATAAATTTAGGACCCAATCTGGCTGAGGTTTGTCGAAGTTTAATGTTGCGAGTCGACAACCATACCCTATCTCCAACTTTAAAAGTGCACGGCCGCCGGAGCCTGTCAGAAAATTTTTTCTCCCGAAATGCCGCTTTTCTGAGAGCCAGGTGCACTTTTCTCCAAATGAGTTTGAGATGAGAGGTCAAGGTCAGTGAGGAGACAGAGGAATGTTGAAAAAAGGAATTAGCTCTGGGGTGAAAACCAAAAACTGTAAAAAATGGAGATACATTGGTGGAGGAATGACAGGCATTGTTGTAAGCAAACTCGGCAAACGGAAGAAACTCAGACCAGTCATTTTGGAGTTTGGCCGAGTACAAACGCAAATATTGTTTTAATGATTGATTAACTCGCTCAGTCTGCCCGTTGGATTGGGGATGGTAGCCAGACGTTAAAGATAATTTCATCTTTAATGAGGCACAAAAAGACTTCCAAAATTGTGCAATGAATTGTGGACCCCGATCAGAAACAATATCAGTGGGTAACCCATGGAGTCTGAAAACATGGCGGAGGAACAAGACTGCCAATCCCTGGGCAGATGGCAATCGGGGAAGAGCAATGAAATGGGCCATTTTGCTAAAACGGTCCACTACCACCCATATGACTCGGCATCCGGCTGACAGAGGGAGGTCCACCACAAAATCCATGGAAATATGAGACCATGGCCTAAGAGGAACATTCAAGGGCATAAGTTGACCGATAGGCAAGGAACGGGGAACCTTATGCTGTGCACAGACCTGACAAGAAATAACAAACTCCTTAGTGTCTTTGGAAAGACCAGGCCACCATACCGAGCGGGAAACTAATTCAAAAGTTTTAGCGATCCCCGGATGCCCGGCAACCTTGCTATCATGAAACTCCGTCAAAACCGTTGCTCTCAAAAACTCGGGAACATAAAGACGACCAGCAGGAGTATTTCCAGGAGCTTGATGTTGAAGCTGCTTTAACTGGGTAAATAAATCTTGTGTGAGACCTGCCCGAATGACTGAAGACGGAAGTATGGGAGTAACAGGACTGTTGTCTTGAACTGGAAGAAAACTGCGTGACAGGGCATCTGCCTTGGTATTCTTGGAACCTGGCCTGAAGGTGATAATGAACTTGAAACGAGTAAAAAATAAAGCCCACCGAGCTTGCCGGGCATTCAGCCGTTTAGCTGATTCAATGTATTGAAGATTTTTGTGATCAGTCAAAACTGAAATGGTATGAGTGGCTCCTTCAAGCCAATGCCTCCACTCCTCGAAAGCCCATTTAATAGCCAGTAATTCCCGGTTACCAACATCGTAGTTGGATTCAGCAGATGAGAATTTCCTGGACATAAAGGCACAAGGATGTAATTCCAGGGAATCCGGATCCTTCTGAGATAGGATAGCCCCTACTCCAACCTCCGAGGCATCAACCTCAACAATGAAAGGCAATTCTGGGTTGGGATGTCTGAGGACCGGGGCTGAGACAAAGGCTTGTTTCAAGGCCTGAAAAGATAACTCCGCTTCACGTGACCAGTTGGTAGGATCTGCTCCCTTTTTAGTCAGTGCCACAATGGGAGCAACTAGGTCAGAGAAAGAGTGAATAAATCTTCTATAGTAATTCGCAAACCCTAAAAAGCGCTGAATTGCTTTTAAATTGGTGGGTTGCGCCCAACTAAGGATGGCTTGGAGCTTCTTTGGTTCCATACAGAATCCCCGAGGGGAAATAATGTACCCTAAAAAGGATACCTCCGTGACATGAAATTCACACTTCTCCAGCTTGGCATATAGGTGATTTTCACGTAATTTTTTTAGAACCTGACGCACCTGGGTAACATGTTGTTCAATAGAGTCAGAATATATCAAAATATCGTCTAAGTAGACTACAACGAATCTTCCAAGAAATTCACGGAGCACATCGTTAATGAGATCCTGGAAAACTGCCGGAGCGTTGGACAGGCCGAATGGCATAGCCAGATACTCATAGTGGCCTGATTGAGTACTGAATGCCGTTTTCCACTCATCCCCTGACTTGATTCTGATGAGGTTATATGCTCCTCTCAGGTCAATCTTAGAAAAAATCACAGCCGAACGTAGCTGATCAAAGAGGACAGAAATCAGCGGCAAAGGGTAAGTATTCTTTACTGAGATTTTATTCAAGGCTCTAAAGTCAATGCAAGGTCTGAGTGATCCATCCTTCTTCTCCACGAAGAAGAAGCCTGCACTTAAAGGGGATTTAGATGGCCTGATAAATCCTTTCCCTAGGCTTTCTTTAACATACTCATTCATGGCCACAGTTTCAGGTCCGGACAATGCATATAACCTTCCCTTAGGCAAAGTGGCACCAGGAATTAACTCGATAGCACAATCATAAGGCCTATGGGGAGGCAGAATATCCGCATTGCCCTTGGAAAATACATCAACAAAATCCTGGTATTCCACAGGAATGGGTGCGGGAATGACAGCAGCTATTCTGATGGGAAGCGTAATACATTCCTTATTACAGATGGTACCCCATTGTAAGATCTCCCCCGACTGCCAATCAATGATGGGATTATGAAAGGCCAGCCAAGGGTGACCCAGAACCACAGGAACTGCTAGGCAATGGGTAAGGAAAAACTCAATCTTTTCAGAATGCAGAGCTCCTACCGAAAGTAGAACAGGAGGTGTACAGAGAGAAATAACCCCATTGGACAAGGGACTCCCATCTAAACCATGCATGGTGATACACCTACCCAAGGCTAACTGAGGAATACCTAAGGCCTTAGCCCATGTTAAATCCATAAAGTTCCCTGCAGCTCCACTGTCCACAAAAGCCGAGACCGAGGAACAGAGGCTGCCAAAGGAAACTTTAGCTGGAACCAACAGTGAATTATTTGAGGAGATAAGCTGCAGACCAAAGTGAACCCCCTCACAACTCACTTGGTCGAGGCGTTTCCCGACTTGTTCGGACAACTACGGGCAAAATGTCCCTTACCCCCACAGTATAAACAAAGACCAGAATTTTGCCTTCTGGTTCTTTCTTCAGGAGACAGTTTGGAGAGGCCTATCTGCATGGGCTCCTCTATGTCCACAGGAATGGAAAAAACACAAGGAGAAGACCCGACAGATGCTCCTTTTTCAGCCCTCCGCTCTCTGAGACGACGATCAATCTTAATAGAGAGTTCCATGAGTTTATCGAGAGTCTCAGGAGCGGGATACTGAAGGAGACTGTCCTTTATAGACTCGGATAAGCCGAGGCGAAACTGACTGCGCAGGGCTGGGTCATTCCATCCACAGTTGTTCGACCAACGGCGAAACTCCGTACAATAAATCTCTGCGGGATTCCTACCCTGTCTGAGAGCACGCAACTGACTCTCGGCGGATGCCTCTCTATCAGGGTCATCATACAATAGCCCTAAAGACCCCAGAAAGGCGTCTACAGACAATAAAGCCGGATCGTCTGTCTTTAAGCCAAAAGCCCAGGTCTGAGGATCCCCCTGTAGCAAAGAAATAATAATTCCTACCCGCTGAGATTCCGTACCTGAGGAGACTGGTCTTAAACGAAAATACAGTTTACAAGACTCTTTAAAATTAAAAAACTGCTTTCTATCCCCAGAAAAACGGTCAGGCAGATGCATTTTTGGTTCAGGAATGACCCTCGGGGAAGTCCGTAACAGATCTTCCTGTGACCTCACCCGAAGGGACAGATCTTGAACCATCTGAGTAAGCTCTTGAATCTGGCTAACTAAAAGCTGGCCAGGATTTGGCCCAACACCGGAGGGATTCATGAGGCTGACAAATCTCCCAACAGAATAAGGGAAAAAATTAACTCCTGTTTAATTTTAAATTTTAGTCTGGCCGGTGATAAAGTTATGATTCCTGTACTCCAGACCAGAGGAGATCTTTATGGCAGAGGTCTGAGTACTGGAAAGATATGCTGGTACGGGAGCAGGAAAGCCTAGTAACCCCTGGCGCCCTAACTCCGTTGTCTCGCCCGTGTTATCAGAAATCCCCTGCGAGACTATGGTTGCTTGAGCCCATGGCAGCCGCGTTCGAAGGGCGGATTATGTCTGCCCAACCCCGATGCCCCCTCAGGTCTTAATGGGAGACAAAGGGAAATCCGAGACAGGGTGATAACAAGGGGCCCTCTGACTAAGCAACCAGGCCAGGGGTTACAAGCTATCTAACTTAAACCAAAAGTATGTGCGGACAAACCGCCAGGGAAAAGGACAACCAAAGATCCACTGATCCGTTACTCCTATCCAGCACCGCTGGATACCAGAGTGGATTTGTGGGAGCGGAATCCTCCGCAAAAGCTCCAGAACACAATAAACTAAATAATAAATAGTAAGCGGTCAAGCCGCAACACACGGCTACGCCGCGACTCACGAACACCACAGGATGTTAAAGGTGCTCGGTCGGACTCCAGGAATAGATGACAAATTCCGAGTACTGGATCACTGAGGACAGGAACAACCGGGTTGAGCAGGACTGGAAACTCTCTGTAACTGACACAGCAAACAGGAAGCTATCACCGGCGTCTGTGAGAAGTCCTGAGAGTGCTTAAATTTGGGAGCCCTCCAATCATGATCCAGACAGGGTAATCACATAATGATGCCGTGCAGCTGCATGCTGCACGGCCAGAATACACAAGCACTGATTAATTAAGACCCAGCAACGGGGAACGCGGTCTGACCGTGGCATCCCCGTTGCTAGGGTCTGAGCGGCTCCGTGCGCCCGGCGTCTAGCGTTGCTAGGGAGCCGGCGGCTGTCTGCCTGCGGCGTCCCTAGTTGCTAGGCGCCGGGCCGCACTGATGGGCGGACCCTCGGCGCCTAACACTTAGTCATGTTAACCCTGTTTCTATAACATGGTACAGAACAGAGTAATAGGAATATGCTGTGGTTCATTTTTTATTGTTTTTAAAAAAATTTAACATATGTCATTATAGGGCGAGCACAACGGCAAGGTGCTGGTGCTGGGAGTCCACACCAGCAACATTCCCCATCCCCTTCCCGATCACCCTCTCCAGCCCACACCCCCTCTCCTGCCCACACCCCCTCTCCTGCCCAATCCCCCTTTCCTGCCACCTCACCCTCTCCAGCCACCTCAGCCTCTCCTGCCCAATCCCCCTCTCCAGCCACCTCAGCCTCTCCAGCCACCTCAGCCTCTCCTGCCCAATCCCCCTCTCCAGCCACCTCAGCCTCTCCAGCCACCTCAGCCTTTCCTGCCCAATCCCCCTCTCCAGCCACCTCAGCCTCTCCTGCCCAATCCCCCTCTCCAGCCACCTCAGCCTCTCCAGCCACCTCAGCCTCTCCTGCCCAATCCCCCTCTCCAGCCACCTCAGCCTCTCCAGCCACCTCAGCCTCTCCTGCCCAATCCCCCTCTCCAGCCCAAGCCCACTCTCTTTCCCAATCCCCCTCTCCAGCCCACACCCCCTCTCCAGCCCAATCCCACACTTTTTCAAAATTCCCCTCTCTGCCCCCCTCACCCTCTGTGTCCGTAAAAATCACACCACCACCCTCACCCTATAATTCCTTAACCCACTCTGAAAGTACCTCCCCCTTACATCCTGTAACACAATTGGACCCTCCTTCCCCCATCCTGCCTCCTTCCCCCATCCAGCACCCATCCCCCATCCAGCCAACCTCACCCCTCCAGCCTCCATCCCCCAGCCAGCACCTATCCCCCATCCAGCCTCCATCCCCCAGCCAGCACCTATCCCCCATCCAGCCTCCATCCCCCAGCCAGCCAACGACCCCTACAGAATGGGCAGCAGAGGTCCCAGAGCCACTAGAGGGAGGTTGCCAAGTGTCAGAGGATAGTAAGTTCGCACACATTCCTTTTTTTTTTTTTTTTTTTTAAACAAAAAAATAAAATAAATGCATTGTTGTACTGTGGATAATCTTTTGTCTAGGTTAAATGCTTGTCTTCTTCATCATGGTATGGATGATGCATTCACATTTGTGTGCGGGACATTATATGTACAGTGGCCCTCATTCCGAGTTGTTCGCTCGCAAGGCGATTATAGCAGAGTTACACACGCTAAGCCGCCGCCTACTGGGAGTGAATCTAAACATCTTAAATGTGCGACCGATGTATTCGCAATATTGCGATCAAAACCGAGTTAGCAGTTTCTGAGTAACTCCAGACTTACTCTGCCTGTGCGATCAATTCAGTGCTTTTCGGTCCCGGCTGACGTCATAAACACACCCAGCGTTCGCCCAAGCACTCCCACCGTTTCTCCAGACACGCCTGCGTTTTTTCCGGAAACGGTAGCGTTTCCTGCCACACGCCCCTAAAACGCCGTACATCCGCCCAGTAACACCCATTTCCTGTCAATCACAATGCGTTCTCCGGAGCGACGAAAAAGCCGTGAGTAAAATTACTTTCTTCTTAGTAAAGTTACTTGACGCATGCGCAGTGCGAACATTACGCATGCGCACTAAGAGAATTCTCACTGCGATGCGATGAAAAATACCGAGCGAACAACTCGGAATGAGGGCCAGTGTCTACATCTGGTTGTAAATCACTATGTCGACAGGTTTGCCTGCACAACAAGCTTTGTATGTGAAACATTATCTGCAACACATTTAGACCTGAGTGATATTTTTTGTTTTAGTTTTTTGTTTTTGTTTTTTTTTTTTTTATGAAAGTTACACTCACAAAATGCTTATTTGCTTTATTAAAATCTGTTTGACCTTACTTATTTTGTAAGGCAGGCTTTCAGGGAGTGTGGGCATGCTAGGATATGTTGTCCTCCTGAAGATGTTGATATGCAGTGTGATGATGCAGGTCAAAACAGCACAAAAAACAAGTCTGCTTCACTACAGATGTGAATGAAGACCAGTATGGGGTTACATGTACTAATTTTGGGGTTGTGATTCAAGATTGGATGTTTACCATAGCAAACAAACAAAAACAAAGTTACAGTTATTTTCCACCTTCGAGAAGAGAAGTAGAATGTGATTTGTTGCTATGGACAACATCACACCCTAAATAGAACTCCCATCTTAGTAAATGTACATCATGGTGTGGTAGACTTTTACACATTGTAATTTTGCTATGTCAAACATTGCTAAGTATGCTTGTGTGTTGGTATGCTACTGTTTAGTCATTTATACATACATGATGTATATCATTTGATATGAAAGTGTGCTTTGTGGAATTGTGATGTAATAGGAAATGTTTTTTTTTTTTTAATTAATCATTTTTACTCTGCATTTCAGATGGTGCCATTGGAGATCCCACAAGCCTGGCAGGCATCGTTGGGCGTTTGAGAATGCAATTGGAGGCCATGTTGGCCGAAGTCAATAATTTGGCAAATTTAATTTAAGTTTAAAAAAAAAAATTGTTTTAAAAAATTAAAAACAACAAATTTTGACAAAATAAACAATCATTATTTACTGTTATGCGCTTGTGATGTTTTTTAAGCAACAATCTAAGAGCATATTGCAATGCAGAAATTGGTTACCTAACAAAAAAACAAAAAAAAAATTTATGAGTTTAATTCTTATTTATTACATACAAATTAGGTTAGTTAGCTTATTTTAATTTTTAAAAAAGTAAACACATACATTCACACACTACACATACACACCAAATTATGCTATCTACATTTCTGTCAGGCACAGTTTATACATCTCTTGCACTTCTTTAAAAAAAAACATGGTAATGACCAATTATGCCTACAAACTTTTCTTAAGGTATTCTTTGCAGACTTAACTGGTCATGCACATAATCAATTATTACACTAATTGGATTTATAATTGAGGGACGCTTGCTGAGTTAGAATTGCAAGGTGTCATCTAAATTAGGTTTAAAAAACCATTGCTGTGCGTTTGTTTGCACAAAACTTAGCATATTTAAGAGGAATGCGTAAATCTACGATGACATCGTATTTTTGCGATGAGGTTTTTGTGTATGCGTTGGATTCGCTATAATGCGTTGTAATATGGCATACGCCTACCTTGTGTAATACTGTGTACGAAATAGCAAAAATACGTTGGGGGCGGACGTTCGCAATTTTACAACGTAATCGCAACTTTGCGATTATGTTGTGCGAACGAAAACCTTAGCGACCAACTCGGAATGACCTCCCATGTGCACTGCAGGTGTGGCAGATGTAACATGTGCAGAGAGAGTCACATTTGGGTTAGTGATGAGCGGGTTCGGTTTCTCGGAAACCGAACACCCCCGAACTTCACCTTTTTTACACGGGTCCGAGGCAGGTTAGAACCTTCCCGCCTTGCTCGGCTAACCCGAGCGCGCCCGAACGTCATCATCCCGCTGTTGGATTCTCGTGAGATTCGGATTCTATATAAGCAGCCGCGCGTCGCCGCCATTTTCTCACTCGTGCATTGGAGATGATAGGGAGAGGACGTGGCTGGCGTCCTCTCCGTTTATTGTAGAACTAGGAAAGTTGATTGGTTTATTGCTTTTGCTTAATTGTGGGGAGGATTGGGGAGCAGCTGTTAGGAGGAGTACAGTGCAGAGTTTTGCTGATAAGTGACCACCAGTTTTTATCCGTTCTCTGCCTGAAAAAAACGCTCCATACCATATCTGTGCTCAGTGTGCTGCATAATATATCTGTGCTGAGTGCTCACACTGCTTAATTGTGGGGACTGGGTAGCAGCTATAGCAGGAGTACAGTGCAGAGTTTTGCTGACAGTGACCACCAGTATACGTTGTCTGCCTGAAGAAAAACACTCCATATCAGTGCTCAGTGTGCTGCTTTATTGTGGGGACTGGGGACCACCAGTATAATATTATTATATAGGAGGAGTACAGTGCAGAGTGCACTGCTGTACCTACCTCTGTGTCGTCATCCATTAAGTATACTATCCATCTACATTCTATACCTGTGGTGCATTTTAGTTTTGCAGTTTGCTGACACAGTGTCCACCAGTATACTATATATAGCAGTACGGTAGGCCACTGCTGTACCTACCTCTGTGTCGTCACTCGTCATCCATTAAGTATACTATTATCCATCTACATTCTATACCTGTGGTGCATTTTAGTTTTGCAGTTTGCTGACAGTGTCCACCAGTATACTATATATAGCAGTACGGTAGGCCACTGCTGTACCTACCTCTGTGTCGTCACTCGTCATCCATTAAGTATACTATCCATCTACATTCTATACCTGTGGTGCATTTTAGTTTTGCAGTTTGCTGACACAGTGTCCACCAGTATACTATATATAGCAGTACGGTAGGCCACTGCTGTACCTACCTCTGTGTCGTCACTCGTCATCCATTAAGTATACTATTATCCATCTACATTCTATACCTGTGGTGCATTTTAGTTTTGCAGTTTGCTGACAGTGTCCACCAGTATACTATATATAGCAGTACGGTAGGCCACTGCTGTACCTACCTCTGTGTCGTCACTCGTCATCCATTAAGTATACTATTATCCATCTACATTCTAAACCTGTGGTGCATTTTAGTTTTGCAGTTTGCTGACACAGTGTCCACCAGTATACTATATATAGCAGTACGGTAGGCCACTGCTGTACCTACCTCTGTGTCGTCACTCGTCATCCATTAAGTATACTATTATCCATCTACATTCTAAACCTGTGGTGCATTTTAGTTTTGCAGTTTGCTGACACAGTGTCCACCAGTATACTATATATAGCAGTACGGTAGGCCACTGCTGTACCTACCTCTGTGTCATCACTCGTCATCCATTAAGTATACTATTATCCATCTACATTCTAAACCTGTGATGCATTTTAGTTTTGCAGTTTGCTGACACAGTGTCCACCAGTATACTATATATAGCAGTACGGTAGGCCACTGCTGTACCTACCTCTGTGTCGTCACTCGTCATCCATTAAGTATACTATTATCCATCTACATTCTAAACCTGTGGTGCATTTTAGTTTTGCAGTTTGCTGACACAGTGTCCACCAGTATACTATATATAGCAGTACGGTAGGCCACTGCTGTACCTACCTCTGTGTCGTCACTCGTCATCCATTAAGTATACTATTATCCATCTACATTCTAAACCTGTGGTGCATTTTAGTTTTGCAGTTTGCTGACACAGTGTCCACCAGTATACTATATATAGCAGTACGGTAGGCCACTGCTGTACCTGCCTCTGTGTCGTCACTCGTCATCCATTAAGTATACTATTATCCATCTACATTCTAAACCTGTGGTGCATTTTAGTTTTGCAGTTTGCTGACACAGTGTCCACCAGTATACTATATATAGCAGTACGGTAGGCCACTGCTGTACCTACCTCTGTGTCGTCACTCGTCATCCATTAAGTATACTATTATCCATCTACATTCTAAACCTGTGGTGCATTTTAGTTTTGCAGTTTGCTGACACAGTATCCACCAGTATACTATATATAGCAGTACGGTAGGCCACTGCTGTACCTACCTCTGTGTCGTCACTCGTCATCCATTAAGTATACTATTATCCATCTACATTCTAAACCTGTGGTGCATTTTAGTTTTGCAGTTTGCTGACACAGTGTCCACCAGTATACTATATATAGCAGTACGGTAGGCCACTGCTGTACCTACCTCTGTGTCGTCACTCGTCATCCATTAAGTATACTATTATCCATCTACATTCTAAACCTGTGGTGCATTTTAGTTTTGCAGTTTGCTGACACAGTGTCCACCAGTATACTATATATAGCAGTACGGTAGGCCACTGCTGTACCTACCTCTGTGTCGTCACTCGTCATCCATTAAGTATACTATTATCCATCTACATTCTAAACCTGTGGTGCATTTTAGTTTTGCAGTTTGCTGACACAGTGTCCACCAGTATACTATATATAGCAGTACGGTAGGCCACTGCTGTACCTACCTCTGTGTCATCACTCGTCATCCATTAAGTATACTATTATCCATCTACATTCTATACCTGTGGTGCATTTTAGTTTTGCAGTTTGCTGACACAGTGTCCACCAGTATACTATATATAGCAGTACGGTAGGCCACTGCTGTACCTACCTCTGTGTCGTCACTCGTCATCCATTAAGTATACTATTATCCATCTACATTCTATACCTGTGGTGCATTTTAGTTTTGCAGTTTGCTGACACAGTGTCCACCAGTATACTATATATAGCAGTACGGTAGGCCACTGCTGTACCTACCTCTGTGTCGTCACTCGTCATCCATTAAGTATACTATCCATCTACATTCTATACCTGTGGTGCATTTTAGTTTTGCAGTTTGCTGACACAGTGTCCACCAGTATACTATATATAGCAGTACAGTAGGCTACTGCTGTACCTACCTCTGTGTCGTCACTCGTCATCCATTAAGTATACTATTATCCATCTACATTCTAAACCTGTGGTGCATTTTAATTTTGCAGTTTGTTGACACAGTGTCCACCAGTATACTATATATAGCAGTACGGTAGGCCACTGCTGTACCTACCTCTGTGTCGTCACTCGTCATCCATTAAGTATACTATTATCCATCTACATTCTAAACCTGTGGTGCATTTTAGTTTTGCAGTTTGCTGACACAGTGTCCACCAGTATACTATATATAGCAGTACGGTAGGCCACTGCTGTACCTAACTCTGTGTCGTCACTCGTCATCCATTAAGTATACTATTATCCATCTACATTCTATACCTGTGGTGCATTTTAGTTTTGCAGTTTGCTGACACAGTGTCCACCAGTATACTATATATAGCAGTACGGTAGGCCACTGCTGTACCTACCTCTGTGTCGTCACTTGTCATCCATTAAGTATACTATTATCCATCTACATTCTATACCTGTGGTGCATTTTAGTTTTGCAGTTTGCTGACACAGTGTCCACCAGTATACTATATATAGCAGTACGGTAGGCCACTGCTGTACCTACCTCTGTGTCGTCACTCGTCATCCATTAAGTATACTATTATCCATCTACATTCTAAACCTGTGGTGCATTTTAGTTTTGCAGTTTGCTGACACAGTGTCCACCAGTATACTATATATAGCAGTACGGTAGGCCACCGCTGTACCTACCTCTGTGTCGTCACTCGTTATCCATTAAGTATACTATTATCCATCTACATTCTAAACCTGTGGTGCATTTTAGTTTTGCAGTTTGCTGACACAGTGTCCACCAGTATACTATATATAGCAGTACGGTAGGCCATTGCTGTACCTACCTCTGTGTCGTCACTCGTCATCCATTAAGTATACTATCCATCTACATTCTATACCTGTGGTGCATTTTAGTTTTGCGCAGTAAATATAGTAGTAGGCCATTGCTATTGATACTGGCATATAATTCCACACATTAAAAAATGGAGAACAAAAATGTGGAGGTTAAAGGGAAAGATCAAGATCCACTTCCACCTCGTGCTGAAGCTGCTGCCACTAGTCAAGGCCGAGAGGATGAAATGCCATCAACGTCGTCTGCCAAGGCCAATGCCCAATGTCATAGTAGAGAGCATGTAAAATCCAAAACACAAAAGTTCAGTAAAATTACCCAAAAATCAAAATTAAAAGCGTCTGAGGAGAAGCGTCAACTTGCCAATATGCCATTTACGACACGGAGTGGCAAGGAACGGCTGAGGCCCTGGCCTATGTTCATGGCTAGTGGTTCAGCTTCACATGAGGATGGAAGCACTCATCCTCTCGCTAGAAAAAAGAAAAGACTTAAGCTGGCAAAAGCACAGCAAAGAACTGTGCGTTCTTCTAAATCACAAATCCCCAAGGAGAGTCCAATTGTGTCGGTTGCGATGCCTGACCTTCCCAACACTGGACGGGAAGAGCTTGCGCCTTCCACCATTTGCACGCCCCCTGCAAGTGCTGGAAGGAGCACCCGCAGTCCAGTTCCTGATAGTCAAATTGAAGATGTCACTGTTGAAGTACACCAGGATGAGGATATGGGTGTTGCTGGCGCTGGGGAGGAAATTGACAAGGAGGATTCTGATGGTGAGGTGGTTTGTTTAAGTCAGGCACCCGGGGAGACACCTGTTGTCCGTGGGAGGAATATGGCCATTGACATGCCTGGTCAAAATACAAAAAAAATCAGCTCTTCGGTGTGGAATTATTTCAACACAAATGCGGACAACAGGTGTCAAGCCGTGTGTTGCCTTTGTCAAGCTGTAATAAGTAGGGGTAAGGACGTTAACCACCTCGGAACATCCTCCCTTATACGTCACCTGCAGCGCATTCATCATAAGTCAGTGACAAGTTCAAAAATTTTGGGTGACAGCGGAAGCAGTCCACTGACCACTAAATCCCTTCCGCTGGAGGAGGGGGTTCTCTGGGTAGCGTCCCTTTAAACGGGTAGAACCATAAAGATCAAAGCTTGAGAAAGCTGCAGGCTCTGCAGCGAAACGCGTCAGGTGTTTGAATCAGGATCACCTTCAGCAATTGGGAGCCGCACTTGCCACATCCAGACCTTTAGTGGACTTCTACAAATCATCTGCAGAGAAACAGGCGAACAATTTGCCAACTGGTAACACAGCCCTGCCACTCAGCACTGAGGATTCCGCATACTGGTGAGGATACAAGATCTTCATGGTTCTACCCGTTTAAAGGGACGCTACCCAGAGAACCCCCTCCTCCAGCGGTAATTATTGTGGCAATATTGCCATCAGGACTGTGCCATCAGCCCAGTTTTTATCTCTTTTCATCATCATCACTTACAGTCCACACAAATTAAGGAAACGGATAGCATGATCAAGGCAGCTCCATGGTGATTCTGTTTGTTGTTCTATTTTAATCAATTTTCTTATTGATACATTGTATGTATTTTTATTAAATAATTGCCTTTTTTCACCTCTAATCCATTCAACTCCACGTGTCTTAATCTCCACCATGATTATTGGATTTATATGTTGATTAATTTATCGTTACTGTACAGCGCTGCTACCTTGTTTGTTGTCTAGTGTCCAAGCGTTTGCAGGGCGGGTGTCTGACGTCAATTCCGGACAAGAACAGGCTGAAGTGATCGCAGAGGCTGAGTAAGTTCTGAGCTACTCAGAAACTGCACAAAACTTTTTTGTACCGCTCCGCTACACAACCGTTCGCATACTTGCAAAGCGAAAGTACACTCCCCCATAGGCGGCGACTATCTGATCGCAGCGCTGCAAAAAGTTGCAAGCGACCGATCAACTCGGAATGACCCCCAAAGTTGCTGCTGCGATCAACTCTGAATTAGGCCCAATTATCGGACGACTGTGCATGTGCTGCAAACGCATTGCACATGCGCAGCCTGTGATTTGCAATTCTTATGCAATCGGCGGGTGTCCATGGGCGTACACATGCCATTTGCGGGGAGTGGTTGAGAAAACTCAGGCCTGTCATGGCCATTTTCGGGGTGTACATCTGACCTCAGTTGTGATTGCTGTGATGTAAAACATGGCGCCCGGTGTGACTGCATTCTTATTATTCTTAGTAACCCTGGGTCAACTGAAACTGTTGATGGCGCTCAATTTTTGTGATGCATTCTCAATTCTGTGGGCGCATTTGCAGAATTGCAAACGCATCGACGGGCAGTTTGTTCTTTGCTGGGCGGACTTTTAACATGCTGAGCGGCTCTTGCTTTGTGATTCTCCGCAGTTGCAGTTTTGCTACAATTGCAGAACTATACAAGGGGAATGGGTCTAGACTGCACAACCTGGTGGTTGAACTGCAACTGGAGCTGAATAAGGCTCTGTGTCCCCATCATCTCCGCTAATTAGTAATGTTACTAAAATCAATGCATCCTTAAACACCTTCAATTTAGTTACTGAACAACACAAAGATACAACTTTTCTTGCTGACTTTTTATTTCCAAGACCGTGACAGCAAGTCACATAGGGCCAGGATCTCCATCAGAAGACTGACATTTCCTGGCCTCTTAGTCGGAGCTGCGGTTTCTGGCCAATGGGTCATGCAGATAGCCAATGGTGTTGCAGGTGATCCAATGCAACGTTCTTTGCACAGCACTGGATCAAAAATGCATGCAGGAAGTGTCTGCTTATACCAGATACCAACTGCTGCATTACCATATATACAGTATGCCTCACTGCTGATTTCCAAGTAAGCAGAGTGGGGTTACGGTCATTAGGTCAACACAACTTAAGTCGACACTCATTAGGTCGACCACTGAAGGTCGACAATGCCATTAGGCTGACATGGCTGTTAGGTCGACATGTACTAGGTCGACAGGTCAAAAGGTTGACATGAGTATTTTCACAGTTTTTTTCCCATTTTTTGGATTTTTTCATACTTATCAATCCACGTGGAATACGACTGGAATGGTAATTTATGCCGAGCGAAGCGGTAGCGGAGCAAGGCACCTTGCCCCAAGCATGGAGAGCGAAGCGAGCCATGCGAGGGGACAAGGTGCACTGATTTGGTTTCCCCGTCACTTTAAGGAGAAAACGACACCAAAAACAGTCAAAACCTCATGTCGACCTTTTGACCTGTCAACCTAGTACATGTCAACTTAACGCCAATGTCGGCCTAGTGCATGTCGACCTAATGGCAATGTCGACCTTCAGTGGTCGACCTAATGAGTGTTGACCTAAGTTGGGTCGACCCAACGATCCATACCTGCAGAGTGATGAACCCACCAACCACATATGAATTATGCCCATGAATCTAGTACAAGTAACGATAATCTAACACTAGTATTTCTATATATCTTTATTGAGAGCAGCAACTCATCTGCATTAGTGCTTTTGTATAGTTCCAAGATCAATATACCAGGCCACCATAGGGGCTGAGGCAGGGTTGAATATCAGCACGTTTCCAGAGTGTGTCTTAAGCGTCCAAACACGCCCACTTTCCACATAACCACCCCCACTCTCGCAAGGTTCCATTCACTTCGGAGCAAGTTCTGCTTATTTTGAGGGTCACAAATAATCTATCTCCAAACGAAATTCTGCTAATGCTGCCCTGATCGGTGGAGTTGAGCACATGTTTCCCTCACCTCTGTGACTGAGGCTGAAAGACTGCGCCCACATTGCAAGCTTGGAAATTCACTCCTATGTATTGTACATATCTATCCAATCCATCTGCTTGTGAAAGTAGCTGTCATCACTATCAGTGCTCATTTGCACCAACCAGGGCTATAACTAGGGCACCCTGCTACCTAGCACTGCTGCAGGATGCCTGTGCCCTCATCATAACGTTATAGTGTTAAAGGCTGGCACAGGGTGGAATAACGTCCTGGGCATAACTTAAAGCTGATCAGTATTATGCATCTCTGGTACGCTGGAGTTGGTGGTTCCAAAACAGCTGAAGTGAATGAAGTTGGTGGGAGGAGATCTCTATGAGTAAGTAAATAGAATGGTATGGTGATAAAGGAGTGCAGTGAGAAAGCACTGTGGTAGGGCTAAGCTGAGGATTGGGTGTCTTGCCTGGCAAGGTGACCTGCAGGCACAGGGAGAAAGTGTACACCATGATGTGCATAGGGGGATGCATGGGTAGAAAAGTGCATTGAGTGTGTGCTATAAATGACCTCACTGCATTTGTTCAGACAAATGAGTTTGTTTTGTTCTCTTTTATATGGGGTTATGAGCGCTCGGCTCCCCCGGGAGGTAACATGTGGTACAGCTCACGCTGCTGTTGCTTACAGCACATACTTGGGGTCTTATGCTGACATTTCCAGCACTATTCCCATGATGGGACCAAATATATCATTCTCATTTTAAACATGTTTAATGTGTTTTTTATTGACTTCATTTCAGCCGGAGTCATGTGTAATTGATGCATTGCAAAAACCTCATCAGCTAAAAATGGCCTCGTTTCCCATTGCTTTTTAATTTTCATAGATCTGTTCTTATTCTAAGAAATGCTTTGGCTATTTACAGCAGGATAATGCAACTATATATATGTCTGCTCCCTGTCTCCTGAGAGAGTATGCCAGCCTCCCTGATGCACCCACTTCCCCAGAGACTCAATCACACAGTCTGCGACACACCACGCACCCTACCCAGCAGGGCCGGTGCTAGGGTGTTCAGTGCACCCCTGCAAACTATAAGTTAGCACCCTCCCATACTTTACATAGGGACGCCCTAATGGGTGTGGTCTCACAAAGAAGGGGTGTGGTCACACAATAGTAATACCATTTCAAATGATGCCACACAGTAGCACAATCTTATTTACATTACACCGCACGTACTAGTGCTGCTTATACGCTTAATGCCCCCAGTAGTAGCGCCGCTTATGCATAATGCCCCCAGTAGTAGCGGCACTTATTCATATTGCCCCCAGTAGTAGCACCACTTATGTATAATGCCCCCAGTAGTAGCGGCGCTTATGTATAATGCCCCCCAGTAGTAGCACCGCTTATGTATAATGCCCCCAGTAGTAGCGGCGCTTATGTGTAATGCCCCCAGTAGTAGTGCGCTTATGTATACTGCCCCCAGTAGTAGCGCTGCTTATGTATAATGCCCCCAGTAGTAGTGCACTTATGTATACTGCCCTCAGTAGTAGTGCGCTTATGTATAATGCCCCCAGTAGTAGTGCACTTATGTATAATGCCCCCAGTACTAGTGCGCTTATGTATACTGCCCTCAGTAGTAGTGCGCTTATGTATAATGCCCCCAGTAGTAGTGCGCTTATGTATAATGCCCCCAGTACTAGTGCACCTATGTATACTGCCCCCAGTAGTAGCGCTGCTTATGTATAATGCCCCCAGTAGTTGTGCACTTATGTATACTGCCCTCAGTAGTAGTGCGCTTATGTATAATGCCCTCAGTAGTAGTGCGCTTATGTATAATGCCCCCAGTAGTAGTGCACTTATGTATAATGCCCCCAGTACTAGTGCGCTTATGTATACTGCCCTCAGTAGTAGCGCGCTTATGTATAATGCCCTCAGTAGTAGTGCGCTTATGTATAATGCCCTCAGTAGTAGTGCGCTTATGTATAATGCCCCCAGTACTAGTGCACCTATGTATACTGGCCCCAGTAGTAGCGCTGCTTATGTATAATGCCCCCAGTAGTAGTGCACTTATGTATAATGCCCCCAGTACTAGTGCGCTTATGTATACTGCCCTCAGTAGTAGTGCGCTTATGTATAATGCCCCCAGTAGTAGTGCACTTATGTATAATGCCCCCAGTACTAGTGCGCTTATGTATACTGCCCTAAGTAGTAGTGCGCTTATGTATAATGCCCCAGTAGTAGTGCACTTATGTATAATGTCCCAGTAGTAGCGCGCTTATGCATAATGCACCCAGTAGTAGCGCCGCTTATGCATAATGCCCCCAGTAGTAGTGCGCTTATGTATAATGCCCCCAGTAGTAGTGCGCTTATGTATAATGCCCCCAGTAGTAGTGCACTTATGCACAGTGCCCGTAAAAGTGCCACTTATACAGGTAAGAGCTGTCCTTTGAAGAACTCATCACATATGTTAGTGCACTGCATATACGATTAGTACTGATGCGATAACGACGTGATGTGTGGTGGAATGAGTTCCACATTCTTAGTGCATCCCACCCTGAGTCTCTTATCTAAGGGTTCAATTCAATTAGATGAGATGGGGGGTATGCGGCTGATGCAATTGCCAATATTAGTGACGATGATTGTAACGGCCAGTGTATAATAAATGGGCGGCACAAGTTTCTGCTTGCATATGCATGAACCCCCACCTTAGTTAAACGTAAGCTACAGCCACTTTGCCTGCGACTCAGATCAGCCCCTTGATGTGACCACTTATGATTTCCATAACTTACTGTACACCCAAGTTAAAGCATGCAATGCTCTGTAACTATGCAAGGCACACATCATGTAATGTCAAGAATGTGCATTCCTTGGCCTGTGATACATTACCCTCACATACCAATAATATTTGGGGATCCCTGGATTCAGGTTCATCTGTATGAATTATGTAAATCCAATGTATGTAAAGGGGCGAGGGTGTAGCTACCAGGGAGCACAGCTGCTATGGGGCCCAGAGCTGACAGAGACAACCAGTTACATGTGTTATATTCAATTTTCACCATTAGATGGTACATAGAGGCCCTTACATACTTTCGTCTTGGGTCCTGCAATATATCTAGTTATGCCGCTGGACCTACTCATTGTAGTGTGCTATACAATGAACTGGAGGGCATTATAATATTACATAATATGAACTGGGGCACCTAAAGTCTACATTCTGAGAGTGTCCATAACCAGGGCCGGCTCCAGGCCTACTAGCACCCTGAGCGAGAAAATTTCAAAGCGCCCCCTCCCATCCTCTATGCGCGCGCCTTCGGAAAAGTGTGCATGGTCTCCTGGAAAAGTGTGCGTGGTCTCCTGGAAAAGTGTGCGTGGCCTCACAACTTATATTATCAAACTATAAATAAATATATTTTCACACCCCCTCTACGCACACAATTAGCAGCCCTACACATAACAGCCACAGTAGTGTTCTTACACACAATGTCTCCAGTATAGTGCCAGACACATAATGTGCAGTGCCAGATAGACATGATATACCCCCCAGCAGTGCCAGCTACACATGACATGCCCCGCAGCAGTGCCAGCTACACATGACATGCCCCGCAGCAGTGCCAGCTACACATGACATGCCCCGCAGCAGTGCCAGCTACACATGACATGCCCCGCAGCTACACATGATAGTGTTCACTCTAGGATTTTTTTTAGGGCAGGGTGCTGATCACGGGGAGGGCACATTTTGCATTCGGGAGGGCACATTTTTAAGTTAGAAGGGCAAAACTATGTGCATACCGTAATACTTGGTGCTCCTCCGGTGAAATCATGGACAGTGCGCGCGAAGGCGGCGTTGCTTCGTGGGGAAGGGGCGTGGCCACATAATAGTGGCAACTCGCATTACACCACACAGTAGTGCAGCTAATACACATTGCACCAGGTAGAACCTCCTATACACACTGCGCCAGGCAGAGCACGTTATACACTTTGCGCCAGGTAGAGAACTGCGACACATTGCACCAGGTATTGCACTAAGACACAGGAACACTACATGATATGCCCCCCAGCCTTGCCAGCTACACATGGTATGCCCCCCAGAAGTGCCAGATAGACATGATATGCCCCCCAGCAGTGCCAGATGCACATGACATGCCCCCCCAGCAGTGCAGGTGCACATGACATGCCCCCCCCCCCCCCCCCCCCAGCAGTGCCAGATACATAAATGCCCCCACAGTGCCAGATATGCCCCCACAGTGCCAGATACATAAATGCCCCCAGTGCCAGATATGCCCCCACAGTGAGTGATAGATAAATGACCCCACAGTGCCAGATACATTAATGCCCCCCCACAGTGCCAGATATGCCCCAACAGTGCCAGATACATTAATGCCCCCCACAGTGCCAGATACATTAATGCCCCCCACAGTGCCAGATATACCCCCACAGTGCCAGATACATTAATGCCCCCCACAGTGCCAGATACATTAATGCCCCCACAGTGCCAGATACATTATTGCCCCCGTGCCAGATATGCCCCCACAGTGCCAGATACATTAATGCCCCCAGTGCCAGATATGCCCCCACAGTGACAGATACATTAATGCCCCCCACAGTGCCAGATACATTAATGCCCCCACAGTGCCAGATATGCCCCCACAGTGCCAGATACATTAATGCCCCCCGTGCCAGGTATGCCCCCACAGTGCCAGATACATTAATGCCCCAGTGCCAGATAGATAAATGACCCCACAGTGCCAGATACATTAATGCCCCCCACAGTGCCAAATACATTAGTGCCCCCACAGTGCCAGATATGCCCCCACAGTGCCAGATACATTAATGCCCCCCACAGTGCCAGATATGCCCCCACAGTGCCAGATACATTATTGCCCCCGTGCCAGATATGCCCCCACAGTGCCAGATACATTAATGCCCCCAGTGACAGATACATTAATGCCCCCAGTGCCAAATATGCCCCCACAGTGCCAGATACATTAATGCCCCCAGTGCCAGATATGCCCCCACAGTGCCAGATAGATAAATGACCCCACAGTGCCAGATACATTAATGCCCCCCACAGTGCCAGATACATTAATGCCCCCACAGTGCAAGATATGCCCCCACAGTGCTAGATACATTAATGCCCCCCACAGTGCCAGATATGCCCCCACAGTGCCAGATACATTAATGCCCCCCACAGTGCCAGATATGCCCCCACAGTGTTAGATACATTAATGCCCCCAGTGCCAGATAAATGGCCCCCACAGTGCCAGACACATTAAAGCCCCCACAGTGCCAGATATGCCCCCAGTGCCAGATACATTAATGCCCCCAGTGCCAGATATGCCCCCACAGTGCCAGAAACATTAATGCCCCCACTGTGCCACATATGCCCCCAGAGTACCTGATGTGCCAGCGATGAGGGAGGGGGAGTGCAGCTGTAGGCAGGCGCGCTGTGTGGCGCCTGTGTCCTAGTGATCTGTGTGCGCTGTGCGGCGCCAGTGTCTTACATCAGATGCCGGCGCCGAATAGCGCGGCGCGCGCACAGCCACAGTTCACTGACAGGGATAGGACAAGGCCGGCTCCAGGCTCCAACATGTCGGCGCCAGCGTGCGGCGCCCTTTAAGGGTGGTGCCCTGCGCGGGCGCTCGACTCGAACATGCCTGGAGCTGGCCCTGTCCATAACATTCTGAGAATGTTGACATGTTGCCTATTAACATTTAACAATGTTTACATCCTTATTGTCGACATTGTGGTATCGACATGACTCTTGACATTGTAAATGTCAACATTTTGACTACAACCCAGCAATGTCACCTCATGTTTAAACTTGTTAAACTTTTGCCCATTCTTGTCTGTCACACTAGGCCAAGGGAGGCCGTTCACTGCACAGTACATGCAGTGCCAGATAAAGGTCCACGTGGGCCTGGAGCTGACAATTGTGAAAGGCCTATTGTGTGCTGCTGCAAGGGGTGTGGCCAGTGCCACGGGGATGTGACTAGTGATTTGGGAAATGTGTAGTCTGCACATGGGATATATTTAATAGTGTAATGTGAGACTATTTGAACAAAAGGAAGAACGCAGGGGTATAACTAGAACTTTGTTGGCCCCATAGCAAAATTTGAGGATGATTCTAGGATGAGATCTGCAGAGTTTATATTCTAAAATGAATCAATCTCACCTCTGGATGACCACCAGCAGTACTGGGGTGGTTTAACACTGGAAGAGCCCCTTTCTCACCAGCACAGTTGGAGAGTAGACTGGTACTATGCCATGTGTAGGTTACTGGAAACATGGGACCCCATTCATCAAGCATTGGAGAGTAATAAATTGCACGGTGATAAAGTACCAACCAGTCAGCTTCTAACTTCCATGTTACAGGCTGTGTTTGAAAAAATAGGATTTTAATACCTACCGGTAAATCCTTTTCTCTTAGTCCGTAGAGGATGCTGGGGACTCCAAAAGGACCATGGGGTAAAGACGGGATCCGCAGGAGACATGGGCACACTATAAGACTTTGAATGGGTGTGAACTGGCTCCTCCCTCTATGCCCCTCCTCCAGACCTCAGTTAGAAAATTGTGCCCAGGGAGACGGACATTTCGAGGAAATAATTTATTGTTTAAACACGGTGAGTGTCATACCAGCTCACACCTCAACCATGCCGAAGAACGTGGCATTCAATAGAACACCAGCTGACGGCATGGAAAACATACAGCAATATGCTGACCGAAAATGTAACACAACCTGTGTGTAAACACGAACAATAATCACATACTGCATGCCATGGCATGAATAACAGCAGCAACAGACTTGACTGAAAAGAAACACCACTTGAGTGTAACGACAACCAATAGCTGAAGATACAATACGCACTGGGACGGGCGCCCAGTATCCTCTACGGACTAAGAGAAAAGGATTTACCGGTAGGTATTAAAATCCTATTTTCTCATACGTCCTAGAGGATGCTGGGGACTCCAAAAGGACCATGGGGTCTATACCAAAGCTCCAGACCGGGCGGGAGAGTGGGAACGACTTTGCAGCACCGACTGAGCAAACATGAGGTCCTCATCAGCCAGGGTATCAAACTTGTAGAACTTATCAAAAGTGTTTGAACCCGACCAAGTAGCTGCTCGGCAAAGTTGAACCGCCGAGACTCCTCGGGCATCTGCCCCAAGAAGAGCCCACCGACCTGGTAGAATGGGCCTTCACCGACTTCGGTACCGGCAATCCAGCCGTAGAATGAGCATGCCGAATCGTATCACAGATCCAGCGTGTAACAGACTGCTTAGAAGCAGGGTCCCCACTATTGTTGGGAGCATAAACAGTGCGACTGTTTCCCCAATCTGAGCCGTTCTGGCGACATAAAATATTCAAAGCTCCGACTACATCGAGAGACTTCGAATCAGCCAAGGCTTAAATAGCCCCAGGCACCAAAATAGGCTGGTTCCTGTGAAACGCAGAAACCACTTTTGGCAGAATTGTTGTCGCCGAGTACTCAATTCTGCTCTATCCACATGGAAGATCAAATAGGGCTCTTGTGCGACAAAGCCGCCAATTCCGACACCCACCTTGCGGACGCCAAGACCAATAGCATGGCCACTTACCAAGTGAGAAATTTTTTACCCAACCTTTCGTAAAGGTTCCAACCAGTGTGACATAAGAAACTGCAACACCACGTTAAGGTCCCCTGGTGCCACTGGGGCATAAATGGAGGTTGGATGAGCAGCACTCCTTTCACGAAAGTCTGAACTTCCGGAAAAATTGGAGAAAACGACCCAGCTGAAATTTTTCCTTAGGAGCCTTCTTGGATTCACACCAAGACACATACTTCCTCCAAATACGGTGGTAAAGCTTTGCCGTTACTTCTTTCCTAGCCTGAAGCAATGTGGGAATGGCTTCACCGGGAATATCCTTTCGGGCTAGGATATGGCGTTCAACCGCCAAGCCGTCAAACGCAGCCCCGGTAAGTCTTGATACACGCCCGGTCCTTGCTGTAACAGGTCCTCTTGTAGAGGAAGATGCCAGGGATCTTCTATGAGTAAGTCGTGAAGATCTGGATACCAAGCCCTCCTTGGCTAGACCGGAACAATGAGGATTGCCTGAACCTTTGTTTTTCTTATGTTTATCACCTTCGGAAAGAGTGAAAGTGGAGGGAACACATAGACCGACTGAAACACCCAAGGTGCCACAAGAGCGTCCAACGCTATAGCTTGAGTGTCCCTTGACCTGGAACAATATCCCTGAAGTTTCATGTTGAGGCTAAACGCCATCATGTCTAATCGAGGAATTCCCCAAAGACTTGTCACTTCTGTGAAAACATCTTGATGAAGGCCCCACTCTCCTGGATGGAGATTGTGTCTGCTGAGGAAGTCTATTTCTCCGTTGTCTTCACCCGGAACGATGACCTCTAATAGAGCGTTTACATGCCTTTCCGCTCCTCGGAAACTTTTGCACTTTTCACCGCGTTCCGCCCTAGCAGATTACTGACGCCACTGCTGTTTAGTCGTCTGACAGAAATGAGACGGGCAGAACACGAAGAAGATGTTCGTTGTAAATAGCTCTTAATCCAAGAATGCTTATTGCAGACAAGCTTCTCGGCTTGATCCTTTCCCCCTGGAAAGACTGCTTCCCAGCCTCGGAGACTTGTATCCATGGACCCCAGGATCTAATCCTGGATCCCGAACCTTCGTCCCTCTAGGAGGTGAGAACTGTGAAGCCACCACAGGAGATATATTCCCAACTCCGACCTCTGCGTCGGAGGGGTCAACAGCGATTCTTTGTGTTGAAGAACTGTCAGAGAGAAACAACGATTTGTACCACTTGTTTCTTGGCCTCGCCGTAGTCAGGTGAGCGTCCCAGTACAGGATAATAATGGTTCTTACTATAGAAGGAAAACCATCATACTGCTATCACTCCGGTGAAATGGCAATGACAATCCTGAATAGCAAAACTAGGGAAGCTTAATGCGGATGACCGCATTTAAACTAGAGATGAGCGGGTTCGGTTTCTCTGAATCCGAACCCGCCAGAACTTCATGTTTTTTTTCACGGGTCCGAGCGACTCGGATCTTCCCGCCTTGCTCGGTTAACCCGAGCGCGCCCGAACGTCATCATGACGCTGTCGGATTCTCGCGAGGCTCGGATTCTATCGCGAGACTCGGATTCTATATAAGGAGCCGCGCGTCGCCGCCATTTTCACACGTGCATTGAGATTGATAGGGAGAGGACGTGGCTGGCGTCCTCTCCGTTTAGAATAGATTAGAGAGACACTTGATTTACTAATTTTGGGGAGCATTAGGAGTACTCAGTACAGTGCAGAGTTTTGCTGATAGTGACCACCAGTTTTATTTATAATCCGTTCTCTGCCTGAAAAAAGCGATACACAGCACACAGTGACTCAGTCACATACCATATCTGTGTGCACTGCTCAGGCTCAGGCCAGTGTGCTGCATCATCTATTATCTATATATAATATTATATATATCTGTCTGACTGCTCAGCTCACACAGCTTATAATTGTGGGGGAGACTGGGGAGCACTACTGCAGTGCCAGTTATAGGTTATAGCAGGAGCCAGGAGTACATAATATATTATATAGTGAGTGACCACCAGACACACAGTGCAGTTTATTTAATATATCCGTTCTCTGCCTGAAAAAAGCGATACACACAGTGACTCAGTCAGTCACATACCATATCTGTGTGCACTGCTCAGGCTCAGGCCAGTGTGCTGCATCATCTATATATATTATATATCTGTCTGACTGCTCAGCTCACACAGCTTATAATTGTGGGGGAGACTGGGGAGCACTACTGCAGTGCCAGTTATAGGTTATAGCAGGAGCCAGGAGTACATAATATTATATTAAAATTAAACAGTGCACACTTTTGCTGCAGGAGTGCCACTGCCAGTGTGACTAGTGACCAGTGACCTGACCACCAGTATATATAATATTAGTAGTATACTATCTCTTTATCAACCAGTCTATATTAGCAGCAGACACAGTACAGTGCGGTAGTTCACGGCTGTGGCTACCTCTGTGTCGGCACTCGGCAGCCCGTCCATAATTGTATATACCACCTAACCGTGGTTTTTTTTTCTTTCTTTATACATACATACTAGTTACGAGTATACTATCTCTTTATCAACCAGTCTATATTAGCAGCAGACACAGTACAGTGCGGTAGTTCACGGCTGTGGCTACCTCTGTGTCGGCACTCGGCAGCCCGTCCATAATTGTATATACCACCTAACCGTGGTTTTTTTTTCTTTCTTTATACATACATACTAGTTACGAGTATACTATCTCTTTATCAACCAGTCTATATATTAGCAGCAGACACAGTACAGTGCGGTAGTTCACGGCTGTGGCTACCTCTGTGTCGGCACTCGGCAGCCCGTCCATAATTGTATATACCACCTAACCGTGGTTTTTTTTTCTTTCTTTATACATACATACTAGTTACGAGTATACTATCTCTTTATCAACCAGTCTATATATTAGCAGCAGACACAGTACAGTGCGGTAGTTCACGGCTGTGGCTACCTCTGTGTCGGCACTCGGCAGCCCGTCCATAATTGTATATACCACCTAACCGTGGTTTTTTTTTCTTTCTTTATACATACATACTAGTTACGAGTATACTATCTCTTTATCAACCAGTCTATATATTAGCAGCAGACACAGTACAGTGCGGTAGTTCACGGCTGTGGCTACCTCTGTGTCGGCACTCGGCAGCCCGTCCATAATTGTATATACCACCTAACCGTGGTTTTTTTTTCTTTCTTTATACATACATACTAGTTACGAGTATACTATCTCTTTATCAACCAGTCTATATATTAGCAGCAGACACAGTACAGTGCGGTAGTTCACGGCTGTGGCTACCTCTGTGTCGGCACTCGGCAGCCCGTCCATAATTGTATACTAGTATCCAATCCATCCATCTCCATTGTTTACCTGAGGTGCCTTTTAGTTGTGCCTATTAAAATATGGAGAACAAAAATGTTGAGGTTCCAAAATTAGGGAAAGATCAAGATCCACTTCCACCTCGTGCTGAAGCTGCTGCCACTAGTCATGGCCGAGACGATGAAATGCCAGCAACGTCGTCTGCCAAGGCCGATGCCCAATGTCATAGTACAGAGCATGTCAAATCCAAAACACCAAATATCAGTAAAAAAAGGACTCCAAAACCTAAAATAAAATTGTCGGAGGAGAAGCGTAAACTTGCCAATATGCCATTTACCACACGGAGTGGCAAGGAACGGCTGAGGCCCTGGCCTATGTTCATGGCTAGTGGTTCAGCTTCACATGAGGATGGAAGCACTCAGCCTCTCGCTAGAAAAATGAAAAGACTCAAGCTGGCAAAAGCAGCACAGCAAAGAACTGTGCATTCTTCGAAATCCCAAATCCACAAGGAGAGTCCAATTGTGTCGGTTGCGATGCCTGACCTTCCCAACACTGGACGTGAAGAGCATGCGCCTTCCACCATTTGCACGCCCCCTGCAAGTGCTGGAAGGAGCACCCGCAGTCCAGTTCCTGATAGTCAGATTGAAGATGTCAGTGTTGAAGTACACCAGGATGAGGAGGATATGGGTGTTGCTGGCGCTGGGGAGGAAATTGACCAGGAGGATTCTGATGGTGAGGTGGTTTGTTTAAGTCAGGCACCCGGGGAGACACCTGTTGTCCGTGGGAGGAATATGGCCGTTGACATGCCAGGTGAAAATACCAAAAAAATCAGCTCTTCGGTGTGGAGGTATTTCACCAGAAATGCGGACAACAGGTGTCAAGCCGTGTGTTCCCTTTGTCAAGCTGTAATAAGTAGGGGTAAGGACGTTAACCACCTCGGAACATCCTCCCTTATACGTCACCTGCAGCGCATTCATAATAAGTCAGTGACAAGTTCAAAAACTTTGGGTGACAGCGGAAGCAGTCCACTGACCAGTAAATCCCTTCCTCTTGTAACCAAGCTCACGCAAACCACCCCACCAACTCCCTCAGTGTCAATTTCCTCCTTCCCCAGGAATGCCAATAGTCCTGCAGGCCATGTCACTGGCAATTCTGACGAGTCCTCTCCTGCCTGGGATTCCTCCGATGCATCCTTGCGTGTAACGCCTACTGCTGCTGGCGCTGCTGTTGTTGCCGCTGGGAGTCGATGGTCATCCCAGAGGGGAAGTCGTAAGCCCACTTGTACTACTTCCAGTAAGCAATTGACTGTTCAACAGTCCTTTGCGAGGAAGATGAAATATCACAGCAGTCATCCTACTGCAAAGCGGATAACTGAGTCCTTGACAACTATGTTGGTGTTAGACGTGCGTCCGGTATCCGCCGTTAGTTCACAGGGAACTAGACAATTTATTGAGGCAGTGTGCCCCCGTTACCAAATACCATCTAGGTTCCACTTCTCTAGGCAGGCGATACCGAGAATGTACACGGACGTCAGAAAAAGACTCACCAGTGTCCTAAAAAATGCAGTTGTACCCAATGTCCACTTAACCACGGACATGTGGACAAGTGGAGCAGGGCAGGGTCAGGACTATATGACTGTGACAGCCCACTGGGTAGATGTATGGACTCCCGCCGCAAGAACAACAGCGGCGGCACCAGTAGCAGCATCTCGCAAACGCCAACTCTTTCCTAGGCAGGCTACGCTTTGTATCACCGCTTTCCAGAATACGCACACAGCTGAAAACCTCTTACGGCAACTGAGGAAGATCATCGCGGAATGGCTTACCCCAATTGGACTCTCCTGTGGATTTGTGGCATCGGACAACGCCAGCAATATTGTGTGTGCATTAAATATGGGCAAATTCCAGCACGTCCCATGTTTTGCACATACCTTGAATTTGGTGGTGCAGAATTTTTTAAAAAACGACAGGGGCGTGCAAGAGATGCTGTCGGTGGCCAGAAAAATTGCGGGACACTTTCGGCGTACAGGCACCACGTACAGAAGACTGGAGCACCACCAAAAACTACTGAACCTGCCCTGCCATCATCTGAAGCAAGAAGTGGTAACGAGGTGGAATTCAACCCTCTATATGCTTCAGAGGTTGGAGGAGCAGCAAAAGGCCATTCAAGCCTATACAATTGAGCACGATATAGTAGGTGGAATGCACCTGTCTCAAGTGCAGTGGAGAATGATTTCAACGTTGTGCAAGGTTCTGATGCCCTTTGAACTTGCCACACGTGAAGTCAGTTCAGACACTGCCAGCCTGAGTCAGGTCATTCCCCTCATCAGGCTTTTGCAGAAGAAGCTGGAGGCATTGAAGAAGGAGCTAAAAGGGAGCGATTCCGCTAGGCATGTGGGACTTGTGGATGCAGCCCTTAATTCGCTTAACAAGGATTCACGGGTGGTCAATCTGTTGAAATCAGAGCACTACATTTTGGCCACCGTGCTCGATCCTAGATTTAAAGCCTACCTTGGATCTCTCTTTCCGGCAGACACAGGTCTGCTGGGGTTGAAAGACCTGCTGGTGACAAAATTGTCAAGTCAAGCGGAACGCGACCTGTCAACATCTCCTCCTTCACATTCTCCCGCAACTGGGGGTACGAGGAAAAGGCTCAGAATTCCGAGCCCACCCGCTGGCGGTGATGCAGGGCAGTCTGGAGCGACTGCTGATGCTGACATCTGGTCCGGACTGAAGGACCTGACAACGATTACGGACATGTCGTCTACTGTCACTGCATATGATTCTCTCAACATTGATAGAATGGTGGAGGATTATATGAGTGACCGCATCCAAGTAGGCACGTCACACAGTCCGTACTTATACTGGCAGGAAAAAGAGGCAATTTGGAGGCCCTTGCACAAACTGGCTTTATTCTACCTAAGTTGCCCTCCCACAAGTGTGTACTCCGAAAGAGTGTTTAGTGCCGCCGCTCACCTTGTCAGCAATCGGCGTACGAGGTTACATCCAGAAAATGTGGAGAAGATGATGTTCATTAAAATGAATTATAATCAATTCCTCCGCGGAGACATTGACCAGCAGCAATTGCCTCCACAAAGTACACAGGGAGCTGAGATGGTGGATTCCAGTGGGGACGAATTGATAATCTGTGAGGAGGGGGATGTACACGGTGATATATCGGAGGGTGAAGATGAGGTGGACATCTTGCCTCTGTAGAGCCAGTTTGTGCAAGGAGAGATTAATTGCTTCTTTTTTGGGGGGGGTCCAAACCAACCCGTCATATCAGTCACAGTCGTGTGGCAGACCCTGTCACTGAAATGATGGGTTGGTTAAAGTGTGCATGTCCTGTTTTGTTTATACAACATAAGGGTGGGTGGGAGGGCCCAAGGACAATTCCATCTTGCACCTCTTTTTTCTTTTCTTTTTCTTTGCATCATGTGCTGATTGGGGAGGGTTTTTTGGAAGGGACATCCTGCGTGACACTGCAGTGCCACTCCTAGATGGGCCCGGTGTTTGTGTCGGCCACTAGGGTCGCTAATCTTACTCACACAGTCAGCTACCTCATTGCGCCTCTTTTTTTCTTTGCGTCATGTGCTGTTTGGGGAGGGTTTTTTGGAAGGGACATCCTGCGTGACACTGCAGTGCCACTCCTAGATGGGCCCGGTGTTTGTGTCGGCCACTAGGGTCGCTAATCTTACTCACACAGCTACCTCATTGCGCCTCTTTTTTTCTTTGCGTCATGTGCTGTTTGGGGAGGGTTTTTTGGAAGGGACATCCTGCGTGACACTGCAGTGCCACTCCTAGATGGGCCCGGTGTTTGTGTCGGCCACTAGGGTCGCTTATCTTACTCACACAGCGACCTCGGTGCAAATTTTAGGACTAAAAATAATATTGTGAGGTGTGAGGTATTCAGAATAGACTGAAAATGAGTGTAAATTATGGTTTTTGAGGTTAATAATACTTTGGGATCAAAATGACCCCCAAATTCTATGATTTAAGCTGTTTTTTAGTGTTTTTTGAAAAAAACACCCGAATCCAAAACACACCCGAATCCGACAAAAAAAATTCGGTGAGGTTTTGCCAAAACGCGTTCGAACCCAAAACACGGCCGCGGAACCGAACCCAAAACCAAAACACAAAACCCGAAAAATTTCAGGCGCTCATCTCTAATTTAAACCCTCTTTTGTCTTTTACAGGCTGAAGATCCCTGAATTGAGAGATTCCATCTTGTAGATCATTTTCTTGAGTAGAAATCTATTATGGGATTGTTATGACCGAGCTGTCCTGGTTCAGAAGCACGAAAAAGTTTGAATAACAGCTTTTTTTTTTTCTTTTTTTGTGTGACAGGGGCAGCAGGACAATGTCCTGATCCTGACCCAACTCCTGTATGCGTCGCATACTACCTCTTCGGAGGAGAATCGGTAAGATCTATTTGAAAATTCAGTGAGGGGAATCATTTGGACAACTCAAGTATGTCCCCCTTTGGACTCTATTCTTAACTCACTGTGTCAAGTCCCTTCTAGGACTGACTGAAGAGTATTAGATGAATTCCCCCGGTGTGGGCTCCAGCAAGATAGACCCAGCGCCCTGCGGTGGATGTGGTAGACACAGAGGACGATATCAAGTTCTGTGAAGTTGAAAAAGGCTGCAGACCTCTTACCTTTTCACCTCCCTCTACCTACAAAGAAGGGGAATAACAACGGTATCCAACCGGTCAAAATGACTGCATCCACAACAAATGCGTCACCAACCGATGTGATGGAACATATCACAAGAAGGTAGACTTACCAGAGGTATCTGCCAATTACAACTTAACCGAGTCATCCCCAAACCAGATTATCCCTTCATAGGGAAGATACCCCAATATTTCTCGGAGTCTGTACATACCTCTTGTAGTCGCACGGCAGCAAGCTGCAATGTACTAGATAAGACCCAAGGAATTTCCCATTTCTCCCCAGGGTAATTATGTCGGATAACAAGATACCCGACCATTTCTGAATACAAGTACTCCCCCATGCATATGTAATGCAAATATCATCAAAGCATATAATTAAAATATCACTTAGCTTCCTGTATACGATCCTTTGTGACAGGGCCCCATGCAGACCAGGGGTTGACGTTCACTTTTATTCTATCCACGGCGAGAGAAGAATAAACACTCGGACTTCTCGTGAGGATTCGAGACCATCTTGTCACGGCTGACCTAGAGCTTCATCAACAGAGCGACCAGCACATGAGAAGGAATAACTTTACTTCAGCATTCATAATAAACTGTAATATAAATGTACACATTTAAATACACATATATACGCATATATCTATATATACATCATATATATATATATATATATATATATATAATCTGTCAGGAACATCAAGGTCCCTAGTGACATTAATGTGTTCTGAATGTGTAAGAACATGTACTGAATGCCAATGTTGCGGATCTAATCAGGAAACATTATGGCCGACATAGAACACAGTATTCATGTCGACAACAGGGAGTAGTAACTGGGCAAAAAAAAATATTTTTGTGACCCCAAGGGGTCTGAGGGAAACATATACCTAAGTTCACTAGGACGCCCCCAGAAATACAATCACGTCTGTACTCGAGCTACAGCTCAATGCAAACGTACCATACATATATAAACACCCAGGTATAGGTTTTTTACATTATTGTACACACCTAATAGTTGGTGCTGACAGGGTCACCCACATACGTCTGTGTCTCCCAAACAGTGTGTACTTTAGAAAAGCCTACACTACTGACCTACTGACACTTAATCACATGAATCAAGTACCATCTGAAGTCGGCAATGCCGACAGAGGGATTCCCATATCTGTTTGTGGTAGAGCACTCACACATGTCGACACACGTGTACTAAACACACATTGTTAAAAAGGGCAGATTTCTGACAGGGTAAACACAGAAACTTTAACCAACTCACATTACACACGCCCATATTATATATATATATATATATATATATATAGTGCTTCATGCCTATTACTGCACTAAATAACTGTGCTCCCCCCCCCCCCCCCCCCCCCTTTTACACTGGTAGCTGTATAGCAGTGTTTTTGGCGGGCCCAGCATCTCTGTGAGGAGAAAATGGTGCTGTATAGAGTTGTGAGGGCTAAGCCACGCCCCCTTCTCGGCACGCTTCAGTCCCGATATCTGTGTATATTTTTATCCTGGCGGGGGTCATTATACAGTGTCTAGGCACTGTATGTTACTTTGCCAGGTCACAATCAAGAGGTATATTGCTGCCCAGGGCACCTCCCCCCCCCTGCGCCCTGCACCCATGTAGTACCGCCTGTGTGTGGGAGCAATGGCGCGCAGCGCGACCGCTGCGCGGTACCTCAGAGATCTGACATACCTCCCAACATTGCTAACGGTGAAGCAGCGAGTCACAGGGGGGGGATCTCCCAACTGCCCCCCCACCCGCGGGACACTGCGACCCGCTGGTGGGACAGCGGGACAGACCGTGAAAAACGTGACTGTCCCGCCAAAATCGGGACAGTTGGGAGGTATGGATCTGATGTCTTCTGCCGTCACTGAAGTCTTCTTGTTCTTCTAATACTCACCCGGCTTCTTTCTTCTGGCTTTGTGAGGGGGGTGACGGCGCGGCTCCGGGAACGAGCAGCTAGGCGAACCAAGTGATCAGACCCTCTGGAGCTAATGGTGTCCAGTAGCCTAAGAAGCAGAGCCCTTGAACTCAGAAGAAGTAGGTCTGACTTCTCTCCCCTCACTCCCACGAAGCAAGGAGCCTGTAGCCAGCAGGTCTCCCTGAAAATAATAAAGCTAACATAAAGTCTTTTCAGAGAAACTCAGGAGAGCTCCCCTAGTGTGTGTCCAGTCTCTCTGGGCACAGAGTCTAACTGAGGTCTGGAGGAGGGGCATAGAGGGAGGAGCCAGTTCACACCCATTCAAAGTCTTATAGTGTGCCCATGTCTCCTGCGGATCCCGTCTATACCCCATGGTCCTTTTGGAGTCCCCAGCATCCTCTAGGACGTATGAGAAATGACAGGAGCTGATTGATTGGTACTTTATCACCGTGCTAGTTATCACACTCCAATGCTTGATAAATCTTTCTTGAAATGGCTACCGTGCCATTTTCCTGGTGCTTTCTGCTGTGCCAGTCTGACTCTGAGGTGAGGGTAGTATAATGTATGGGTACAGGGTGTGGGCCACCCTGGATCCAGAAGCCCATGTGCTGCCCTGCCCCCATTCTAGATACACTCTTGCAGAAGCACTGTAGGATGTAAAATGATGCAGCCTGTGTCTCACGACCTCAAACAAGACAGAGAGTGCTGGGCAGCATGACCAGAGTGTGTGTGCCTCTATGACCTCCTCCATGATGAGTACTACAGAGCAGCTGCCTGTGATAAGATGGGGCACAGAGGACTCGAGGAGCAAGATGTGCTATGTGGGACTGACACTTGTGGGGAGAGAAAGGCGAGGTGGAACAATCTTATGCAAGGATCCAATGCAACATAATGCTCATTTTAGCAGTTTATGGAACATCTGGTACACTAGTATATAAACTGTGACATTACTCATGTCTACAGAAATACATAGCTGCTATGAGCCACTAAATATTTGTTAAAGCAATTATATAAAGACAATGCAATCCCTCTCTCTTCACCATATCTAAATTGTTTTGAATTACAATCATTAGGAAAATAAAGAAAATAAAGTCAGTCAATAGTACAAAAGTCAAATGGAAGTTCGAACTGGTATAGTTAGTAATAGGCGGCATGATATTCCAAAAATAATAAACAATAACGGGAAAACATGGAAAGTACCCCACGAAACATGAAACTATAATAGCCAAAGAGGTATGGCACTATTAACCGAGATAGATAGATAGATAGATAGATAGATAGATAGATAGATAGATAGATAGATAGATAGATAGATAGATAGATTAAAAAAAAAAAAATTAATCTGCCCAATCTTGTTAATGGTGTAACAGCCTTAATAATCACATAGCGTTCCTATGTGTTGGTATGTATGACTGATATGCAAGCAAATACTGAATTCATCCCATTGCAGAAATACAGATACAACTACAGCGTTACATGCTGGAAACTAAACCTGTCCCTGAAATTTTTTTGGGAAGTGGCTTCGTGGGCGGCACCAAAAGAGAGTGATGGTCAGAAGCAATGGGTGATGCCAGGAAAAAGCAGAGGTGACAGGGAAAGGATGACAGAGTCAGTGGGTGATGGGGAGAGGGTGACAAGCAGTGGGCGTTGCAAGGGAGAGGCAATGGGTGACAGGGAGAGGGTGAGGTACAGGGTGATGGTGAGAGGCAGAGGGTGGTTGGGGAGGTCAGGAGGAGACACTGAGCTGCCTCGGTGGGAGACACTGGAATGTCAGTGAGTTGGTGGGAACAATGAGTTGGAGGGGCAGTGAGATAGGGGTGGGAGGGGGGGGACACTAGGCAGGAGAAGGTGGTACACTAGGCTTAATAAGGACGGCAGACTGTGATTGGACTGGCCTGGGGGTTCTAGCAGTTAGATGGGGATAGTGGGCTGGTTGGGGAGGAAGAGGGGAGACACTGGGATGTCAGTGAGATGGTAGGGGACACTGGGCTGGATGGGGAGGAGGGGCGGTGAGAGAGGGGTGGGAGTGGGGACACTAGGCTGGAGAAGGGGGGCAATGAGCTGAATGAGGGGGGCTACTGTGACCAGACTGACTGGGGTGTTTTAGGTATAAGGGCAGAAAGATGGGTTCAGTGGGCTGGTGGGGCGGAAAAGGGGAGACACTGGGCTGGCAGGGTGGTAGACACTGTGAAGGTTGTCAGTAATGGTGGGTGGCACTAGGCTGGAGAAGGGGCAGAGACTGGGATAGGAACACTCACCTGGCGTTGTGCTGGTGTTCCATTCCTGGTACGCAGACTCACTCTCACATAGCAGTCTCCTGAGCTGACCCTCAGCTCCAGCTACTGCTGCTGAGATCTGGCACTGTTGTGTTCATAAAGTGGCTGAGAGTGGTCTCAAACTCACCTTGGCAAAAGTTTGGCAGTACTGAACTTGTACGCATCATAATTCTTAGCCGCACACCAGGTGAAGTAAGAATTCCAGACCCTATAATAAATCCGAGCCAAAGCCGGTTTACGGGCTTTAAACATAGTTTGAATGACCGCCTCAGAAAATCCCTTGGCCCTCAGAACTGAAGCTTCAAGAGCCACGCAATCAAAGCCAGTCGGGCCAGATCCTGGTAGACACAAGGGCCCTGAATGAGGAGGTCTGGCTCTATCGAGAGACCCTGCAGGTCTGATAACCAATGCCGTCTGGGCCACGCTGGAGCGATTAGCAGTAGTAATCCTCCTTCTTGCTTGAACTTCCTTATTACCCTGGGCAGGAGTGACACCGGAGGGAACACGTATGGCAGCCGAAAGTTCCATGGACTAGCCAGAGCGTCCACGAACGTTGCTTGAGGATCCCTTATCCTTGCTCCGAAGACCGGAACCTTGTGATGGTGTCGAGACCCCATCAGGTCTACATCTGGTAGGCCCCACTTGTCCACTAGGCGTTGAAAGACTTCCGGATGAAGGCTTTACTCTCCGGCGTGTACGTCCTCATGACTGAGGAAGTCCGCTTCCCAGCTGAGGACCCCCCTGAATTAACACTGCCGATATGGCTGGTAGATGGCGTTCCGCCCATAGAAGAATCTTTGACGCTTCCATCATTGCCATGCGGCTTCGAGTGCCGCATTGATGATTTATGTATGCCACCGTGGTGGCGTTGTCCGACTGTACTTGAACAGGCCTATTCTGTACCAGAGGCAGGGCCAGTTTCAGAGCATTGAACACTGCCCGCAACTCCAGAATGTTTATCGGAAGGAGAGATTCCTCCCTGGTCCACTGACCCTGAAGAGAGTGTTGCTCCAACCCTGCGCCCCAACCCCGCAGACTGGCATCCGTCGTTAGGAGGACCCAGATGGAGATCCAGAAGGGACAACCCCTGCTCAATTGTTGGTCCTGGAGCCACCAGCTCAGAGACAGACGAACTTCCGGAATCAAGGAAATCACGTGAGACCTCATCCGGTGAGGCAGGCCATCCCACTTGGAAAGGATTAATCACTGCAGAGGGCGAGAATTAAATTGAGTGTACTCTACCATGTCGAAAGCCACCATGAGGCCTAGTACTTGCATCACCAAGTGTATCGACACTCTTGGGCAAGAGAGGAAGCATCGTATCCTGTCCTGAAGTTTCAGGACCTTCTCCGGAGACAAGAACAACCGTTGGTTGTGTGTGTCCAGTAATGCTCCCAGGTGTACCATGCTCTGAGCAGGAACCAGCGAGGATTTCTTCCAGTGGGATGAGCCACCCGTGGGCTTGCAGGAATTGGACCGTCAGTTCCAGATGATGGAGGAGAACCTCTGGGGAGTTTGCCAGGATCAACAAGTCGTCCAGATACGGCAGGATCCTGATACCCTGACGGCGGAGAAGGGCCGCCATGACCGCCATGACCTTGGTGAAGATTTGCGGAGCCGTGGTCAGTCCAAAAGGCAAGGCCTGGAATTTATAATGTAGGTTGCCAATAGCAAACTGCAGATATTGCTGATGCGACATGGCAATAGGTATATATAGGTAAGCATACTGTATGTCCAGGGATACCATATAGTCCTTGGGCTCCAAGGCCAGAACAATAGAGCGAAGAGTTTCCATATGGAATTTGGATACCTTCACAAATTTGTTCAAAGACTTGCAGTTGAGAATGGGCCTTGATGATCCATCCGGTTTCAGAACTAGGAACAGCGTTGAATAGTACCCCCTGCCTCTTTGATCCAGAGGCACCGGCACTATCACTCCTGTGTCCAGGAGGGATTATACCACCAATTGTAGAGTTTTTGCTTTCAACGGATCCGAAGGATCCGATATTTGTCGAGCAAAACTGGCGAGGGGGACGTTTCTTGAAAGAGATGGCGTATCCCTGAGTGACTACTTAGCTCACCCAGGCGTCTGAAGTGGTCTGTAACCATACCTGGGCGAACCGCAGAAGTCGGCCTCACACCCTGGGGTCCCCAGGGGGAGGCCCGCCCCGTCATGTAGCAGGCTTGCCTGGTTTGGAAGCAGGCTGACGGGCAGCCCAGGAACGTTTAGGTTTGGGCTTAGAGGTTTTGGAAGTGCGAGCCTGTTTCGGGTTCGCCTGACCCTTTGCTTTACTTGGAGGTCGAAAGGAACGAAAGGTGGTACTTTTAGCCTTCCGAGCCAAAGGATTAGTACTCGGCAGACATGCAGTTTTAGCAGAAGCTAACTCAGCAACAATCTTGTTCAGATCTTCCCCAAAAAGGATGTTTCCCTTAAAAGGAGTCCAGATCCACAGACCAGGACCGCAACCACAGAATCCGGCGAGCCAGAATGGACGTAGTAGACGCTTTGGCTGCCAGCACACCGGCATCAGAGGCCGCCTCCTGAATGTAATGAGAGGCTGTGGTAATATATGAAAGACACTGTCTGGCATTATCAGAAAAATTAGGCGGTAGCTCCGCTTCAACTTCTTGACCCCAGGCTTCAATAGCTTTGCAGCCCAAGAAGCTGCTATAGTAGGTCTATGCACAGCACCTGCAAGAGTGTAAATAGACTTCAAGCATCCCTCCACACGCTTATCCGTCGCTTCCTTCAGAGAGGTGACGGTAGTGACAGGCAGAGTAGAAGACACCACCAGATGTGCCACATGTGAGTCCACTGGCGGCGGTGTTTCCCAATTTTTACTTAACTCTGCAGCGAGGGGATAACGAGCTAGCATCTTTTTAGACAGGGAAAATTTATTTCCTGGAGACTCCCAGGATTCCTGACGTACTGTATGTCAACTAAATAGTCAGAATGTGGCAAAACTAATTTAGTAACCTTCTGACGTTTGAACTTATCAGGTTTTTTAGACGTATCTGGAGGTTTAATTTCATCATCGATCTGAAGAATCAGTTTGATAGCCTCCAAGAGGTCAAGAACATCCACCTGTGTTGTAGATTCCCCATCAGAAGCATCTGCATCAGTGTCTGATGGGTCAGTATATACAACATCTTCATCGGATGAAGTATCCGAAACATGTGTGGATTGTGAGGAAGAAATGGCCCGCTTAGATGACCCTTTGGTCCTAGGGGGGCGACTGTCAGGCTTTTGTTTAACCAAGGACTGATTTAACTGCTGTAACTGAGTCGACAGAGAATCCACCCATGGTGGATTTACAACAGGGACAATATGTGATTGTACAGGCACAGGAGGTTCCACAGGGGGCGCAAGTTTTGTTACTAGCGCAGTCAGTAAATTAGAAAAAGCAGCCCAAGGTGGGTCTTGGTGTGCCACCGGTGCTGCAGGCTGACCGAGGGGTACAGAACCCCCACTACCTGGACCCACCGCTGGAATATTTTCCTCAGATAAATCCGCGGTGTCAGCACTGCATGATACAGGATCAGCCACAGATCTCCCGCCCTGTGACGCAGACATTATTACAGAATGTAGCTCTAGGGCGTACCAGTACAATATAGCCAGACACAGTACCTGACAAAAAAACCCTGTGGAGTGTGATTGCAATGCAGATCACAAACAGAGGATTTAAGTGGTGTAAGGTGACTGAAATACACAGAGAAAAATACCAAACAGTATATCCTGTGAAACACTATATATATAGGACCCTGATGCACTTAGCCCCCATCAGGGTACAGAATATAGGGATAGCAATATGTGTGAGATACACGGAATAGGAACCACACAGCAGCTACTGGCACACATAGTCACATGTACAATGCAGAAATTATTACAAACAACAATAAAACTGCACTGGACTAGCAATACTAAGTAAAGCTATGTATGTATACAGATATAACAATGCACAGTAAATACTGGATGTATATCACAGGATACTTGTGTACTAAATATCCCTATAGTTATGCACTTGTTCTTAACTAACGCTGTCTAAACGACATGTAGAATAGTTAAGTGTCCTGTAAATGCACAGCGCTGATGAGACAGGCGGCTTTACAGAGGAGGCAGTGCCCAGCAGTCCCAGGATCAGCGCAGCTCAGTGTAATGGCGTCCAAACGCTGACAGGGAGTGAGGAGAGAGAGATGCAGCTCCAGGGTGGTAACATCTGCTGTAGATGGCGGCTGGGGCTGGGGGAGGGGCTACAGGTCAGAGCCTTATCCCCTCTGCTGGACTTCACCACTGGAGCCTGTACTAAACAGATTTTAGTAAATCCGACCTGTGCTCCTTGCCCTGGTGGATATAGTGGGATCCATGCACGGTCACAATGTCCACGCCAGCGGCGCGAGAGACCGCAACCGTATCGCGATTTCGGCGGGTCTCCCCTGGAGGACCCTCTTACCTCCTCCCTATCGTGCGGCCACGTGAACCAGGAAAGCAGTGGTGGTATGTGTGCCTGATGGGACCGGAGCACCTCCGCTGTAAGTACCCGGCAACCAGGGCGCGGGAGTATACAGCGCCGCTGGGGGAGGTGAGGGAGCCGCAGCACGATATGTCAGTATGACATATAGCACCAAGTGCCTATGCTGCGGCCCTTTGAAGTCTTCTTTCTTGTCAGAAAAGCTCTTTTCAGGGCTGCCTAGCGCAGCCCTCCATGTTAGCTGCCTGCACTACAGGCACCAACTTACAAATTGAGCTCCAGTGCCTGGAGGCAGGGATATTGAGGAGGCGGTGCAGTGCATCCTGGGAACAGTCAAAGCTTTAGCCTGTTGGTGCCTCGGATCAAGATCCAACTCTACACCCCCTTGTCCCTGTGGAATACCAGTGTACCCCGCTGCAGAAAGAAGTGGTATACTGCAAGTTTAGATAATCCTAGTCCTGACATATAAATGCACAGCTGTCACCATGAGCTCCCACTACCACTGCTACAGCTAAAAGTGACATTTTTTTTATAATCACAAAACATATTTTGAACCACCAGCACAGCAGGAAAATAGCTAACTGTATGGGCTGCCCAGCCTGCCAGAGACACAGAACTGGACAAGTTTAGCCAATCAGAAGTAAGAGGTAAGGAATTGTGGTATTACCTTGGGAGTGTATAGGGGAGTCATCAAATGAAGACACACACTGAGCTACTGCATGTGAGCAAGTAAGTGCAGGGTGTGTAAAATCATAAACTCAACAACACCACACTCCAAGCCCATTACCAACATGGAGGAGCAGAAGCCTCTCCACAGCAAAGAAGCTGCAGTGCCAACATATCAGCAGACAGAAAGTTTGTGTTAGCCTATGTTGCATTTCTCAAATAATATTGAGAGTACATATGTTTGCCCTTTTTTTACGTAATCTTAGTGGCAGCGTTTGACCTCATATACAGTATGTAGGCATTGGCAAGGGATCCATAAAAGGTACAGGATGAAGAAAACTTATTCCACATACAGTAATGCTACAGCTAAAATACTGTATCTACTGCCATCTAGTGGTAACATTTAACAAATGCATCTGTTCAACTATGAACACTGAGGAAGCCAACCAATCATGGGTCTAATTCTGACATGGTCACAAGCAGGCATTTTTTGCACTGCTGCGACCAGGTAGTCGCCGCCTACAGGGGGAGGGGGTAATCGCTGTGCAGGGGTGCGATCGGATGTGCAGAGAGCTGCACAAATCAAAGTTTGTGCAGTCTCTGAACAGCCCAGGACTTACTCTTGCCGTGTGATGATCGGGCCTGGAGCTGACGTCAGAATCCCTCCCTCCAAATGGCTGGACACTGCTGCGTTTTTCTGGACATTACCTGGAAACGGTCAGTTGCCACCCACAAACGGCCTTTTCCTGTCAACCTTCTTGCGATCGCCGGTGCAATCGATTTCTTCGTACATCCCGTCACTGGGGGGGTGTCGCGACTGCGCATTGCGGGGCATACGCATGTGCAGTTCAGACCAGATCGCTGCTGAGCGAAAACGTACAGCAGCGATCGGGTCTGAATTACCCCCCATATCTGATGCACACACAAAAGGTTATTTTTGCCCGCACAACGTAGCAGTGCATCTGGGTGTGTGAAGAGGGTTGTTTGTTGTTTTTGTTTTTTTTGCAAGAGTCAAAACCTGAAATATCTTACCTCCTGCCCCTCTAGTAGCACATATTTCAATAATATACAATTTTCTGAATTTCAGTCAAAATACTACTCAATTTAGCTTCTTAATTATTACTATTTATTAACAGTTTGTTATGTAGTGCAGCAAATTCTGTTGCACTTTACAATTGGAAACAATAAATGATAAAATAAAACACAAAACAATTGGAAACAACAGTGATAAAACAAAACTGGGAAATAACAGACAGTCACATAGGTAGGAAGGCCCTGCTCACAAGTTTACAATCTATAGGGATTGTAATTAAATTCATCATGAGACTGATGTAATGTCAGGATTATCCTAATTACATGAGTCAGGAGACAATCACTTTGCCAACTGTCGGGATCCCGTCGGTCAGGATACAGACGCCGTAATCCTGACACCCGGTGAAATGCCGGTGGTCGGAATCCCGCCCGCAGCCTGGAATCCCCACCTGGGTGGTGGTCCACGCCACCCTTCGAGGGCCGGGGGAATAGATTAGTGTGGCGACCAGAGGTCCTAAGCATGGCGAGCGCAGTGAGACCGTCAGGGGACACGCTGCGCTCGCCGTCAGTATTCCAGCTCAGTCTGCTGACCATCAGGATCCAGACAGCCGGCATATCATACTGATTCCCATGAGACAATTGTTCAGCTTGGATGTGCAAAAATTGATCCCATTCAAAGTATAGCGCAAGAGGCAAAGTCCAGCAGCTCACAAATAGTGCAGAACTGCAGAATGGACATGTTTATGAGAATGTACACACAGCAAGGATCACCCCATAAAATTTCCTAACGTTAGATAACTGCGTGAGAAAACTAGGGATTGAAGCAGTCCACTGAAATTTCTAGGGAGATTCCTTCAATTCTTAATAAGATGATTTGCAAACACGGCTGTCCATTTTTGCTGCTTTACAATAAAAAAAGAACCTTTTAAAGGGGTTGTTATATTTTGGACTGCCATCATAAATATATACTTCCCCCAACACCCAAAACAAATAGGGAGTTCCATCCTCCTGAGAATACCCCTTGTTACTAGATGCCGCATCTCAATGTCATGTACTACAATTCATCCAAGGCTTCTTAGTTGCCCACCCTCCTCTACTCAACACCCTCCATACTTGCCTAATTTTGAAAAAGCAGATCAGGGAGATTGTGAGAGTATCACCTATCAGCGTGGATATGTTCTGCTACTTATGATTGGTGTGACATAAAAATTACTTACATCCAAATGTAATTGAGCCCCAAAGCAGTTATTAAGATCTATTTGTTAATGAAAAGACACTGATACTTTTCAGGGCTTGCTCTTGTATTGTGTTTTACACAGGGGCCCTCATTCCGAGTTGATCGCTCGCAAGCTGTTTTTAGCAGCCTTGTAAACGCATAGTCGCCGCCCACGGGGGAGTGTATTTTCGCTTTGCAAGTGTGCGAACACCTGTGCAGCCGAGCTCTGTAAAAACATTTTGTGCAGTTTCAGAGTAGCTCTGGACTTACTCAGCGCTTGCGATCACTTCAGTCTTTTTGGTGCCGGAATTGACGTCACACACCCGCCCTCCAAACGCCCGGGCTGCGTTTTTCCAAACACTCCCAGAAAATGGTCAGTTGACACCCATAAACACCCTCTTTCTGTCAATCTTCTTACGATCGGCTGTGCGTATGAATTCTTCGTTAAATCCCTAGCTCAGCAACGATCCCCATTGTACCCGTACGATGCGCATGCACATTGCGGTACATACGCATGCGCAGTAGAGACCTGATCGCAGCGCAGTGAAAATCGGCAGCGTACGATCAACTCGGAATGACCCCCTGGGTTCTTTATAAGTGGCCACGAGAAACCTTGTTTAAAAATGCCTGTAGCCATAGGGATCATTGTGCCTTATAACCAATGCAGGGAAATGGTACTAACGATCTCATTTGTATGTATATATCGAAGCATGGTGGTGCAGTAGAAACTAGAGGAAATGCTGGAGGAACAGGTATCTGCAGATGCTGGAGATCTGCGGAACTTGGAACAACTGAGACGGGCAAGGCCATCAAAGCTCAATGTAGAAACCAGTTAGGGCTGGCAAGGCTTGACTCTGGAGAGAGACTGAGACCAACAAAATACATGACTTGGATATATGCGAGACTTGGTACTAGAGACTGGACTGTGGACAGCAGATCTAGGCTCTGGGCAAGATCCAGAAGTACTGAACACCAGACTAGAACTGGTGGCTTTGGAATCAGGACTGATGAACAACAGGCTTGTACCGGTGGCACTGGATACGCTAACACTGGACACCGGGCTGGTACTTGTCGTACTGGGGAAAGGGACACTGGGCTGGTACCAATGGTACTGGACACTGAACTGGGACCACTGATACTTGAACTGAACACCGTGCTGGTACCAGTGGTCCTGGACACTGGACTGGAACAATATACTGCAGTAGAAGACTCAGTGAGACAACACTGAGGACAGAGAGTCTGCTCACACTATAGGCTGTGGGAGATGTTGCACTGACAACCAGCTAGTGCTTCAGTAAGTCCCTATAGGAACTGCTGGCTGAGGCTTGGCCGAGAATAACATGGAACCAGGAACAACTGTAAGTCTTCATAGGTGGTTCAGTAGTCAGCTAACCCAGGCAGATGGCTGTGCCTATAGTCCAGAGCTGGAGGGAACTAACGTGGAGAAGACGCCAGAGCCACCTGCTCTGCAGTAGCCGGTGGGAGAGTACTGGAGAGCAGTGACAGAGGGCAGAGAAGACCTGACAGATGCCGTATGGGTAAGTTCAGGGGGTTTGTGGCTGGGTCGTGCTGTGACATATGACACACATATTTGCCTCTCCTCCTTTGTTATGCTTTGTCTCCAAATGCTTCTCTGCCATCTCTACCTAGATGTCCCAATGCTATCTAATTGCCTAATTCAGATCTGATCGCTCCTCTGCGAATTTGCAGAAGTTTGCGATCAGATAGTCGCCGCCCAGACAGAGTGAAAAACCACCCCGTGCAAGTCTGCATACTGCGTGCAAAAAAATTTTGCAAACACTGGCCAGCTGCAAATCCGTTCGCAACTCAATCACTGATCTGATTTTTCCAGTCTGTGCATAGCCCAGGAGCTACTCCTACAGTGCAAAAGAAACAGGCTGATCAGGCTGAAGCTGATGTCACACACCCTCCCTGAAAACGCTTGGGAATGCCTGCGTTTTTCCTGACACTCCCAGAAAATGGCCAGTTACCACCCCCAAATGTCCACTTCCTGTCAATCAACCTGTGTTCGCCTAGCGATCAAAAAAGATGCTGATTTCTTTTGTAGTTTGGCCTCGCGCGTGCGCAATATGATCCATACGCATTCCCAGTCGATCGATAATCGGTCGCCTTGCGAATTTGCACAACAGCAACCAGGTCTGAATTAGGCCCTAAGCTCAACATGTACAAAATGGACCTCATCATCTTTCACCCTCCTAATGTTACTATCCCCTCACTAGTCTTCCTATTTATAATGACATCACACTACCCCCTGTTCCACAAGTTCACTGCCTTGATTAACTGGTAATGGAAATTACAACTTTTCCCTAAAGTTTCTGAATGTCTTATAGTCCCCAAAAATGTAATTGTGTAAAGTCACCTTTGGTTATGTTATGCTAATTGCAACAACCTGTGAAGCCTTGGAAGCCGAATCATAGGCAGTGACTCTAGAAGGCAAGTTCTGTAACATCTATGTAAGAGCTTGTAGCTGAATGGCCAAAACATGGTCAGGATGTGCCGCCATGTGATAAGGCCTGTTACAATAAGATGCCATACACCAAATTTATATTATAAATAAATATAACCAGGCTGGTAATGGTTTTATAGTTAGCAGCTCTCTACCTTAAAGAAGAACATGCTCACCGGTGTTCAGATGCCCTTAGGTCTTGTGCTCACACTAATGTAATCAGAATAGAAGAAATTAGATGTAAGAATCTGAACAGAAGTTACGACTGGCTCAACCCAGGAATGGTCAAAGTCCATGCAAAAGTCAGGGCAGGTAGCAATCAAGCAAAAGGTCAGGGCATGATGCTATACAGTACCGTTTCTTGCGGCGGGCGAGGCGTGCTGTCACACAGGGCGCCCGCCGCAGCACTTTTGGTGGCTCCTGGTGCTCCCCCTCGTCTTCATCATTCCTACTCCACTCGGGGGTGGAGTTTTGCATAATGATGCATCATTACGCAAAACTCTGTCCCTGAGCATAGTACGAATGACAGGGAGGAGGTGGAGCACCAGGACTTAGGAGCAACTGGCTGGCGGGAGGAGGAGGGAGATGCTGGCAGGCTGGCGGGCGCTGTAAACACTCCTGACAACGAGCATTACACAGCCCTGACAACTAACTATACAGCCCTGGCAACTAGCATTACACAGCCCTTGAGACTAGCATTACACAGCCCTGCAACGAACATGACACTTGTCCCAGAGCATGAAACCCCTGGCATCCAGCATGGATCCCAGAGCATGAAACCCCTGGCACCAACATGACACCCAGAGCATGAAACCCCTGGCAACGAGCAGGTTATTTAAAAGTAACTAGAAGCTTTACTGTAGGGCATAATGTATCAAGGGCATTGCGGTGTGTGGCATAATATGGGGCAGGGGGCATTACTGTGTGGGGCTTAATATGGTGGAATTAATTTTTTTCCCCTGTGGTGGCCGTGATCTGTTGGTGCAGGCTCAAAAACTGGGGTGTAAGGTAGAAATGGATACAAGAAATGGGCAAACACATAACATCAAGCGCTGGGAGATAAAGTTCAAACCTTCCCTTATGAATGTGAAGAGAAAGGTTTCAATGGAAGGCGTTTTTCCCCTACTTCTTAAGGTGGAGACGCCAATCCTCCATTCACATCAGGAATCATGACATGTAAAAGAATACAATACAATGGTGTAGTATGTCTTCACTGGATCACACTTCACCCCAGTGGTTCTGATTAAATGGACAATGGGTGTTGAGCCTCCACCAGATCTTCAGGAGATTAAATAAAAAACAAAGAGCGTAACCCAGACTCACAATAGAAAATAAGATTTTACTCACCGGTAAATCTATTTCTCGTAGTCCGTAGTGGATGCTGGGAACTCCGTAAGGACCATGGGGAATAGACGGGCTCTGCAGGAGACTGGGCACTCTATAAGAAAGATTTGGTACTATCTGGTGTGCACTGGCTCCTCCCTCTATGCCCCTCCTCCAGACCTCAGTTAGGATACTGTGCCCGGAAGAGCTGACACAATAAGGAAGGATTTTGAATCCCGGGTAAGACTCATACCAGCCACACCAATCACACCGTATAACTCGTGATACTATACCCAGTTAACAGTATGAAATATAACTGAGCCTCTCAACAGATGGCTCAACAATAACCCTTTAGTTAGGCAATAACTATATACAAGTATTGCAGACAATCCGCACTTGGGATGGGCGCCCAGCATCCACTACGGACTACGAGAAATAGATTTACCGGTGAGTAAAATCTTATTTTCTCTGACGTCCTAGTGGATGCTGGGAACTCCGTAAGGACCATGGGGATTATACCAAAGCTCCCAAACGGGCGGGAGAGTGCGGATGACTCTGCAGCACCGAATGAGAGAACTCAAGGTCCTTCTCAGCCAGGGTATCAAATTTGTAGAATTTTGCAAACGTGTTTGCCCCTGACCAAGTAGCAGCTCGGCAAAGTTGTAAAGCCGAGACCCCTCGGGCAGCCGCCCAAGATGAGCCCACCTTCCTTGTGGAATGGGCTTTTACTGATTTAGGATGAGGCAATCCAGCCGCAGAATGCGCCAGCTGAATTGTGCTACAAATCCAGCGAGCAATAGTCTGCTTAGAAGCAGGAGCACCTATTTTGTTGGGTGCATACAGGATAAAAAGCGAGTCAGTTTTCCTGACTCCCGCCATCCTGGAAACATAAATTTTCAAGGCCCTGACTACGTCCAGTAACTTGGAATCTTCCAAGTCCCTAGTAGCCGCAGGCACTACAATAGGTTGGTTCAAGTGAAAAGCTGATACCACCTTAGGGAGAAACTGGGGACGAGTCCTCAATTCTGCCCTATCCATATGGAAAATCAGATAAGGGCTTTTACATGACAAAGCCGCCAATTCTGACACCCGCCTGGCCGAAGCCAAGGCCAATAACATGACCACTTTCCACGTGAGATATTTCAAATCCACAGTTTTAAGTGGCTCAAACCAATGTGATTTCAGGAAACTCAACACCACATTGAGATCCCAAGGTGCCACAGGAGGCACAAAAGGGGGCTGAATATGAAGCACTCCCTTTACAAAAGTCTGAACTTCAGGCAGTGAAGCCAGTTCTTTCTGGAAGAAAATCGACAGAGCCGAAATCTGGACCTTAATGGAACCCAATTTTAGGCCCATAGTCACTCCCGACTGTAGGAAGTGCAGAAAACGACCCAGCTGAAATTCCTCTGTAGGGGCCTTCCTGGCCTCACACCACGCAACATATTTTCGCCAAATACGGTGATAATGGTTTGCGGTTACTTCTTTCCTGGCTTTTATCAGCGTAGGAATGACTTCCTCCGGAATGCCCTTTTCCTTTAGGATCCGGAATTCAACCGCCATGCCGTCAAACGCAGCTGCGGTAAGTCTTGGAACAGACAGGGCCCCTGCTGTAGCAGATCCTGTCTGAGCGGTAGAGGCCATGGGTCCTCTGATATCATTTCTTGAAGTTCTGGGTACCAAGCTCTTCTTGGACAATCCGGAACCACGAGTATCGTTCTTACTCCTCGCCTTCTTATTATTCTCAGTACCTTTGGTATGAGAGGCAGAGGAGGGAACACATAAACCGACTGGTACACCCACGGTGTCACTAGAGCGTCCACAGCTATCGCCTGAGGGTCCCTTGACCTGGCGCAATATCTCTTTAGCTTTTTGTTGAGGCGGGACGCCATCATGTCCACCTGTGGCCTTTCCCAATGGTTTACCAACAGTAGGAAGACTTCTGGATGAAGTCCCCACTCTCCCGGGTGTTAGGAATATTTGTGTTTGTTTTGCCTTGTATTACCTCATTCCTGCCTCTAGGGGTCTCACTTGTTGCCTCAGGTCTGAATGGCAGTTGCACACTGCCTCTGCAGGGTAATTACCTGATTGTGTGCACCTGCAGCCCAACACCTGGTGCTGCTATTTAACTCCAGCTCACAGGCACCTAGTTGCAGATCATTGTGGTTCCGTATGGAGTGAGACTGGGCTCTCTCCAGTAACCCTGTCCAGATTCTGCCTTATATGCATCTTGGAGACTTCCCTGCAGTTTGCTAACTCATGTGCCTTGCTTCTGGACTTTTTACCCTGCCGGTTCAGCATCTACATTCCTGGACTATTATTTGCAGTTTGTTTCCATTCCTGCCTGATCACTTCGTTTTTGGTATGTTATTTTTCCCCTGCTTGATTTAAACCCGGATATCTTCATGTTTATTTTGCATCTATGTTTAACCTGAAATATTCCATTTATCGTGTTTTGTTCCATGCAATCAAGAATCCAGTTTATATTTATTTTTACGATTACTTTTTCCACAATAAACTTTACTTAATTTTCACCTGGCTTCAGCTGACATCTTTCCAAATACGCACACACAGAGAACCCTAGAAATCGTTACAGAATGATCTGCCAAAATAAACGTGTGCAGGAGTTTTGTTTTGATTCAGCTGAATCTCATAAAATGGCTTCACTTCAGAAAGGTTCCCTGCCTCTCAAGTTTTTGCCGTTTTTGAGTCCTGCATTGCTGGTGGATTTCAGAGAGAAACTGGAGGGTATTCAAATCCTGTCTTCAGAGATACTGTCTGCTCTGCCTGAAGGTTCAGTAAGATTACCTGCTCCCTTTAAGGAGACGCAGGAAAAAAAGGGAAAAGATCAGTCTGGTGCTCTCAATTCTGGCTGCTGTTTTTCTAGCGTAAGCAAAGGCAAGTTTTGGAGTTTTCCACGACCCAGCCTCTCTGAGGAAGAAAGGAGACATAGAAGGGATAAAAAGCTCTGTTTTTATTGCGGCAGGTCGTGACATTTTATTCAGTTATGTCCTGCTCGCAAACATAAAAAGAGCTTTCCTCATTCTGCCATAGTGCCAAATTCTGCTCAGTTATGTCACTGTGGTGCTCAAATTTCGAAAGGAGGGGTGTCCGGCCCAGCGACCCCAGGAGGGGTGTCCGGCCCAGCGACCCCAGGAGGGGTGTCCGGCCCAGCGACCCCAGGAGGGGTGTCCGGCCCAGCGACCCCAGGAGGGGTGTCCGGCCCAGCGACCCCAGGAGGGGTGTCCGGCCCAGCGACCCCAGGAGGGGTGTCCGGCCCAGCGACCCCAGGAGGGGTGTCCGGCCCTGCGACCCCAGGAGGGGTGTCCGGCCCTGCGACCCCAGGAGGGGTGTCCGGCCCTGCGACCCCAGGAGGGGTGTCCGGCCCTGCGACCCCAGGAGGGGTGTCGGTCCCTGCTGCCCTTGCCTTCGGGCATGAAGTCCCTGCTGCCCTTGCCTTCGGGCATGAGGTCCCTGCTGCCCTTGCCTTCGGGCATGAAGTCCCTGCTGCCCTTGCCTTCGGGCATGAGGTCCCTGTTGCCCTTGCCTCACGGCATGAGGTCCCTGTTGCCCTTGCCTCACGGCATGAGGTCCCTGTTGCCCTTGCCTCACGGCATGAGGTCCCTGTTGCCCTTGCCTCACGGCATGAGGTCCCTGTTGCCCTTGCCTCACGGCATGAGGTCCCTGTTGCCCTTGCCTCACGGCATGAGGTCCCTGTTGCCCTTGCCTCACGGCATGAGGTCCCTGTTGCCCTTGCCTTCGGGCATGAAGTCCCTGCTGCCCTTGCCTTCGGGCATGAGGTCCCTGCTGCCCTTGCCTTCGGGCATGAAGTCCCTGCTGCCCTTGCCTTCGGGCATGAGGTCCCTGTTGCCCTTGCCTCACGGCATGAGGTCCCTGTTGCCCTTGCCTCACGGCATGAGGTCCCTGTTGCCCTTGCCTCACGGCATGAGGTCCCTGTTGCCCTTGCCTCACGGCATGAGGTCCCTGTTGCCCTTGCCTCACGGCATGAGGTCCCTGTTGCCCTTGCCTCACGGCATGAGGTCCCTGTTGCCCTTGCCTCACGGCCAGAGGTCCGAGAGGTGTCCGCTTCGCCAGAGGTCCGAGAGATGTCCGCTTCGCCAGTGGTCCGAGAGGTGTCCCCTTCGCCAGTGGTCCGAGAGGTCCCCGCCTTGCCAGAGGTCCGAGAGGTGCCCGCCTTGCCAGAGGTCCGAGAGGTGCCCGCCTTGCCAGAGGTCCACGCCTTGCCAGAGGTCCGAGAGGTGCCCGCCTTGCCAGAGGTCCGAGAGGTGCCCGCCTTGCCAGAGGTCCACGCCTTGCCAGAGGTGCCCGCCTTGCCAGAGGTCCGAGAGGTGCCCGCCTTGCCAGAGGTCCGAGAGGTGCCCGCCTTGCCAGAGGTCCGAGAGGTGCCCGCCTTGCCAGAGGTCCGAGAGGTGCCCGCCTTGCCAGAGGTGCCCGCCTTGCCAGAGGTCCGAGAGGTGCCCGCCTTGCCAGAGGTCCACGCCTTGCCAGAGGTCCGAGAGGTGCCCGCCTTGCCAGAGGTCCGAGAGGTGTCCACCTTGCCAGAGGTCCGGCCAAGGTCTGTCCGGCCCCAGGAGGGGGTTCTGCCTGCCCAGCCCCAGGAGGGGGTTCTGCCTGCCCAGCCCCAGGAGGGGGTTCTGCCTGCCCAGCCCCAGGAGGGGGTTCTGCCTGCCCAGCCCCAGGAGGGGGTTCTGCCTGCCCAGCCCCAGGAGGGGGTTCTGCCTGTCCAGCCCCAGGAGGGGGTTCCGCCTGTCCAGCACCAGGAGGGGGTTCCGCCTGTCCAGCACCAGATAGAGGTGCCTGCCATGCCCGAGATCCAAGATTTGCCCGAGGTATCTGCCCAGCCGAGGCCATCTGAGACTTCCCCGTCTAAGGTGCAAGAAGAGTCCGTCTTGTCTGGGAGGCCACAGTTGTCTATCCTCCCTGATGTTAAATCTAATTTGGAAACCCAAGTCGTTGAGGAACTGCCTTACTTTTACGGAAATATTTCTCACTGTTTAGCTCTCTTCAGATATTTTCTGAGTTTTGATGACTTGTCCCCTATTGATATCATTGCTAACTTATGTATGAGATTCAGAGGGAGGGCCTTGAAGTGGGTAAATGGTCTTATTGATAAGGGAGATCCTGTGTTACAAGATTTGCCCGCTTTCCTCAAAGCTGTGACCGAAAGATTCTGTCCACCAACTGTCCTCACTCTCCTAGATGAGTCTATTAAGGTGTGCCCGTCTGAGAACCTGCCTTTGCAGTCTGGGGAGCACCCTCAGTTTTTCAGATGTGGGCAGGTATCTCTAGGTGTTCACACAGATTGCTCGGCAAGTTTAGCATCTACTAATTTACCATCCGCTCTTGATTCCATACAGGAAAATAAGAAGTCAGTTCTACCGCTGGGTTGTGGCTCCGACTCTGAGAGTGAGCTTCTGTATGATCCTAGACTTGTTATTGATGGACCTGTATTGCCAAGTAGTGTCTTTGTGACACCTTCTAGTAGGTCTAGGCAACCCAAAAAGAAAAGAGAAAAAAAGAAGAGAAGGTGAACTTTGAGGCGTCTGGAATCCGCCTGTTTAAGGGGGGGATAATGTTAGGAATATTTGTGTTTGTTTTGCCTTGCATTACCTCATTCCTGCCTCTAGGGGTCTCACTTGTTGCCTCAGGTCTGAATGGCAGTTGCACACTGCCTCTGCAGGGTAATTACCTGATTGTGTGCACCTGCAGCCCAACACCTGGTGCTGCTATTTAACTCCAGCTCACAGGCACCTAGTTGCAGATCATTGTGGTTCCGTATGGAGTGAGACTGGGCTCTCTCCAGTAACCCTGTCCAGATTCTGCCTTATATGCATCTTGGAGACTTCCCTGCAGTTTGCTAACTCATGTGCCTTGCTTCTGGACTTTTTACCCTGCCGGTTCAGCATCTACATTCCTGGACTATTATTTGCAGTTTGTTTCCATTCCTGCCTGATCACTTCGTTTTTGGTATGTTATTTTTCCCCTGCTTGATTTAAACCCGGATATCTTCATGTTTATTTTGCATCTATGTTTAACCTGAAATATTCCATTTATCGTGTTTTGTTCCATGCAATCAAGAATCCAGTTTATATTTATTTTTACGATTACTTTTTCCACAATAAACTTTACTTAATTTTCACCTGGCTTCAGCTGACATCTTTCCAAATACGCACACACAGAGAACCCTAGAAATCGTTACACCGGGTGTAGGTCGTGTCTGCTGAGGAAGTCTGCTTCCCAGTTGTCCACTCCCGGAATGAACACTGCTGACAGTGCTAGTACGTGATTTTCCGCCCATCGGAGAATCCTTGTGGCTTCTGCCATCGCCATCCTGCTTCTTGTGCCGCCCTGTCGGTTTACATGGGCGACTGCCGTGATGTTGTCTGATTGGATCAGTACCGGCTGGTTTTGAAGCAGGGGCCTTGCCTGACTTAGGGCATTGTAAATGGCCCTCAGTTCCAGAATATTTATGTGTAGGGACGACTCCTGACTTGACCAAAGTCCCTGGAAATTTCTTCCCTGTGTGACTGCCCCCCAGCCTCGAAGGCTGGCATCCGTGGTCACCAGGACCCAGTCCTGTATGCCGAATCTGCGGCCCTCTAGAAGATGAGCACTCTGCAGCCACCACAGTAGAGACACCCTGGTCCTTGGAGACAGGGTTATCAGTCGATGCATCTGAAGATGCGATCCCGACCACTTGTCCAAGAGGTCCCACTGGAAGGTCCTTGCATGGAACCTGCCGAATGGAATTGCTTCGTATAAAGCCACCATTTTTCCCAGGACTCGTGTGCAGTGATGCACCGATACCCGTTTTGGTTTCAGGAGGTCTCTGACTAGAGATGACAGCTCCTTGGCTTTCTCCTGCGGGAGAAACACTTTTTTCTGTTCTGTGTCCAGAATCATCCCCAGGAACAGTAAGCGTGTGGAAGGAACCAGCTGTGACTTTGGAATGTTTAGAATCCAGCCATGCTGTTGTAGCACTTCCCGAGATAGTGCTACTCTGACCAGCAACTGCTCCTTGGACCTCGCCTTTATTAGGAGATCGTCCAAGTACGGGATAATTAAAACTCCCTTTTTTCGAAGGAGTATCATCATTTCTGCCATTACCTTGGTAAACACCCTCGGTGCCGTGGACAGTCCAAACGGTAGTGTCTGGAATTGGTAATGGCAATCCTGTACCACAAATCTGAGGTACTCCTGGTGAGGAAGGTAAATGGGGACATGCAGGTAAGCATCCTTGATGTCCAGGGATACCATGTAATCCCCCTCGTCCAGGCTTGCAATAACCGCCCTGAGCGATTCCATCTTGAACTTGAATCTTTTTATTTATGTGTTCAAGGATTTCAAATTTAAAATGGGTCTCACCGAACCGTCCGGTTTCGGTACCACAAACAGTGTGGAATAGAAACCCCGTCCTTGTTGAAGTAGGGGTACCTTGACTATCACCTGCTGTGAATACAGCTTGTGAATTGCCTCTAGCACAGCCTCCCTGCTCGAGGGAGTTGTCGGTAAGGCCGATTTGAGGAAACGGCGGGGGGGAGATGCCTCGAATTCCAGCTTGTACCCCTGAGATACTACTTGAAGGATCCAGGGATCCACCCGTGAGCGAACCCACTGATCGCTGAAATTTTTGAGGCGGCCCCCCACCGTACCTGGCTCCGCCTGTGGAGCCCCACCGTCATGCGGCGGATTTGGAAGAAGCGGGGGAGGACTTTTGTTCCTGGGAACCTGCTGTGTGTTGCAGCTTTTTTCCCCTTCCTCTGCCTCTAGACAGAAAGGACCCGCCTTTTCCCCGCCTGTTTTTCTGGGGTCGAAAGGACTGTACCTGATAATACGGCGCTTTCTTAGGCTGTGAGGGGACATGTGGCAAAAATGCTGACTTCCCAGCTGTTGCTGTGGAAACAAGGTCTGAGAGACCATCCCCGAATAACTCCTCACCCTTATAAGGCAAAACTTCCATGTGCCTTTTCGAATCTGCATCCCCTGTCCACTGCCGAGTCCATAAGCCTCTCCTAGCAGAAATGGACAATGCACTTATTCTAGATGCCAGCCGGCAGATCTCCCTCTGTGCATCTCTCATGTATAAAGACTGAGTCTTTTATATGCTCTACGGTTAGCAATATAGTGTCCCTGTCTAGGGTGTCAATATTTTCCGACAGGGAATCTGACCAAGCAGCAGCAGCACTGCACATCCACGCTGAAGCAATAGCTGGTCTCAGTATAACACCAGTGTGTGTATATATAGACTTTAGGATAGCCTCCTGCTTGCTATCAGCAGGTTCCTTTAGGGCGGCCGTATCCGGAGACGGTAGTGCCACCTTTTTTGACAAACGTGTGAGCGCTTTTTCCACCCTAGGGGGAGTTTCCCAACATGACCTATCCTCTGGCGAGAAAGGGAACGCCATTAGTAATTTTTTTGAAATCACCAATTTTTTATCGGGGAAAGCCCACGCTTCTTCACACACTTCATTTACCGTATATACTCGAGTATAAGTCGACCCGAATATAAGCCGAGGCACCTAATTCTACCACAAAAACCTGGGAAAACTTATTGACTCGAGTATAAGCCTAGGGTGGGAAATGCAGCTCTAGCCGTACACAGCCCTCAGTGCCAGATATGCCCTCATAGTGCCAGATATGCCCCCACAGTGCTGCCAGATATGCCCCCACAGTGCTGCCAGATATGCCCCCACAGTGCTGCCAGATATGCCCCCACAGTGCTGCCAGATATGCCCCCACAGTGCTGCCAGATATGCCCCCACAGTGCTGCCAGATATGCCCCCACAGTGCTGCCAGATATGCCCCCACAGTGCTGCCAGATATGCCCCCACAGTGCTGCCAGATATGCCCCCACAGTGCTGCCAGATATGCCCCCACAGTGCTGCCAGATATGCCCCCACAGTGCTGCCAGATATGCCCCCACAGTGCTGCCAGATATGCCCCCACAGTGCTGCCAGATATGCCCCCACAGTGCTGCCAGATACGCCCCCTCATGATGCCAGATACGTTCCCTCCCCAAGTGCCAGGTATGCCCCACAGTGTTGTTACTTACCCCTCCGTCGATCCCGCGCTGTCTTCTGGAGGGACACGAAGCGCACAGCACGCGCCTCTCCTGTGTCCCTCCTGCATCTTCGGCGGCCGCGGCGGGTCTATTAAAGGAAGTGCCGGTTCGTGATCAGAGGTCACGAACGGGTACTTCCTGTAATAGAACCGCCGCTGCTGCCGCCGGAGATGCAGGAGGGACACAGGAGAGCTGTGCGCTCCGTGTCCCTCCTTCACACTGCTCTGCCTCTGCCTGTCACTGACTCGAGTATAAGCCGAGGTGGCTTTTTCAGCACAAAAAAAAGTGCTGAAAAAGTCGGCTTATACTCGAGTATATACGGTAATTCTTCAGATGGGGGAAAAACTATTGGTAGTTTTTTTCTCCCCAAACATAATACCCTTTTTTGAGGTACCTGGGTTTATATCAGAAATGTGTAATACCTCTTTCATTGCCTCAATCATGCAACAAATGGCCCTAGTGGACATTAAATTTGACTCATCGTCGTCGACACTGGTATCAGTATCCGTGTCGACATCTGTGTCTGCCATCTGAGGTAGTGGGCGTTTCAGAGCCCCTGATGGCCTTTGAATTGTCTGTGCAGGCACGAGCTGAGAAGCCGGCTGTCCCGCGTTTGGCATGTCGTCAAATTTTTTATGTAAGGAGTCGACACTTGCACGTAATTCCTTCCATAAGTCCATCCACTCCGGTGTCTGCCCCACAGGGGGTGACATCACATTTATAGGCATCTGCTCTGCCTCCACATAAGCCTCCTCATCAAACATGTCGACACAGCCGTACCGACACACACAGGGAATGCTCTTAAAGGAGACAGGACCCCACAAAAGCCCTTTGGGGAGACAGAGAGAGAGTATGCCAGCACACACCAGAGCGCTATATAATGCAGGGACTAACTGAATTATGTCCCCTTATAGCTGCTATAAGTTATACTGCGCCTAATTTTAGTGCCCCCCCTCTCTTTTTTACCCTTTCTGTAATGTAGACTGCAGGGGAGAGCCAGGGAGCTTCCCCCCCCCCCCCCCAGCGCCCTGCACCCTCAGTGACCGGAGTGTGAAGTGTGTATGAGGAGCAATGGCGCACAGCTGCAGTGCTGTGCGCTACCTTGGTGAAGACTGAAGTCTTCTGCCGCCGATTTTCCGGACCATCTTCATGCTTCTGGCTCTGTAAGGGGGACGGCGGCGCGGCTCCGGGAACGAACACCAAGGACGGGTCCTGCGGTCGATCCCTCTGGAGCTAATGGTGTCCAGTAGCCTAAGAAGCCCAAGCTAGCTGCAAGCAGGTAGGTTCGCTTCTTCTCCCCTTAGTCCCTCGTTGCAGTGAGCCTGTTGCCAGCAGGTCTCACTGTAAAATAAAAAACCTAACATATACTTTCTTTCTAGGGGCTCAGGAGAGCCCCTAGTGTGCATCCAGCTCCGCCGGGCACAGAAATCTAACTGAGGTCTGGAGGAGGGGCATAGAGGGAGGAGCCAGTGCACACCAGATAGTACCAAATCTTTCTTAGAGTGCCCAGTCTCCTGCGGAGCCCGTCTATTCCCCATGGTCCTTACGGAGTTCCCAGCATCCACTAGGACGTCAGAGAAAATAAGATTTTACTTACCGGTAAATCTATTTCTCGTAGTCCGTAGTGGATGCTGGGGACTCCGTAAGGACCATGGGGATAGACGGGCTCCGCAGGAGACATGGGCACTTTAAGAAAGAATTTAGGTTCTGGTGTGCTCTGGCTCCTCCCTCTATGCCCCTCCTCCAGACCTCAGTTAGAGAAACTGTGCCCAGAAGAGCTGACAGTACAAGGAAAGGATTTTGGTAATCCAGGGCAAGATTCATACCAGCCACACCAATCACACCGTATAACATGAGTTTATAACAACCAGTCAACAGTATGACAACAACAGAGCATCAGGTCCAACCCTGATGCAACCATAACATAACCCTTATTGAAGCAATACTATATACAAGCATTGCAGCAGAAGTCCGCACTTGGGACGGGCACCCAGCATCCACTACGGACTACGAGAAATAGATTTACCGGTAAGTAAAATCTTATTTTCTCTAACGTCCTAGTGGACGCTGGGGACTCCGTAAGGACCATGGGGATTATACCAAAGCTCCCAAACGGGCGGGAGAGTGCAGATGACTCTGCAGCACCGATTGAGCAAACACAAGGTCCTCCTCAGCCAGGGTATCAAACTTGTAGAACTTTGCAAAAGTGTTTGAACCTGACCAAGTAGCCGCTCGGCAAAGCTGTAATGCCGAGACCCCTCGGGCAGCCGCCCAAGAAGAGCCCACCTTCCTAGTGGAATGGGCCTTAACTGATTTTGGCAGCGGCAATCCAGCCGCAGAATGAGCCTGCTGAATCGTGTTACAGATCCAGCGAGCAATAGTTTGCTTTGAAGCAGGAGCACCAAGCTTGTTGGAAGCATACAGGAGAAACAAAGACTGTTTCCCTGACCCTAGCCGTTCTGGCTACATAAACCTTCAAAGCCCTGACCACATCAAGCAACTCGGAATCCTCCAAGTCAGTAGTAGCCACAGGCACCACCATAGTTTGGTTTATATGAAAGGATGAAACCACTTTCGGCAGAAATCATGGACGGGTCCGCAATTCTGCTATATCCGCATGGAAAACCAGATAGGGGCTTTTATGTGACAAAGCCGCCAACTCTGACACACGCCTAGCCGAAGCCAAGGCTAATAGCATGACCACCTTCCACGTGAGATATTTCAACTCCACCGTTTTGAGTGGTCCAAACCAGTGGGATTTCAGGAAACTCAACACCACGTTAAGATCCCAAGGTGCCACTGGAGGCACAAAAGAGGGCTGAATATGCAGCACTCCCTTTACAACCGTCTGAACTTCAGGTAGAGAAGTCCACTCCTTTTGAAAGAAAATGGATAGGGCCGAAATCTGGACCTTAATGGAACCCAATTTTAGGCCCAAATTCACTCCTGACTGCAGGAAGTGAAGGAACGGCCCAGCTGGAATTCCTCCATAGGGGCATTACTGGCCTCACACCAAGCAACATATTTTCGCCATATATGGTGATAATGTTGAGCTGTTACGTCCTTCCTAACCTTTATCAGGATAGGAATGACTTCATCCGGAATGCCTTTCTCTGCTAGGATCCGGCGTTCAACCGCCATGCTGTCAAACGCAGCCGCGGCAAGTCTTGGAACAGACAGGGCCCCTGTTGCCACAAGTCCTGTCTTAGATGAAGAGGCCACGGGTCCTCTGTGAGCATTTCTTACAGATCTGGATACCAAGTCCTTCGTGGACAATCTGGAACAATGAGTATTGTTCTCACTCCTCTTTTTCTTATTATCCTCAGCACCTTGGGTATGAGAGGAAGAGGAGGGAATACATAGACCGAATGGAACACCCACTGTGTCACCAGGGCGTCTACAGCTATCGCCCGAGGGTCTCTTGACCTGGCGCATTACCTCTGTAGCTTTTTGTTGAAGCGGGATGCCATCATGTCCACCTGTGGCAGTCCCCACTGACTTGTAATCTGTGCGAAGACTTCCTGATGAAGTCCCCACTCTCCCGGGTGGAGGTCGTGTCTGCTGAGGAAGTCTGCTTCCCAGTTGTCCACTCCCGGGATGAACACTGCTGACAGTGCGCTTACGTGATTCTCCGCCCAGCGAAGAATTCTGGTGGCTTCCGCCATCGCCACTCTGCTCCTTGTGCCGCCTTGTCGGTTTACATGAGCCACTGCGGTGATGTTGTCTGACTGAATCAGAACCAGTTGGTCGCGAAGCAAGTTCTCCGATTGACGCAGGGCGTTGTATACGGCCCTTAGTTCCAGGATGTTGATGTGAAGGCAAGTCTCTTGACTTGACCACAGACCTTGGAAATCTCTTCCCTGTGTGACTGCTCCCCACCTTCGGAGGCTTGCATCCGTGGTCACCAGGACCCAGTCCTGAATGCCGAATCTGCGGCCCTCTAGAAGGTGAGCGCTCTGCAGCCACCACAGAAGAGACACCCTGGCCCTGGGGGACAGGGTGATTAACCGATGCATCTGAAGATGTGATCCGGACCACTTGTCCAGTACGTCCCATTGAAAGGTCCTCGCATGGAACCTGCCGAAGGGAATGGCCTCTATGATGCCACCATCTTTCCCAGGACTCGAGTGCAGTGCTGCACTGACACCTGTTTTGGTTTTAATAGGTTCCTGACCAGTGTCATGAGTTCCTGAGCTTTCTCTATCGAGAGATAAACCCTTTTCTGGTCTGTGTCTAGAATCATGCCCAGGAAAGGCAGACTAGTCGTAGGAACCAACTGCGACTTTGGAATATTTAGGATCCAGCCATGTTGCCGTAACACTTCCAGAGAAAGTGCTACGCTGATCAGCAACTGCTCTCTTGATCTCGCCTTTATGAAGAGATCGTCCAAGTATGGGATAATTGTGATCCCTTGCTTCCTCAGGAGTACCATCATTTCCGCCATCACCTTGGTAAATATTCTCGGTGCCGTGGAGAGACCAAACGGCAACGTCTGAAATTGGTAATGACAATCCTGTAGCACAAATCTGAGGTACGCCTGATGAGGTGGATAAATGGGGACATGAAGGTATGCCTCCTTTATGTCCAGAGACACCATAAAATCCCCCCCTTCCAGGCTTGCGATGACCGCTCTCAGCAATTCCATCTTGAACTTGAACCTTTTCAGGTATATGTTCAGGGATTTTAAATTCAATATGGGTCTGACTGAACCGTCCAGTTTCGGGACTACAAACATGGTCGAATAATAACCCCTTCCCTGTTAAAGGAGGGGAACCTTGACCACCACCTGTTGAAGATACAATTTGTGAATTGCAGTTAACACTATTTCCCTCTCGTAGGGGGAAGCTGGTCGGGCCGATTTGAGGTATCGGTGAGGGGGCATCTCTTCGACTTCCAGCTTGTATCCCTGAGACACAATTTGTATTGCCCAGGGATCCACCTGGAAGTGAACCCACTCTGGGAACTAGCTGTGTTGTGCATCTTCTTTCCTCTGCCCCTGCTTCTGGCAAGAAAGGACGCACCTCGGACTTTCTTGCTTTGTGATCGAAAGGACTGCATTTGATAATGTCGTGCTTTCTTAGGCTGTGCGGGAATATAAGGCAAAAGATCAGAATTACCAGCTATAGCTGTGGAGACCAGGTCCGAGAGCCCTTCTCCACACAATTCCTCAGCCTTGTAAGGTAAACCTTGCATATGCCTCTTTTAGTCGGCATCACCTGTGCATGTTCCACAGGACACGTCTAACAGAAATCGACATAGCGTTGACTCTAGAACCCAGTAGACTAATGTCTCTTTGGGCATGTTATATATATATATATATATATATATATATATATATATAAGACAGCATCTTTTATATATATATATATATATATATATATATATATATATATACATACATATGTATACACATACTAGGGTCTCCATGTCCATGCTGCTACAGCGCTATAACCCCATGCCGACACAATCGCCGGTCTGAGTAGTGTACCAGCATGTGTGTAAATGGACTTCAAAGTACTTTTACTGCATGCTATCTGCAGGATCTCTGAGGATAGCTGTTAAGTCAGCGCTACCTTTTGGGTAAACGTGACAAGCTTTGTCCACCCTAGGGGAAGATTCCCATCGTACCCTGGCCCTAGTAGGGAAAGGATACTCCCTGATAATTCTTTGTGGGAAGCTGCAGCTTGTCTGGAGATTCCCGCTCTTTTTCTTCATGAGAGGAGGGAAATTTACCTCAGCTTTCTTCCCCTTAAACATGTGTACCCTTGTGTCAGGGACAGATGAGTCATCAGTGATATGCAAAACATCTTTCATTACAATAATCATATATTGAATACTTTCCTGCCATTTTGGCTGTAACTTTGCATTATCGTAGTCGACACTGGAGTCAGACTCCGTGTCGATATCGGTGTCTATTATTTTGGATAGTGAGCGTTGTGAGACTCTGAATGTCTCTGCGACATAGGGACAGACATGGGTAGATTCCCTGTCTGTTCTCTAATCTTTTGTGCAATAAATTTCCCTCAGCACTTAATTTCACATATCCAATCAGGTGTCGGCGTTGTCGACGGAGACACCACACACACACACATTTGCTCCATCACCTCCTTAGGAGAGCCTTTTACCTCAGACATGTCGACACACACGTACCGACACACCACACACTCAGGGAATGCTCATCTGAAGACAATTCCCCCACAAGGCCCTTTGGAGAGACAGAGAGAGAGTATGCCAGCACACACCCCAGCGCTATATGACCCAGGAAAAAACACAGCAATTTAATGTTTACCCAGTAGCGCTGTTATTATCTGCGCCGAATTATGTGCCCCCCTCTTCTTTAAAACCCTCTTTTCTACCGTGGTATAAGCAGGGGAGAGACCGGGGAGCTTCCTCTCAGCGGTGCTGTGGAGAAAAAACATGGCGCTGGTAAGTGCTGAGGAAGAAGCCCCGCCCCCTCGACGGCGGGCTTCTGTCCCGCTTAAATATACATTTTCTTGGCGGGGGCTCATACCTATATACAGTGCCCAACTGTATATATGTTTACTTTTGCCAAAAGGAGGTCCAAATGCTGCCCAGGGCGCCCCCCCCTGCGCCCTGCACCCTTACAGTGACCGGAGTATGTGAGGTGTGTGGGAGCAATGGCGCACAGCTGCAGTGCTGTGCGTTACCTCAGTGAAGAACGGAGTCTTCTGCCGCCGATTTCGAAGTCTTCTTGCTTCTCATACTCACCCGGCTTCTGTCTTCCGGCTCTGCGAGGGGGACGGCGGCGCGGCTCTGGGATCGGACGGCGATGGTGAGATCCTGCGTACGATCCCTCTGGAGCTAATGGTGTCCAGTAGCCTAAGAAGCAGGACCTAGCTTCAGAGAGTAGGGCTGCTTCTCTCCCCTCAGTCCCTCGATGCAGGGAGTCTGTTGCCAGCAGAGCTCCCTGAAAATAAAAAACCTAACAAAATACTTTCTCTCAGCAAACTCAGGAGAGCTCACTGAAAAGCACCCAGCTCGCTCTGGGCACAGTATCAAACTGGAGGAGGGGCATAGAGGGAGGAGCCAGAGCACACCAGAACCTAAATTCTTTCTTAAAGTGCCCATGTCTCCTGCGGAGCCCGTCTATCCCCATGGTCCTTACGGAGTCCCCAGCATCCACTAGGACGTTAGAGTAATGGATGTTGTAAACATATAAAGGTATCTTTGTGTGGATATAGAGTCAGAAAAGACCATCTAAAGGGCGTACCCCAACTCACAGTGACTAGGGGTGAAAGAAGCCTATAAAGGTTTCTTTTAGTAGGCACTTCGAATCACAGCGTACCCCAACTCACAGTTTAACAGGTGTTCGTAATCATATCACGGTTTCTTTCACTCTCCAGATAGCCAAACAGAAAGATCGATGCAAAAAAGGATTTATTCCATAAAATGGTTCATAAAATATTCCCACAGGAATGAACAAATAACAAATGATAAAACTTATTTTAAAAGGAGCAAGGATGAACGATCACACCACCTGGCTTGGACACCTGGTGTATATTACCTGAGCATGCAGATTCCGGAATTCTTACTGGTGCATCCAGGGTCCAAAATCCGGGTGGGGAGATGTGCATCAATGATGAAAAAAACGCTCCTGTCTGCTGCCAACGCATTTCAATCTCTACAAGAGATCTTTATCAAGGCCTGCAGACCAGGAGCCAATGTGCCGGTATTTATACTCACAGTAAGCAATTAGTCAGGAAATGAGGTCACACAATGGAAATATTCCCATATAATGGTAGTCTTCACATACAATCATTATCACAATCAATTAGTGATTTTATCAAGTTGGAAATGTTGAAAACACAATTTGACTCTATTTCCCGTGTTTAGCTATGCATTGGCATAGCTTCGTGGTACAGTGAACCGCAATAGCGGAAAAGGAAGTAAATTCCCGTGGAACGCATGCGTTCCACCGGTCACGTGGCACACCAGTCATATGACGCGCCGGCCATATGATAGATGCCGCGATCCTGAAACGAAATAGAGGCAGGCGGAAACACTTGTCTATGCACCGCATGCGTTCCACTTCCCAAGGTGTCGGTCATGTGACGCCACCCGGAACTAGGTATACGTGAAACGCAAAAAACAGGAAGTCAAGTGGCTTCATCGGTGTTCAGAACATTTCCAACTGCATGTACATGTTTACATATCTCAACATAAGAAAAAATACAACGTCCACAATATAGACAATAATAAGAATTTACTTACCGATAATTCTATTTCTCGGAGTCCGTAGTGGATGCTGGGGTTCCTGAAAGGACCATGGGGAATAGCGGCTCCGCAGGAGACAGGGCACAAAAAGTAAAGCTTTAGGATCAGGTGGTGTGCACTGGCTCCTCCCCCTATGACCCTCCTCCAAGCCTCAGTTAGGATACTGTGCCCGGACGAGCGTACACAATAAGGAAGGATTTATGAATCCCGGGTAAGACTCATACCAGCCACACCAATCACACTGTACAACCTGTGATCTGAACCCAGTTAACAGTATGATAACAGCGGAGCCTCTGAAAAGATGGCTCACAACAAATAATAACCCGATTTTTGTAACTATGTACAAGTAATGCAGATAATCCGCACTTGGGATGGGCGCCCAGCATCCACTACGGACTCCGAGAAATAGAATTATCGGTAAGTAAATTCTTATTTTCTCTATCGTCCTAGTGGATGCTGGGGTTCCTGAAAGGACCATGGGGATTATACCAAAGCTCCCAAACGGGCGGGAGAGTGCGGATGACTCTGCAGCACCGAATGAGAGAACTCCAGGTCCTCCTTAGCCAGGGTATCAAATTTGTAGGATTTTACAAACGTGTTTGCCCCTGACTAAATAGCCGCTCGGCAAAGTTGTAAAGCCGAGACCCCTCGGGCAGCCGCCCAAGATGAGCCCACCTTCCTTGTGGAATGGGCATTTACATATTTTGGCTGTGGCAGGCCTGCCACAGAATGTGCAAGCTAAATTGTATTACACATCCAACTAGCAAAAGTCTGCTTAGAAGCAAGAGCACCCAGTTTGTTGGGTGCATACAGGATAACAGCAAGTCAGTTTTCCTGACTCCAGCCGTCCTGGAACCTATATTTTCAGGGCCCTGACCACATCTAGCAACTTGGAGTCCTCCAAGTCCCTAGTAGGCGCAAGACACCACAATAAGCTGGTTCAGGTGAAACACTGACACCACCTTAGGGAGAGAACTGGGGACGAGTCCGCAGCTCTGCCCTGTCCGAATGGACAAACGGATATGGGCTTTTTTGAGAAAAAAACCACCAATTTGACACTCGCCTGGTCCAGGCCAGGTCCAAGAGCATGTTCACTTTTCATGTGAGATGCTTCAAATCCACAGATTTGACTGGTTTTAAACCAATGTGTTTTGAGGAATCCCAGAACTACGTTGAGATCCCACAGTGCCACTGGAGGCACAAAAGGGGGTTGTATATGCAATACTCCCTTGACAAACTTCTGGACTTCAGGAACTGAAGCCAATTCTTTCTGGAAGAAAAATCGACTGGGCCGAAATTTGAACCTTAATGGACCCCAATTTGAGGCCCATAGACACTCCTGTTTGCAGGAAATGCAGGAATCGACCGAGTTGAAATTTCTTCGTGGGGCCTTCCTGGCCTCACCACCACGCAACATATTTTCGCCACATGTGGTGATAATGTTGTGTGGTCACCTCCTTTCTGGCTTTGACCAGGGTAGGAATGACCTCTTCCTGAATGCCTTTTTCCTTAGGATCCGGCGTTCCACCGCCATGCCGTCAAACGCAGCTGCGGTAAGTCTTGGAACAGACATGGTACTTGCTGAAACAAGTCCCTTCTTAGCGGCAGAGGCCATAAGTTCTCTGTGAGCATCTCTTGAAGTTCCGGGTACCAAGTCCTTCTTGGCCAATCCGGAGCCATGAGTATAGTTCTTACTCCTCTACGTCTTATAATTCTCAGTACCTTAGGTATGAAAAGCAGAGGATGGAACACATACACCGACTGGTACACCCACGGTGTTACCAGAACGTCCACAGCTATTGCCTGAGGGTCTCTTAACCTGGCGCAATACCTGTCCCGTTTTTTGTTCAGACGGGACGCCATCATGTCCACCTTTGGTAATTCCCAACGGTTTACAATCATGTGGAAAACTTCCCCATGAAGTTCCCACTCTGCCGGGTGGAGGTCGTGCCTACTGAGGAAGTCTGCTTCCCAGTTTCCATTCCCGGAATGAAACACTGCTGACAGTGCTATCACATGATTTTCCGCCCAGCGAAAAGTCCTTGCAGTTTTTGCCACTGCCCTCCTGCTTCTTGTGCCGCCCTGTCTATTTACGTGGGCGACTGCCGTGATGTTTTATCCCACTGGATCAATACCGGCTGACCTTGAAGCAGAGGTCTTGCTAAGCTTAGAGCATTATAAATTTACCCTTAGCTATATTTATGTGGAGAAAAGTCTCCAGACTTGATCACACTCCCTGGAAATTTTTTCCTTGTGTGACTGCTCCCCAGCCTCTCGGGCTGGCCTCCGTGGTCACCAACATCCAAAACTGAATGCCGAATCTGCGGCCCTCTAGAAGATGAGCACTCTGTAACCACCACAGGAGAGACACCCTTGTCCTTGGATATAGGGTTATCCGCTGATGCATCTGAAGATGCGATCCGGACCATTTGTCCAGCAGATCCCACTGAAAAGTTCTTGCATGAAATCTGCCGACTGGAATTGCTTCGAAGGAAGTCACCATTTTTTTACCATGGCCCTTGTGCAATGATGCACTGATTTTAGGAGGTTCCTGACTAGCTCGGATAACTCCCTGGCTTTCTCTTCCGGGAGAAACACCTTTTTCTGGACTGTGTCCAGAATCATCCCTAAGCACAGGAGACTTGTTGTCGGGATCAGCTGCGATTTTGGAATATTTAGAATCCACCCCTGCTGTTGTAACAGTATCCGAGATAGTGCTACTCCGACCTCCAACTGTTCCCTGGACTTTGCCCTTATCAGGAGATCGTCCAAGTAAGGGATAATTAAGACGCCTTTTCTTCGAAGAAGAACCATCATTTCGGCCATTACCTTGGTAAAGACCCGGGGTGCCGTGGACAATCCAAACGGCAGCGTCTGAAACTGATAGTGACAGTTCTGTACCACGAACCTGAGGTACCCTTAGTGATAAGGGCAAATTTGGGACATGGAGGTAAGCATCCCTGATGTCTCGGGACACCATATAGTCCCCTTCTTCCCGGTTCGTTATCACTGCTCTGAGTGACTCCATCTTTATTTGAACCTTTGTAAGTGTTCAAATTTTTTTAGATTTAGAATAGGTCTCACCTAGCCTTCTGGCTTCAGTACCACAATATAGTGTGGAATAATACCCCTTTTCTTGTTGTAGGAGGGGTAATTTAATTATCACCTGCTGGGAATACAGCTCGTGAATTGTTTCCCATACTGCCTCCTTGTCGGAGGGAGACCTTGGTAAAGCAGACTTCAGGAGCCTGCGCAGGGGAAACGTCTCGACATTCCAATCTGTACCCCTGGGATACTACTTGTAGGATCCAGGGGTCCTGTACGGTCTCAGCGTCATGCTGAGAGCTTGTCAGAAGCGGTGGAACGCTTCTGTTCCTGGGAATGGGCTGCCTGCTGCAGTCTTCTTCCCTTTCCTCTATCCCTGGGCAGATATGACTCTTATAGGGACGAAAGGACTGAAGCTGAAAAGACGGTGTCTTTTTCTGCAGAGATGTGACTTAGGGTAAAAACGGTGGATTTTCCAGCAGTTGCCGTGGCCACCAGGTCCGATGGACCGACCCCAAATAACTCCTCTTCCTTTATACGGCAATACACCTTTGTGCCGTTTGGAATCTGCATCACCTGACCACTGTCGTGTCCATAAACATCTTCTGGCAGATATGGACATCGCACTTACTCTTGATGCCAGAGTGCAAATATCCCTCTGTGCATCTCGCATATATAGAAATGCATCCTTAAATGCTCTATAGTCAATAAAATACTGTCCCTGTCAAGGGTATCAATATTTTTAGTCAGGGAATCCGACCAAGCCACCCCAGCTCTGCACATCCAGGCTGAGGCGATCGCTGGTCGCAGTATAACACCAGTATGTGTGTATATACTTTTTATGATATTTTCCAGCCTCCTGTCAGCTGGCTCCTTGAGGACGGCCCTATCTATAGACGGTACCGCCACTTGTTCTGATAAGCGTGTGAGCGCCTTATCCACCCTAAGGGGTGTTTCCCAACGCGCCCTAACTTCTGGCGGGAAAGGGTATACCGCCCATATTTTCTATCGGGGGGAACCCACGCATCATCACACACTTCATTTAATTTATCTGATTCAGGAAAAACTACGGTAGTTTTTTCACATCCCACATAATACCCTCTTTTGTGGTACTTGTAGTATCAGAAATATGTAACACCTCCTTCATTGCCCTTAACGTGTGGCCCTAATAAGGAATACGTTTGTTTATTCACCGTCGACACTGGATTCAGTGTCCCTGTCTGTGTCTGTGTCGACCGACTAAAGTAAACGGGCGTTTTAAAACCCCTGACGGTGTTTTTGAGACGTCTGGACCGGTACTAATTGTTTGTCGGCCGTCTCATGTCGTCAACCGACCTTGGCGCGTGTTGACATTATCACGTAATTCCCTAAATAAGCCATCCATTCCGGTGTCGACTCCCTAGAGAGTGACATCACCATTACAGGCAATTGCTCCGCCTCCTCACCAACATCGTCCTCATACATGTCGACACACACGTACCGACACACAGCACACACACAGGGAATGCTCTGATAGAGGACAGGACCTACTAGCCCTTTGGAGAGACAGAGGGAGAGTTTGCCAGCACACACCAAAAACGCTATAATTATATAGAGACAACCTTATATAAGTGTTTTCCCTTATAGCATCTTTTTTATATATTTCTAACGCCAAATTAGTGCCCCCCCTCTCTGTTTTAACCCTGTTTCTGTAGTGCAGTGCAGGGGAGAGCCTGGGAGCCTTCCCTCCAGCCTTTCTGTGAGGGAAAATGGCGCTGTGTGCTGAGGAGATAGGCCCCGCCCCTTTTTCGGCTGCCTCGTCTCCCGCTCTTAACGGATTCTGGCAGGGGTTAAATATCTCCATATAGCCCCCGGAGGCTATATGTGAGGTATTTTTAGCCAAAAATAGGTTTTCATTGCCTCCCAGGGCGCCCTCCTCCCAGCGCCCTGCACCCTCAGTGACTGCCGTGTGAAGTGTGCTGAGAGGAAATGGCGCACAGCTGCAGTGCTGTGCGCTACCTTAAGAAGACTGAGGAGTCTTCATGCCGCCGATTCTGGACCTTCTTCTTGTTTCAGCATCTGCAAGGGGGCCGGCGGCGAGGCTCCGGTGACCATCCAGGCTGTACCTGTGATCGTCCCTCTGGAGCTAATGTCCAGTAGCCAAAGAAGCCAATCCATCCTGCACGCAGGTGAGTTCACTTCTTCTCCCCTAAGTCCCTCGTTGCAGTGATCCTGTTGCCAGCAGGACTCACTGTAAAATAAAAAACCTAAGCTAAACTTTTCTAAGCAGCTCTTTAGGAGAGCCACCTAGATTGCACCCTTCTCGGCCGGGCACAAAAATCTAACTGAGGCTTGGAGGAGGGTCATAGGGGGAGGAGCCAGTGCACACCACCTGATCCTAAAGCTTTACTTTTTGTGCCCTGTCTCCTGCGGAGCCGCTATTCCCCATGGTCCTTTCAGGAACCCCAGCATCCACTAGGACGATAGAGAAAAAACAAAATAAAATAATCATAATCATATCAATATTTTTAGATCTTGATTTCCGATGTTTTCCTGCAAGTCCTTTTATTTAAAAGAAAGGAAGTCCATACACAGTCCATACAAAGATCATAAGTGGTTTTAAAACTAAAAAAGAGAAAAAACAGTTAGAATCATTTACAGAAACCACTTGGTTTCAAAGTCACTGTTGAGACCATTTGGTATAAGTGTTTTATAATTGTAAATGAAAGACATTTCTTTTCTGGCTAATTTACTGGCAATGTCCTTATTTCTCACATCATACTCAACAATGGCTAAGCCATAAAAGCCTAGAATGTGTGAATTTGAACATTGATGGTTTTGTTTGAAATGAAGTGATAAAGCTTGGGTCTCCAGACCATTCTTAACGTTTCTTACATGTTCACCTATTCTCACTTTTAATGGTCTGGATGTCCTCCCTATGTAGAATTTTTGGCATGAGCATTTCACAGCATAAATAACATTCTATAGACAATTGGGCGAGGGTCAAGTATATGAACATTTACGCAATGACCCTACAGATAGTGTTTTGGAGAAATTGAAAACATTAGTAGGTAAGTTCAGTAAGAACAATGTTTTAACTGATGTTGAGGCTAAGTTTCTTATCAATGAGCAGCCATCAACACCAGTGATTTACCTACTTCCCAAAATACATAAAAACCTCACCCATAATCTCCAGTGTAGGTTCTCTATTGGCGAACCTCTCTCAGTTCATTGATTACCACCTCCAACCCCTGGTACTGAAGAATCGTTCCCATCTCCGTGATACAAAGGATTTCTTGGATCACTTATCCCAGATTGAATGGAGGGAGGGGGACTTGCTAGTCACAGCAGATGTTTCCTCCCTCTACACGATCATTAAACATGGTCTAGGTATAGCTGCCACTCAGGCGGCTTTAAGAAACTCAGATCTATCAGAGTTGTTACAGACATTCTTGGTAGGGGGTATTAGACTCATTTTAGAAAATAATTTTTTCCTTTTTAAGGATGATTTTTATTTACAAAAAACTGGGACAGCGATGGGCACCAGGTTCGCCCCGAGTTATGCCAACTTATTTATGGGTAGTTGGGAAAATAACATCATTTGGGCCAATAACCCTTACGGGGCGAACCTGGTGTCTTTCGTTAGAAACATAGATGACGTTTTTTTCATTTGGAGGGGGGACAGACAGAACCTAGATGATTTTTGTGCCTCCCTAAATATTAATGAATACAATATTAATTTATCCTTTGAGATTAGTGAGAATATTATTAATTTCCTAGACATTACTGTGTATATAAAAGAAAATCACATTTGTACTAAGAATTATTGCAAACCGACAGACTCAGGTTCTTATATCAATGCAAATAGCTGTCACCACCGGAATTGGCTTGAGTCAATTCCGTGTGGACAGCTAAAAAGACTAAAGAGAAACTGTACTGATACGGAAGTGTTCCCGACCCAGGCCATTGAAATGTGTGAAAAATTTCGAGCCAGTGGATATGATATGAGGAAGATAGACAAAACCTTTAGAGAAGTAAAGGAAATTGATAGAACCACACTCCTTAGACCTAAGTCTGTCGATAAGAATGATCAAAAAGGAAATCGGTTTGAATGGGCATTTGTGACAAATTATAACTGCCAATATCAGGGTATAGAGAAAATCCTCAACAAACATTGGGGACTATTAACTAAAGACCCCATTATTGGCACTCAAATCCCTAAGAAACCAGTTTGTATTTATAGGAAGGCATCTAATCTGAAGAATCAGCTGGACACAAGTAGGTTACGAGGACCAGAGAGAAAAGGAAAAATTGTATCTAAAGGATTTTTTAGATGCGGCCTTTGTCAGGGATGTAAGAACATCAAAGGTGAGGGCCGTAATAAAATTGATAAGGTGAACCTAAATGGAAAGGAATTTGCTATCAATCAATTCATTACTTGAATGTTATTTATGCTGTGAAATGCTCATGCCAAAAATTCTACATAGGGAGGACATCCAGACCATTAAAAGTGAGAATAGGTGAACACGTAAGAAACGTTAAGAATGGTCTGGAGACCCACGCTTTATCACTTCATTTCAAACAAAACCATCAATGTTCAAATTCACACATTCTAGGCTTTTATGGCTTAGCCATTGTTGAGTATGATGTGAGAAATAAGGACATTGCCAGTAAATTAGCCAGAAAAGAAATGTCTTTCATTTACAATTATAAAACACTTATACCAAATGGTCTCAACAGTGACTTTGAAACCAAGTGGTTTCTGTAAATGATTCTAACTGTTTTTTCTCTTTTTTAGTTTTAAAACCACTTATGATCTTTGTATGGACTGTGTATGAACTTCCTTTCTTTTAAATAAAAGGACTTGCAGGAAAACTTCGGAATTCAAGATCTAAAAATATTGATATGATTATGATTATTTTATTTTGTTTTATTGTCTATATTGTGGACGTTGTATTTTTTCTTATGTTGAGATATGTAAACATGTACATGCAGTTGGAAATGTTCTGAATACCGATGAAGCCACTTGACTTCCTGTTTTTTGCGTTTCACGTATACCTAGTTCCGGGTGGCGTCACATGACCGACACCTTGGGAAGTGGAACGCATGCAGTGCACAGACGAGTGTTTCCGCCTGCCTCTATTTCGTTTCAGGATCGCGGCATCTATCATATGGCCGGCGCGTCATATGACTGGTGTGCCACGTGACTCGGGAAATAGAGTCAGATTGTGTTTTCAACATTTCCAACTGGATAAAGTCACTAATTGATTGTGATAATGATTGTATGTGAAGACTACCATTATATGGGAATATTTCCATTGTGTGACCTCATTTCCTGTCTAATTGCTTACTGTGGGTATAAATACCGGCACATGGGCTCCTGGTCTGCAGGCCTTGATAAAGATCTCTTGTAGAGATTGAAACGCGTTGGAGCAGACAGGAGCGTTTTTTTCATCATTGATGCACCATCTCCCCACCTGGATTTTGGACCCTGGATGCACCGATAAGAATTCCGGAATCTGCATGCTCAGGTGATATACACCAGGTGTCCAAGCCAGGTGGTGTGATCGTTCATCCTTGCTCCTTTTAAAATAAGTTTTATCATTTGTTATTTGTTCATTCCTGTGGGAATATTTTATGAACCATTTTATGGAATAAATCCTTTTTTGCATCGATCTTTCTGTTTGGCTATCTGGAGAGTGAAAGAAACCGTGATATGATTACGAACACCTGTTAAACTGTGAGTTGGGGTACGCTGTGATTAGAAGTGCCTACTAAAAAAAACCTTTATAGGCTTCATTCATACCTAGTCACTGTGAGTTGGGGTACGCCCTTTAGACGGTCTTTTCTGACTCTATATCCACACAAAGATACCTTTATATGTTTACAACATCCATTTCTATTGTGAGTCTGGGTACGCTCTTTGTTTTTTGTTTAATCTCCTGAAGATCTGGTGGAGGCTCAACACCCATTATCCATTTAATCAGAACCACTGGGGTGAAGTGTGATCCAGTGAAGACATACTACACCATTGTATTCTATTATTTTACATGTCATGATTCCTGCTGTGAATGGAGGATTGGAGTCTCCACCTTGAGAAGTAGAGGAAAAACGCCTTCCATTGAAACCTTTCTCTTCACATTCATAAGGGAAGGTTTGAACTTTATCTCCCAGCGCTTGATGTTATGTGTTTGCCCATTTCCTGTATCCATTTCTGTCTATAATAGAGGTTGGTGATACCTCCAGAGCAACATATTTTTCAGCTGCAGGGTGCGCCCAAATAGATCCACTTTGTCTTTTTATTTTTGGGGTGTAAGGTAGTCTTTTCAGGCGAGACCACGCCCATTTTAGCGAGTCCATGCCCATTTTAGCGAGACCACGCCACCTTACCAGGAGTGTGCATGCCTGAGGCGTGCACAAATTTGTATTTTTTATATCTATGGGGGAGGGGGCACTTTTTTTAATGTCAATGGAGGGGTGGGGGGTTGTATCTTTAAATCTCGCACTGGGAGCCAGATTGGCTAGCAACAGCCCTGATGCTATATAGAGCATATATGGTTTTGGGGAGTCCCCAGCCTCATGCTCTGGTAATACACAGTTTCTGAACATCATATTGCCCAAGAAATATTTGCAAATATGCCCATAGCGGTAGCATAAACTGCAAAACCTAGGCTGGCTGGATTAAAAGCAATAACCCATGAAGCCTCCCACAGCAAGGTTTGGTGGGGTAGGGGATTTAATCCCCAATTCCATATGGATCAGACTTAAAGAGTACCCAGAAGAGTCTGCCATGGAATATCACAACTGCAACCACCATGTCTAACATGGCTAAGACATTGGGGGTCATTCTGACCTGATCGCACGCTGCCATTCGTGCGCATGTGTCGGCGCCGCAGTGCGCCGGCGCATGGCTGACATCCAACGGCTGTCATTGCCTAGTGATCGCCTCTGCCTGATTGACAGGCAGAGGCGTTCGCTGGGCGGGAGGGGGCAGCACGGCGGCGTTTGGTCGCCATTTTGTGGGCGCGGACCAGCCTATGCGGGCATGGCCAGACCATGCGGGGGGGTGGGCTGCGTGACATCACACGCAGCCGCTGAGACCCGGGCAGCGACAATCAGCTCCCTGCCAGCACGCAAAAGCTGCGCTGGCCGGGAACTACTTCTGAAGTGCAAAAGCATTGCCGCTGTTGTGCAATGCCTTTGTACTTCTGCAGGGGAGGGGGGAAGGGCCTGACATGCGGGGCGGACTAGCCCTGTGCCGGGCGTCCCCCCGCATGTCAGTGTGCCTGATCGTAGCCCTGCAAAATTTTGCAGGGCTGCGATCAGGTCTGAATTAGGCCCCTTGTAAAGATGGAATATCAAATGTCACTTGTTTCAGACCACAGTAACACTTTACCACCCACAAGCAAGGTGTCTATAGCATACCTTCTAAGCTTTTCGCAAAAAATGATACAGGCCTACTCCATTCCATCTCAGGACGTGTTATACATGTATAAGCAAAAGCTCCAGCTCCTCATTTCTCCACTGTGACAACCAGTGTCACAAATACCAGCCCTCAACCCTCCCCGTAAAAAACTCCCTTTATTATTCTTGGGTTACCCCCAAAGAAACTTGAATATCTTTCTGCAGAGAGCAAGCTTTTACTCTTTATTGAGCCAAAAAATAAGGAAGCAATATAAATGACCACATAATATAAATTACCATATAATATAAAAAAAAATAAAAATAGGAATTTAATACCTACCGGTGATTTATTTTCTCGTAGTCCGTAGGGGATACTGGGATGGATTAGTACCATGGAGTATAGATCGGGTCCATTGGAGCCTGGAACTTTAAGAAATGTTCAGTGTGTGCTGGCTCCTCCCCTCTATGCCCCTCCACCAGACTCAGTCTAGGAAATTGTGCCCAAGGAGAGGGACATAATTTGACCGAAAAAATATAACAACAGCGGTGAGGTAACGAACCAACACACAGGAAAGGATAGCCGCGCTAACCAGAACAAAGGATAGCCATGCTAATCAAACCAAAAGGATAGCAACGGTAACACAAACAGTAATAGGGACAGCAACCAAGGGGGTCAGTGCGCTGCGATCAGGTCAGAACTGCGCATGCGTATGCACCGCAATGCGCAGGCGCGTCGTACGGGTACAAAGCGGATCGTTGCTGAGTGATGGATTTTACGAAGAATCCATTCGCACAGCCGATCGCAAAGAGATTGACAGGAAGAGGGTGTTTGTGGCTGTCAACTGACCATTTTCTAGGAGTGTTTGGAAAAACGCAGGCGTGTCGAAGCATTTGCAGGGCGGGTGTCTGATGTCAATTCCAGCCCCGGACAGGCTGCAGTGATCGAAAGGGCTGAGTAAGTTCAGAGCTACTCAGAAACTGCACAAAATGTTTTTGTACAGCTCGACTGCACATGCGATCGCACACTTGCAAGGCTAAAATACACTCCCCCATAGGCGGCGACTATCTGTTCGCAGCGCTGCAAAAAATAGCTAGAGAGCGATCAACTCGGAATGACCCCCCCCAAGAACTTACAATCAGGTAAGCAGGAAACACGAAGCACTGGGGCAGGCGCCCAGTATCCCCTACGGACTACGAGAAAAGGAATTACCAGTAGGTATTAAATTCCTATTTTCTCTAACATCCTAGGGGATACTGGGATGGATTAGTACCACGGGGAAGTCCCAAAGCTCCCAGAACGGGTAGGAGAGTGCTGAGACCCCTGCAAAACTGCCTGACCAAACTGAAGGTCTTCACCGACCAAGGTATCGAACTTATAGAACTTTACGAACGTGTTCGAACCAGACCAAGTAGCCGCTCCGCACAACTGTAAGGCCGAGATGCCACTTGCAACTGCTCAGGAGGAACCCACCGACCTGAATGAGTGGGCCTGAATAGAATCTAGCAGTGGCAATGCCACAGAAGAGTAGGCCTGTTGAATGGTCAACCTGAGCCATCGAGGAACGGACTGCTTAGAAGCAGGACATCCAATTTTGGTAGCATCATAAAGGACAAAAAGCGACTCAGACTTCCTGTGACAAGCTGTCCTCTTGACGTAAATCCTCAAAGCCCGAACAACGTCCAAGGACTTTGTCGCAACCGATGTGTCAGACAGTACCGGAAACACTATCGGTTCATTAATGTGAAAAGCCGATACCACTTTCTGCAAAACCTGTTGACAAGTCCTGAGCTCTGCCCTATCCTCGTGAAAAATCAAATGAGGGCTCTTACAGGATAAGGGTGGTCATTCCGAGTTGTTCGCTCGCTGCCGATTTTCGATGCAGCAATCAAGTAAGAAAAAAGGCAAAAATGCGCATGCGCATGGTACGCAGCGCGCATGCGCTAAGTACTTTCACACAAAACTTTGTAGATTTACACAAGCTCGAGCAAAGTTTTTTTATCGCTCGAGTGATCGTAGTGTGATGGACAGGAAGTGGGTGTTTCTGGGCGGAAACTGGACGTTTTCAGGGAGTGTGCTAAAAAAACGCAGGCGTGCCAGGTAAAAACACAGGAGTGGCTGAAGAAACGGGGGAGTGGCTGGCCGAACGCAGGGCGTGTTTGTGACGTCAAACCAGGAACTAAAATGACTGAGGTGATCGCAGTCTAGGAGTAGGTCTGGAGCTACTCAGAAACTGCAGGGAATTATTTAGTAGCAGTTCTGCTAATCTTTCGTTTGCTATTCTGCTAAGCTAAGATACACTCCCAGAGGGCGGTGGCCTAGCGTTTGCAATGCTGCTAAAAGCAGCTAGTGAGTGAACAACTCGGAATGAGGGCCAAGGCCCCCAATTCTGACACACGCCTCGCAGAGGCCAAAGCCAGCAACATGACAGTCTTCCAAGTAAGATATTTCAATTCCACCCTGTGTAAAGGTTCAAACCAGTCCGAATGGAGAAAGGTCAAGACCACATTGAGATCCCACGGAGCCGTGGGATGGACAAAGGGTGGTTGAATGCAAAGGACACCCTTCAGGAATGTCTGCACTTCCGGAAGTACAGCTAATTGCTTCTGGAAGAATATGGAGAGGGCCAAAATCTGAACCTTAAGAGAGCCCAAGCTTAGGCCCATACCCACACCTGCTTGCAGGAAGAGCAGAAAATATATTTCCTCCAGATTCAGTGGTAATGTTTAGACGTGACCACCTTCCGGGCTTGGACCATAGTCGTGATAACCCTGGAGGGAAGCCCTTTCCTGGCTAGAATCTCCCTTTCAACCACCAAGCCATCAAACAAAGCCGTAGTAAGTCTGGAGAGACGAATGAGCTTTGTTGAAGAAGATCCTTGGGAAGCAGTAGAGGCCAGGGCTCCTCTAGAGACAAGGTCAGGAGGTCCGCATAAAAGGCCCGTCGAGGCCAATCCGCTGCAATTAGAATTGCCTGAACGTTTTCCGTTTTGAGTCTTTTTAGAACTCTGGTAATGATCGGGATTGGAGGAAACAGGTATACAAACTGGTAAATCCACGGTGATGTCAGAGCATCCACCGCTGCAGCCTGCGGATCCTTCGTCCTGGAACAGTAGTGATGCAGCTTCTTGTTGAGACGAGAAGCCATCAGGTCTAACTGTGGACAGCCCCACCGGTGAACTAGTTGCTGAAACACCTGAAGGTGAAGGCCCCATTCCCCCGGATGGAGGTTGTGCCTGCTGAGAAAGTCCGCTTCCCAGTTGTCCACACCTGGAATGAATATGGCTGAGATGACCCTTGCGTTGGCTTCCGCCCAGAGGAGTATCCGTGACACCTCTCGCATTACGGCCCTGCTTCTTGTTCCTCCCTGCCGGTTTATGTATGCCACCGCCGTGGCGTTGTCCGACTGTACTTGTATTGCCTGATTTTGGAGAAGATAGGAGGCCTGCAAAAGAGCACTGTAAATTGCCCTGAGTACCAGAACATTTATCAGGAGTGAAGATTCCTGACTTGACCACTTTCCATGGAACTAAGCCCATTGGGTCACTGCCCCCCAGCCCCGGAGGCTGGCATCCGTTGTCAGCAGAGTCCAAGACTGGGCACTGAAACTCCGGCCCTGCACAACAGGGAGATCCATGCTCTTGGCGACAGAGCTATACTCTGGTGCATGTGCAGGTGAGACCCTGACCACTTGTCCAGCAGTCCAGCTGGAACGGACGGGCATGGAACCTGTCGTACTGAATTGCCTCGTAGGGGGCCACCATCTTTCCCAGTAGGCGGATGAAAAGGTGAACAGAGACCCTGCGAGTCTGAGCACTGAGTGGACCATAGCCTGGATCGTCAATGCCTTGCCCATGGGGAGGAACACCTTCTGAGACACTGTGTCCAATATCATTCCCAGGAACTGAATCCTATGTGACGGTTCCAGGTGAGATTTCTGGAAATTCAGGATCCAACCATGATCCGTAAGAAGGCGAGTAGCCAAGTTGATGCTGTTCAGCAGACTCACCCTGGACAACGCCATTATCAGGAGATCATCCAAGTAGGGAACTATGTTGACTCTCATCATGCGGAGTTGCATCATCATCTCCGCCCATAACTTTTGTGAATACCCTTGGGCTGTGGAGAGACCAAAGGGTAAGGCCTGAAACTGGAAGTGGTGGTCCAGAACAGCGAATCTGAGATAAGCCTGATGAGAGGACCATATCGGGATGCGTAGATAGGCATCCTTGATATCCAGGGATACCAGGAATACCCCTTCTTCCTGACCAGAGACAGCCGCCCTTAGATATTCCATCTTGAACTTGAACACCCGAAGATACGGGTTCAGAGATTTGAGGTTCAAGATCGGCCGCTCCGAACCGTCCGGTTTCGGCACCACAAACAGACTTGAATAAAATCCCCTGTTGTGCAAAAGAGGAGGTACTGGAACAATAACCTTTGGCTGTAGTCGTTTTTGAATGGCATCCTGCAAGGTAACTCTTGCTACAGGTGAAGCTGGCAAGCTTGGCTTGAAGAATCTGAGAGGAGGGGGTGCTTGAAATTCCAATCGGTAACCCCGGGATATGAGGTTCCTCGCCCATGGGTCCCGGCAGGATCTCGCCCACACATGGGCGAAGTGTTGAAGTCGAGCACCTACCAGAAATTCCCCCTGCAGCTGGGGCCAACCGTCATGCGGAAGGCTTACTGGAGGAGGATCCGGAGGCCTGGTCCAGAGAGCCGGCAGCCGCTGGTTTATGGGATTTACCTCTATTGCCTCTAGCTGCATTGGAGGCATCTCTGGCTCTGCCTCTAAATCTGGCCACACAAAAGTACTGCAGAGAGGGCCCAGGTTAGGGACGTCTAGCCGGAGGAACAGCAGATGGCAAATAGGTAGACTTACCCGCCGTTGCTTGAGAGATCCACTTGTTCAGTTCTTCCCCAAACAAGGCATCCCCTGTAAAAGGAAGATTTTCCACTCCTTTCTTGGAATCAGCATCCGCTGTCCATTGTCGCAGCCACAGAGCCCTGTGAGCTGAGACCGCCATTGCTGTGGCACGGACATTAATGAGGTCTATTTCTTTGATCGCCTCACTCATGAAATTCGCAGCATCCTGGATAAGATGCAGTAGAATCAGGATCTCGTCCTGAGGTAGCGTGTCAAACCCCTTTATTATATTATCAGACCATTTTACCATGGCTCTTGTAATCCAACCGCAAGCAATGGTGGGCCTCTGTGCTACGCCTACTGCGGTATAAATTGATTTGAGTGTAGTCTCAATTTTACGGTCAGCAGGGTCTTTGAGAGATATAGCACCAGGCACAGGCAGCACAATCTTACGTGACAGCCTGGACACTAAGGTATCCACACACCGGGGGTTCTCCCATACCTTCCTATCCTCAGGTGGGAAAGGGAAATAATTTAGCAACCCTTTAGGGGTTTGAAATTTTTTGTCAGGATTGACCCACGCTTCTTTAATGAGTGATTTTATTGCCTAATTCAGCAAGGATCGCAAATCAGCAAAATTAGCACAAAAAAAAGCGTAAAAACGCTAATTCTGCAACTTAAATAGCAAAAACTGAAAAAAACAAGAATTTACTTACCGATAATTCTATTTCTCATAGTCCGTAGTGGATGCTGGGACTCCGTAAGGACCATGGGGAATAGCGGCTCCGCAGGAGACTGGGCACAAAAGTAAAAGCTTGAACTAGCTGGTGTGCACTGGCTCCTCCCCCTATGACCCTCCTCCAAGCCTCAGTTAGGATACTGTGCCCGGACGAGCGTACATAATAAGGAAGGATATTGAATCCCGGGTAAGACTCATACCAGCCACACCAATCACACCGTACAACCTGTGATCTGAACCCAGTTAACAGTATGATAAACGAAGGAGCCTCTGAAAAGATGGCTCACAACAATAATAACCCGAATTTTGTAACAATAACTATATACAAGTATTGCAGACAATCCGCACTTGGGATGGGCGCCCAGCATCCACTACGGACTATGAGAAATAGAATTATCGGTAAGTAAATTCTTATTTTCTCTAACGTCCTAAGTGGATGCTGGGACTCCGTAAGGACCATGGGGATTATACCAAAGCTCCCAAACGGGCGGGAGAGTGCGGATGACTCTGCAGCACCGAATGAGAGAACTCCAGGTCCTCCTCAGCCAGGGTATCAAATTTGTAGAATTTAGCAAACGTGTTTGCCCCTGACCAAGTAGCTGCTCGGCAAAGTTGTAAAGCCGAGACCCCTCGGGCAGCCGCCCAAGATGAGCCCACCTTCCTTGTGGAATGGGCTTTTACAGATTTTGGCTGTGGCAGGCCTGCCACAGAATGTGCAAGCTGAATTGTACTACAAATCCAACGAGCAATCGTCTGCTTAGAAGCAGGAGCACCCAGCTTGTTGGGTGCATACAGGATAAACAGCGAGTCAGATTTCCTGACTCCAGCCGTCCTGGAAATATATATTTTCAGGGCCCTGACTACGTCCAGTAACTTGGAGTCCTCCAAGTCCCTAGTAGCCGCAGGCACCACAATAGGCTGGTTCACGTGAAACGCTGAAACCACCTTTGGGAGAAATTGAGGACGAGTCCTCAATTCTGCCCTATCCGTGTGAAAAATCAGGTAAGGGCTTTTATAAGATAAAGCCGCCAATTCTGAGACACGCCTGGCTGAAGCCAGGGCTAACAGCATTACCACCTTCCATGTGAGATATTTTAATTCCACAGTGGTGAGTGGTTCAAACCAATGTGATTTTAGGAACCCCAAAACCACATTGAGATCCCAAGGTGCCACCGGGGGCACAAAAGGAGGCTGTATATGCAGTACCCCTTTGAGAAACGTCTGGACTTCAGGCACTGAAGCCAGTTCTTTTTGGAAGAAAATCGACAGGGCCGAAATTTGAACCTTAATGGACCCTAATTTTAGGCCCATAGACAGTCCTGTTTGCAGGAAATGTAGGAAGCGACCCAGTTGAAATTCCTCTGTAGGGGCCTCTTTGGCCTCACACCACGCAACATATTTTCGCCAAATGCGGTGATAATGTTTCGCGGTTACATCCTTCCTGGCCTTTATCAGGGTAGGGATGACTTCTTCTGGAATGCCTTTTTCCTTTAAGAATCCGGCGTTCAACCGCCATGCCGTCAAACGCAGCCGCGGTAAGTCTTGGAACAGACAAGGTCCCTGCTGGAGCAGGTCCTTTCTTAGAGGTAGAGGCCACGGGTCCTCCGTGAGCATCTCTTGAAGTTCCGGGTACCAAGTCCTTCTTGGCCAATCCGGAACCACGAGTATAGTTCTTACTCCTCTCCTTTTTATGATTCTCAGTACTTTTGGTATGAGAGGCAGAGGAGGGAACACATACACTGACTGGTACACCCATGGTGTTACCAGAGCGTCCACCGCTATTGCCTGAGGGTCCCTTGACCTGGCGCAATATCTGTCTAGTTTTTTGTTGAGACGGGACGCCATCATGTCCACCTTTGGTTTTTCCCAACGGTTCACAATCATGTGGAAGACTTCTGGATGAAGTCCCCACTCCCCGGGTGAAGGTCGTGTCTGCTGAGGAAGTCCGCTTCCCAGTTGTCCACTCCCGGAATGAACACTGCTGACAGTGCTATCACATGATTCTCCGCCCAGCGAAGAATCCTTGCAGCTTCTGCCATCGCCCTCCTGCTTCTCGTGCCGCCCTGTCTGTTTACGTGGGCGACTGACGTGATGTTGTCCGATTGGATCAATACCGCCTGACCCTGAAGCAGGGGTTTTGCTTGACTTAGGGCATTGTAAATGGCCCTTAGTTCCAGAATGTTTATATGAAGAGATGTTTCCATGCTTGACCACAAGCCCTGGAAATTTTGTCCCTGTGTGACTGCTCCCCAGCCTCTCAGGCTGGCATCTGTGGTCACCAGGATCCAATCCTGAATGCCGAATCTGCGGCCCTCTAGTAGATGAGCACTCTGCAGCCACCACAGAAGAGACACCCTTGTCCTTGGCGACAGGGTTATCCGCTGATGCATCTGAAGATGCGATCCGGACCATTTGTCCAGAAGATCCCACTGAAACGTTCTTGCATGGAATCTTCCGAATGGAATCGCTTCGTAAGAAGCCACCATTTTTCCCAGGACCCTCGTGCACTGATGCACTGACACCTGGCCTGGTTTTAGGAGATTCCGGACTAGCTCGGATAACTCCCTGGCCTTCTCCACTGGGAGAAACACCTTTTTCTGGACTGTGTCCAGAATCATTCCTAGGAACAGGAGACGTGTCGTTGGAATCAGCTGCGATTTTGGAATATTTAGAATCCACCCGTGCTGACGTAACACTAACTGAGATAGTGCTACTCCGACTTCTAACTGTTCCCTGGACCTTGCCCTTATCAGGAGATCGTCCAAGTAAGGGATAATTAAAACGCCTTTTCTTCGAAGAAGAATCATCATTTCGGCCATTACCTTGGTAAAGACCCGAGGTGCCGTGGACAATCCAAACGGCAGCGTCTGAAACTGATAATGACAGTTTTGTACTACAAACCTGAGGTACCCTTGGTGAGAAGGGTAGATTGGGACGTGGAGATAAGCATCTTTGATGTCCAGAGACACCATATAGTCCCCTTCTTCCAGGTTTGCTATCACTGCTCTGAGTGACTCCATCTTGAATTTGAACCTCTTTATGTAAGTGTTCAAGGATTTTAGATTTAAAATTGGTCTCACCGAGCCGTCCGGCTTCGGTACCACAAACAGCGTGGAATAATACCCCTTTCCCTGTTGTAGGAGAGGTACCTTGATTATCACCTGCTGGGAATACAGCTTGTGAATGGCTTCCAAAACTGCCTCCCTGTCGGAGGGAGACTTTGGTAGAGCAGACTTCAGGAACCGGCGAGGGGGAGACGTCTCGAATTCCAGTTTGTACCCCTGTGATACTACCTGCAGAATCCAGGGGTCCACTTGCGAGTGAGCCCACTGCGCGTTGAAATTTTTGAGACGGGCCCCCACCGTGTCCGAGTCCGCTTGTAAAGCCCCAGCGTCATGCTGAAGACTTGGCAGAAGCAGAGAAGGGCTTCTGCTCCTGGGAAGAGGCTGCCTGGTGCAGTCTTTTTCCTCTTCCTCTGCCCCGGGGCAGAAATGAGTGGCCTTTTGCCCGCCTGTACTTATGGGAACGAAAGGACTGAGTTTGAAAAGACGGTGTCTTTTTCTACTGAGAGGTGACCTGGGGTAGAAAGGTGGACTTTCCGGCCGTTGCCGTGGCCACCAGGTCCGATAGACCGGCCCCAAATAACTCCTCCCCTTTAAACGGCAATACTTCCATATGTCGTTTGGAATCCGCATCCCCTGACAACTGTCGCGTCCATAACGCTCTTCTGGCAGAAATGGACATAGCACTCACTCTTGATGCCAGGGTGCAAATATCCCTCTGTGCATCACGCATATATAGTAATGCATCCTTCAAATGCTCTATAGTTAGTAATATACTGTCCCTATCCAGGGTATCAATATTTTCAGTCAGGGAATCCGACCACGCAACTCCAGCACTGCACATCCAGGCTGATGCGATTGCTGGTCGCAGTATAACACCAGTATGTGTGTATATACCCTTCAGGATATTTTCCAGCCTTCTATCCGCTGGTTCTTTGAGGGCGGCCGTATCAGGAGACGGTAACGCTACTTGTTTAGATAAACGTGTGAGCGCTTTATCTACTCTAGGGGGTGTTTCCCAACGCGCCCTAACCTCTGGCGGGAAAGGGTATAGTGCCAATAATTTATTAGAAATTAGCACTTTTTTATCGGGGGAAACCCACGCTTTATCACACACCTCATTTAATTCATCTAACTCAGGAAAAGCTACTGGTAGTTTTTTCACTCCCCACATAATACCCTTCTTTGTGGTACTTGTAGTGTCAGAAATGTTCAATTCCTCCTTCATTGCCGTGATCATGTAACGTGTGGCCCTACTGGACATTACGTTTGCCTCCTCACCGTCGACACTGGACTCAGTATCCGTGTCTGGGTCTGTGTCGACCCACTGAGGTAACGGGCGTTTTATCGCCCCTGACGGTGTCTGAGACGCCTGGACAGGCACTAATTGATTTGTCGGTTGTCTCAAGTTGTCAACAGTTTTTTGTAAAGTGCTGACATTGTCACGTAGTTCTTTAAATACAACCATCCAGTCAGGTGTCGACTCCCTAGGGGGTGACATCACTAATACAGGCAATTGCTCTGCTTCCACATCATTTTCCTCCTCATACATGTCGACACGATCGTACCGACACCCAGCACACACACTGCTAGAGGACAGGACCCCACTAGCCCTTTGGGGAGACAGAGGGAGAGTTTGCCAGCACACACCAGAGCGCTATATATATATATATATATAGGGATAACCTTATATAAGTGTTACTCCCTTTTATAGCTGCTGTTTATAATTTAGCTGCCAATAGTGCCCCCCCTCTCTCGTTTTTACCCTGATTCTGTAGGGACTGCAGGGGAGAGTCAGGGAGCCGTCCTTCCAGCGGAACTGTGAGGGAAAATGGCGCTTGTGTGCTGAGGAGATAGGCTCCGCCCCTTCACGACGGCCTTATCTCCCGCTTTTTTCTGGAAAACTGGCAGGGGTTAAATACATCCATATAGCCCAGGAGCTATATGTGATGTATTTCTTTTGCCATCCTAAGGTATTTCTGTTTTTATTGCGTCTCAGGGCGCTCCCCCCCAGCGCCCTGCACCCTCAGTGACCGGAGTGTGAAGTGTGCTGAGAGCAATGGCGCACAGCTGCAGTGCTGTGCGCTACCTTAGTTGAAGACAGGAAAGTCTTCTGCCGCCGATTTCACCGGACTTCTTCGTTCTTCTGGCTCTGTAAGGGGGCCGGCGGCGCGGCTCCGGGACCCATCCAGGCTGAACCTGTGATCGTCCCTCTGGAGCTAATGTCCAGTAGCCTAAGAAACCCAATCCACTCTGCACGCAGGTGAGTTCGTTTCTTCTCCCCTTAGTCCCACGATGCAGTGAGCCTGTTGCCAGCAGGACTCACTGAAAATAAAAAACCTAAAATAAACTTTTACTCTAAGCAGCTCAGGAGAGCCACCTAGCATGCACCCTTCTCGTTCGGGCACAAAAATCTAACTGAGGCTTGGAGGAGGGTCATAGGGGGAGGAGCCAGTGCACACCAGCTAGTTCAAGCTTTTACTTTTGTGCCCAGTCTCCTGCGGAGCCGCTATTCCCCATGGTCCTTACGGAGTCCCAGCATCCACTTAGGACGTTAGAGAAAAAACAATTTCTGAGACTTAGCAAAAACTGCGTATACACTACAAAAAGTAGGCGTGTAGGGGGCGTACTAAAGGGCTGGACTCGCAAAAACTATGATCAGGGGCGTGGTGTTCTGGGTCATGTTGTGGGCGTATGCTAATGGTCTGTGGGCGGTGCATTCGCAATTTTTACAACAGATTGCACATTTCTGATGTGCAGTTTCGGAGTGACTACAGGTCTACCTTAAAAATTGCACAAGCTGACCTCAGTTGTAGACTGCATGTATACTGCAATCATTGCTTCATTCTACCCAGCTTAAGAAGCTCACACCTCAGACCACAAATCACTTCATTCAGCTGTATTGGAACTTAAGGGCCCTACACATTTATCGAACCACCGCCGAGCTGCCCGACGGCGGATACGGCCGACGGGCGACCCGGCGGGGAAGGGAGGGGGGGGGGCAGTGACGGGGGGAGTGAAGTTTCTTCACTCCCCCCGTCACCCGGATCCATAGAAGTGCAGGCAAATATGGACAAGATCGTCCATATTGGCCTGTATGCACAGCCGACGGGGCACCAGCGATGAACGAGCGCGGGGCCGCGCATCGTTCATCGCTGTTGCCTCCACACTGCACAATATTTTTTTTTATTAACACATTTTTATTACATTTTATTGTAACAAGATAATACATAGATGCATAAGCGGGGTTTAGATACAGAACCAGTTATCACACCCTAAGAACAAGATGAATAACCCCAAATAGCAGATTGTGGTCACACACTCAAATAAACAGAACTAAACAAACAAGACTAGACAGGATGCACACAGAAGGGATAGAAATTCATGGGAAAAAGATAAAGCTCTAGGAAGAAATAGAATAGAGAGAGAAGCACAGTAAATATATGAATACCACATAATTTGGGGAGCACCCAAACAATTAGTTTATAAACCTTTTTGTAAATGACATAAGATGTCTGTATCAATTTTTATCATACTAGCTCCTACACAAAGGAGTAAACGTGGAGATTACTAACAGAGGAAAGTGCTAGTACATTGAGGGTCCATCATTTAAGCATGTAAGCACAGATAAGATTTGACTCTTGTCCATTCCTGAAGCCCAAAGAATCCCGAGACTGTACTTCTTGAGTCCTTGTCCAAGGAATTTATGAAGAAGTCCCAGCGTTTGTGAAATGTAGGCAATGGAAGAGTTGGGTTTATCATCAAAGTTCGCATATCAAAATAAAGTAGGAGGAGGAGTCGAGACTTCAGTTCATGAATTGTAGGAGCAGACTTCTTGATCCAGTGGATCAAGATCAACTTTTTAGCCAATGTTAATAAAGTTACAAGATATGGAATGCAACTAGGGGCCTTAGTATCCAATCCCCAATGGTCAAAACTGAGTTAAAGGCAAGCTTCTGGTATAGGTGTCAAGGATACATCAAGTAACGTATTCAAATAACAAATCATTTTGGACCAAAATCGCCTGACTTTAGAACATTCCCAGAGACAGTTAAATAAGTGTGCATTTAACATCAAGCTTTTAGGACAATTCCCAGTTTCCTGTGGAACCATATATTTCCTCTGGGCGGGAGAAATATATGCCCTGTGTAAATATTTGAAATGAGTTTCCAGAAGGTAAGCTGATTGCAAATGTCTGGAATAATCGCAGTATTTTTGTAGTATGTTCTCCTGAGGGGTTATGAGATACGGAATGTCAGTGTACCAGTTAGTCAGAAGACGTTGAGAATATTGGGGAATATGTACCTTGCTTTCAATCAAATGTGAGTAAAGATGTTTTAATCTATACATTGTAGTAGAGCTATAGTGTAAAGCTTTGAGAATAATATGTGGTTCAATAGTTAGAGGGACAGTGATTGTGAGGGAGTGTATGTAGTGTCTCACCTGAAGGTATAGGTAAAAATTGTGATTAGGTAGAGAGAATTGGTGCTGAAGGGCCTGGAAGGAGAGAACATATCCCCCTGGGTCAAAGACTCTGTTCACGAGAGCAATACCTTTCTGTTTCCAAATTTGAAAATAAGGATTGTGGAGAGACGGGATAAAGTTCGGATTAAGCCCAAAAGGGGAGATATGGGGAGAATCTGAAGTCCCTTTTTAGTTTTTTATGTAGACTTACCCAGTTGATATATGTATCGTGGAAGATGACATGTGAGTTAAATTGCTTAGGGATATCAGAAGCTTTAAGATGAAGCAATGCCGAAGGGGAATATGGGGCAAAAATTGCCTCTTCCAATAAGGCATCTGTATAAGTGAATTTCTCCAAAAGCCAGTCTCTGGGATATCTAAAAAAACAAAACTGAAATAGTATAAGATTTAAAATCTGGGAGGTTGAGACCTCCTTTAGACTTAGGGAGTATTAACTTAGAAAGAGCAATTCTAGAGCGCTTTCCCTTCCATAGAAATTTAGTTATGGCAGAGTTTATAGTCAATAAGTCTCTTTTGGCCAGAGCAATGGGTAACATCTGGATGGGGTAAAACAGCTTCGGAAATATCACATTTTTCACAGCAGTGGCTCTCCCCAGAAGAGAAAGGGGGAGTGAATTCCATGATGACATTAACGTGGACACTTTATTGACCATAGGAGAAAAGTTTACTTTGTATAATTTGTCTATTGTTCTGGGAATATGAACTCCTACGTATTTTATGGAGGAGGTGCTAACTTTAAAATTTGAAAAGATTGGGGAGGACATAAGATCCATGGAACAAATGCCTAAAGGTAAAATTTCTGACTTGTCCACATTTACCCTGTATCCAGACAATTTTCCAAAACCATCAATCATGGCCATGATTGCTGGAATCGAGTTCAAAGGGTCCGAAACAAAAAGCAACATGTCGTCTGCAAATAAGGATACCTTCAGTTCATATGATGAAACATATATACCCCTAAATGCAGACGAGTCCCTGAGTGAAATAGCTAAGGGCTCTATGGCTATGGCGAATAGTAAAGGAGACAATGGGCAACCTTGTCTCGTGCTTCTGAACAGTGAGAAACGATCAGAAAATTGTCCATTACACATAATTTGGGACAGGAGATAGGCATAAAGTAGTTTGATAAATGAAACAAAAAGAGGAGAAAAGCCAAATTTATCCATGGTTCGAAATAAATGAGGCCAAAGTACAAGGTCAAAGGTCTTTTCTGCGTCTAGGGACATGATCACCCCGGGGGAAGCGCGATCGGATGTGTGTTGGAGATGCTGGATAGCAAAGACTTCCTTTCTGATATTCAAGACTGAGTGCCGGCCTATGATGAAACCAGTTTGATACGGAGGTATGATAGCAGGAAGTACAGTATTCAGTCTGTTCGCCAATAATTTAGCTAGAATTTTGTAGTCCGAATTGAGAAGGGAAATGGGTCTATATGAACCCGGTAAGGTTAAGTCTCGGCCTGGTTTGGGTAAAAGTTTGATATATGCTGCATTAAAATATAGAGGGGCCGAGCCTGATTGTAATATATAACTAAATGTGAGTACAAGTGAGCCGAGAATGTCAGATTTCATTGCTTTATAGAAACTACTACCGAACCCATCAAGCCCAGGGGCTTTGTTTGTTTGTAGAGAATTAATTATCCTAGAAACTTCCCCCGGTGTGATCACATCCGTGAGCATGGATTTCATGTCATCAAGTAAGGTAGGAAAATTAAGGTCGTTCCAGGGAGAGCCAGGGCCTGTAGAACGGGCAGCGGGAGATTGAGGATCTAAGGGGGTAGCTGAGTATAATTCTGCATAGAAGTCCTTCATCAATTGGGCAATTTCTTTATTAGAGGAAGTGAAAGAGCCATCAGGGCATTTGAGGGGGTAAACCACTGCTGTGGATCTGGTACCATTTAATAAATTGGTAAGCAGTTTCCCGGATTTATTTCCGAACATGTGATATTTGTAGTTAATACTGTAGAAAAGCTTGTTTCCCTGTTTTGTAAGATATTCATTAAAGTGCGTTTTAGCCGTGTTAAAATTTAATTTATTGGTTAAATTTGTCAGTAGCCGAAAATCTGAATAAGCTGTGGAAAGAGCATGTTGTAGTTTGAGTTATGTGGCGGCATAGGCTTTTTTCATTTTGGTTACATATGATATTATATCCCCACGTATTACCGCTTTCACCGTTTGCCAGAATAATGGAGGGTTAAGGGTAACCTGCGCTTGGTTGTGAGAGTAATAATCCTTCCAACTTTCCGCTAACATAGTTTTAAATTCAGGGAAAGTCAAGAGATGGGAGGGGAAGCGCCAAGAGAGCTGCAAGGGATGCTCATCGGAAGCATGCAGAAGAAACCATTGCATTGCATGGTCAGATATAGAAATCGGTTCTATCTCTACCGAGGATACTCTCGCGAACAGAGACTGCAACACCAGCAAATAATCTATTCTGGATAGGGTTCCATAAGCAGCGGACAGACAGGTAAATTCTTTAACAGTAGGGTTAGCAGCCCTCCATATGTCCACTAACGATAACTGAGAAGTGAGCTGAGGTATGCCATATTTAGGCAGTGAAAAGGAAGGTTTGGGAGGTGAAGATCTATCTAAGAATTTATCAGAGACAAGATTAAAGTCCCCACAGACCATCAAATTTTCGTTCATATAAGGTATGAGTCAGTGAGCATATGCATAAAGAATTTTTTTTTATAAACAGTGGGGGCATACACATTACAGAGGGTATAACGCTTAGAATACAAAGAGACGTGCAATAATAAACCTGCCCTCAGGATCTAGTGTAAGTTTTATTGTCTCCAGAGGGATTGAACGCTTCATCAGGATAACTACTCCTCGAGCTTTGGAGGTGTAAGGGGAGCAGGCCACTAGTTTCCACACCAGCATTTGAAGTTTTAGCATTTCGGAATGTATTAAGTGAGCTTCCTGAATAAAAATTAAATCAAGTTTTAGCCTATTACAATAAACCAGTACTTTCCTACGTTTTGCAGGGGAGTTAAACCCCCCTACATTCAAGGATCCTACCTTAAGCGTAGACATAATGGTCGTCAGAATGCAATCAACACATCGTTTGGGTTACACATACCTAAAATACTGTGGTGAGAGAATGGAATGAAAGGGAGAAGAAAAAGAGGGGACCAGGAGGGAGAGGGAGACACAACAACAATAAGAATACAAATAAACACAAGGAAATGCGACATGCGCAGCATGTCAAAAATTTAAGTTAAATATTCACATAACTTCGGAATACATAAAAAAATATCAAATTTAACAAGCTAACCCAGAGTATAACTCCTACCGTGACCGGCCTGAGCAGCAGATCCTTCCCCTATAAGCAAAAGGAGTTAGAAGAAACAACATGTGGACGGTAAAGCAGGTGACAGAACAACAAACATTAGTCGTCTACATTTGTGAGGCTATAAATTCAACTAGCTAAACTGTAAACTACTAGTTAGAAAGCAGTTGAATAGAAAGTGAATACGTATGAAAATTTTAGAAAAATACAGCCCACTAGGCCTGATCGGATATGTCAGTATCCAAATGGCTTTCCCTTTCTTGCAAAAAAGCTGCAGCCTCATCAGGCGAGTTAAAGTGAAAGTGTTTATCCTTATCAAAGAAGCGCAGTTTGGCTGGATAGATAAGTGCAAATTTCTGTTTTTCAGCAATCAGACGGGAACAAATGGGTGAGAAAGCTCTGCGGGCTTTCGTGAGTTCCACTGAGAAATCCTGAAATAGTCTCAGAGTCATGCCTTCATACTTAAGCAATGGCTGTTTTCTGGAAGCTTTCCAAATTTCCAATTTGTGAGTATAGCTAAGGCATTTGAAGATAGTGACCCTAGGGTGTGAATCATTAGGGCGCAGGGGAGGGGGGGGGGCAATTCTATGAACTCACTCTATTACAAGGTCCTTACAAAGATCCTGAATACCCAGCAATTGGGGGAGAGTATGTTTAACAAATTGCTCCAGGGAAGGCCCTTTAAACGACTCAGGGAGACCCACAATTCTTATATTACAGCGCCGTGAGCGTTTTTCAATTTCCTTCAATCTGTTCACTATGGTATAATTTTCCTTTTCCAGCCTCTTCACATGACATTGAAGGTCAGCCAAACTGTGGGCTAGGGACCCTATACGGTTCTCAGCAGTGGATACCCTCATATTAAGCTGCTGAATCAGCAGTGAGATGTCACTTACCGCTTTTGTTAACAGCGGTCCTACTGCAGTGGTGATCGCGTCCACCAAATCCCCAATGGGTGAGAAGGGTGTCCCGCTGGTTTTGGGCAGCGTCAGAAACCGGGGTGGCAGTTGCAGGCTTCTTAGATGCAGAAGACGCTGCTTGTGTCTCTGCATCCGGCGCCATGACAGGGTCCGGGCTCCACTTTACCTGGCGCAACGTTTGTAGCGATCTCGGCGGCTGTGAGGCAGTGATATATTTGTCCATCCTCAGTGAGGGGACAGTGAGGGGTGATTTCCAGGGGAGTTGGAGGCTGCAAGAAGCCTTGAAAAAGTGTTTTAGGCTGGTCACGGAGCGAAGCAGTGAGACGTAGCTGCTCACTCCATGCACCTGGAACCGGAAGTTTTTATTTTAAAAATTTTATTTGTACGCTACACACATAAACATATGTTGAAGAACAGCAACACCATCTTTTTATTTTCAAGTTTTGCAAATTCTGCTCCATATACTATTGAAAAAAAATATTCACACATAATTCCTTTAAGTAAGGTACGTAAATAAAAGCAAAGAAACAATAATATGTAATATTTGACCACTTCACAATCAAAAAAACACTTTTTTTTTATAAAAATGTTACTGTTGTTTCCGAATTAAAATATTTTGACTCCAAAAAACGTGTGTTTGTTAAAACATATACCAATAATTGCTGTTGTGTAGGGTTTAGAGGCTAGAATTCACACTCTCTCTAGTTGAATATATTTGAACACAGTTATGGGAATTAGTCAATGTTTGAAGAAAAACACTATGGTCTCTTTAAGATAATAATTGCTAAATTACCACAAGATCATTTGACCAATTAAGTGATGATTGAATTGATTTACAATTGTTGAGTAGTTTCTTTAATTTGGGTGCAGGAAAGTAGGTTGTGCAATTTTTAAGGGAAAAACACTGTTGTTAGCAAAAAATGCAACATCAGAAACATGTACGCAAAAATTGCGTACATTTTTAATATGTATGCAAAAAATAAGATTTTAAACCTACCGGTAAATCTTTTTCTCCTAGTCCGTAGAGGATGCTGGGGACTCCGTAAGGATCATGAGGTATAGACGGGCTCCGCAGGAGACATGGGCACTATAAGAACTTTAGATGGGTGTGCACTGGCTCCTCCCTCTATGCCCCTCCTCCAGACCTCAGTTAGAGAAACTGTGCCCAGAGGAGACGGACAGTACGAGGAAAGGATTTTGTTAATCCAAGGGCAAGATTCATACCAGCCCACACCATCCACACCGTATAACCTGGAATATACGAACCAGTCAACAGTATGAAACAAACAGCATCAGTCAAAGACCGATCAAAACTGTAACATAACCCTTATGCAAGCAATAACTATATACAAGTCTTGCAGAATGTTGTCCGCACTGGGACGGGCGCCCAGCATCCTCTACGGACTAGGAGAAAAAGATTTACCGGTAGGTTTAAAATCTTATTTTCTCTTACGTCCTAGAGGATGCTGGGGACTCCGTAAGGACCATGGGGATTATACCAAAGCTCCAAACCGGGCGGGAGAGTGCGGATGACTCTGCAGCACCGATTGAGCAAACATAAGGTCCTCATCAGCCAGGGTACCAAACTTGTAGAATTTTGCAAAAGTGTTTGAACCCGACCAAGTCGCCGCTCGGCAAAGCTGTAACGCCGAGACGCCTCAGGCAGCCACCCAAGAAGAACCCACCTTCCTAGTGGAATGGGCCTTTACCGAATTTGGTAACGGCAATCCAGCCGTAGAATGAGCTTGCTGAATCGTGTTACAGATCCAGCGAGCAATAGTCTGCTTAGAAGCGGGAGCGCCAACCTTGTTGGCTGCATACAGTACAAACAGTGCCTCTGTTTTCCTAACCCGAGCCGTTCTGGCTACATACATTTTCAATGCCCTGACCACATCAAGGGACTCGGAATCCTCCAAGTCCCGCGTAGCCACAGGCACCACAAAAGGTTGGTTCATATGAAAAGAGGAAACCACCTTAGGCAAAAATTGAGGACGAGTCCGCAACTCAGCTCTATCCACATGGAAAATCAGATAGGGGCTTTTGTGAAATAAAGCCGCCAACTCAGACACTCGCCTTGCCGATGCCAAGGCCAACAACATGACCACCTTCCAAGTGAGATACTTTAATTCCATGGATTGAAGAGGCTCAAACCAGGGAGACTTAAGGAATTGTAACACCACGTTAAGGTCCCATGGTGCCACTGGAGGCACAAAAGGAGGCTGGATATGCAGCACTCCCTTCACAAAAGTCTGGACTTCTGGGAGAGAAGCCAATTCCTTCTGAAAGAAAATGGATAGGGCCGAAATCTGAACCTTAATGGAGCCTAATTTTAGGCCCATATTCACTCCAGTCTGTAGGAAGTGCAGAAAACGGCCCAGATGGAAATCTTCCGGAGGAGCATTCTTGGTTTCACACCAAGAGACATACTTCCTCCAGATACGGTGATAATGTTTCGCTGTCACCTCCTTCCTAGCCTTTATCAGAGTATAGATGACCTCGTCCGGAATGCCCTTCCCAGCTAGGATCTGGTGTTCAACCGCCATGCCATCAAACGCAGCAGCGGTAAGTCTTGGAATAGACAGGGCCCCTGTTGCAACAGGTCCTCTCTGAGAGGAAGAGGCCATGGATCTTCTGTGAGCATTTCCTGCAGATCCGGATACCGGGCCCTTCGAGGCCAATCTGGAACAATGATAATTGTCTGTACTCCTTTTCGTCTTATTATTCTCAATATTTTTGAGATGAGAGGAAGAGGAGGGAACACATAGACCGACTGAAACACCCACGGTGTCACCAGGGTGTCCACTGCTACTGCCTGAGGGTCCCTTGACCTGGTACAATATCTCGGAAGCTTCTTGTTGAGGCGTGACGCCATCATGTCTATTTGAGGAAGTCCCCACTGACTTGCAATCTCTGTAAAGACTTCTTGATGAAGCCCCCACTCCCCTGGATGGAGATCGTGTCTGCTGAGGAAGTCTGCTTCCCAGTTGTCCACTCCCGGAATGAAGACTGCTGTCAAAGTGCTTACATGATTTTCCGCCCAGCGAAGAATCCTGGTGGCTTCCGCCATCGCCACTCTGCTTCTTGTTCCGCCTTGGTGGTTTACATGAGCCACGGCTGTGACGTTGTCTGACTGAATCAGAACAGGCAGGCCGCGAAGAAGAGTCTGCGCCCGACGTAGGCCGTTGTAGATGGCCCTCAATTCCAGTACGTTTATGTGTAGACAAGCCTCCTGGCTTGACCACAGTCCCTGGAAGTTTCTTCCCTGTGTGACTGCTCCCCATCCTCGGAGGCTTGCGTCCGTGGTCACCAGAACCCAGTCTTGAATGCCGAACCTGCGACCCTCTAGAAGGTGAGCACTCTACAGCCACCACAAGAGAGATACCCTGGCCCTGGGGGACAGGCTGATCTTCTGATGAATATGTAGATGGGACCCGGACCACTTGTCCAGAAGGTCCCACTGAAAAGTCCTCGCATGGAACCTGCCAAAGGGAATGGCCTCATAAAACGCCACCATTTTTCCCAGAACTCGAGTGCATTGATGGACCGACACCCTTCTCGGCTTCAACAGGTCCCTGACCAAGTTCTGGAGTTCCAGGGCTTTTACCATCGGAAGAAAAACCCTTTTTTGTTCCGTGTCCAGAATCATGCCTAAGAAAGTCAATCGGGTCATTGGAACCAACTGTGACTTTGGCAGATTGATAATCCAGCCGTGCTGCTGCAACACCCTCAGGGAGAGTGACACGCTTTTCAGCAACTGTTCTCTCGATCTCGCTTTTATCAGGAGATCGTCCAAGTACGGGATAATTGTGACTCCCTGCTTGCGCAGGAGCACCATAATTTCCGCCATTACCTTGGTGAAAATCCTCGGGGCCGTGGAAAGCCCAAACGGCAACGTCTGAAATTGGTAATGACAATCCTGTACAGCAAATCTCAGGAACGCCTGATGAGGAGGATATATGGGAACATGAAGGTATGCATCCTTTATGTCCAGTGACCCAATAAAATCCCCCCCTCCAGGCTGGCGATGACCGCTCTGAGCGATTCCATCTTGAATTTGAACCTTTTCAAGTATAGGTTTAGGGATTAAAAATTCAGAATGGGTCTGACCGAACCGTCCGGTTTCGGGACCACAAACAGGGTTGAGTAGTACCCCGTCCCCTGTTGAAGCAGGGGAACTTTGACTACCACTTGTTGAAGACACAGTTTTTGAATTGCATCTAAAACTACCTCCCTTTCTGGGGAAGAAGCTGGTAGGGCCGATTTGAAAAACCGGCGAGGAGGCACATCTTCGAATTCCAGCTTGTAACCCTGGGATACAATTTCTATTGCCCAGGGATCCACCTGTGATTGAACCCAGACGTGGCTGAAAAGTCGAAGACGTGCCCCCACTGGGGCGGACTCCCTCAGCGGAGCCCCAGCGTCATGCAGTGGATTTAGTAGAAGCCGGGGAGGACTTCTGCTCCTGGGAACAAACCGTAGCTGGCAGCTTTTTCCCTCTGCCCTTACCTCTGGCGAGAAAGGAAGATCCCCGTACTCTTTTGGACTTATGCGACCGAAAGGACTGCATCTGATAATGTGGCGTTTTCTTTGGCTGTGAGGAAACATAAGGTAAAAAAGTAGATTTACCTGCAGTAGCTGTGGAAACCAGGTCCATGAGACCTTCCCCAAATAAGTCCTCACCCTTGTAAGGCAAAACCTCCATATGCCTCTTTGAGTCGGCATCACCCGTCCATTGGCGTGTGCACAGGGCTCGCCTAGCAGAAATCGCCATGACGTTGGCAACCCAGTAGGCCAACGTCTCTCTGAGCATCTCTCATATATAGGACAGCGTCTTTAATGTGACCCAAGGTCAATAAAATGGTATCCTTATCCAGGGTATCAATTTCAGCAGACAAGGGGGTATATTTACTAAGGTCCCGATTTTGACCGAGATGATGTTTTTTCTTCAAAGTGTCATCTCGGGAATTTACTAAACTCAAATCACGGCAGTGATGAGGGCATTCGTAATATTTTGGAAGTCCTAGGAAAAAATTACGAATCAATACACCATCGGTCAAATACGCCTGCAATTTGGTAGAAATCGGTCATTTACTAAAAAGTGCAAATCACAAACACTGCCGACAATAGCCAAACACTGCCGTGCTGAAATACAATTCGTGAGAAAGTGCTAAAAAAAAAACAGACCTGCTTTTTTTCCCCGTGTTTGGATAGGCATGCACGGATCCATGAGATCCGTGCATGTTTATCAGTGGGAAGGGGATGGGAAAGTGTTATTTAAAAAAAAAAATAATGCGTGGGGTCCCCCTCCTAAGCAAAACCAGCCTCGGCTCTTTGAGCCGGCCCTGGTTGAAAAAATATGGGGGAAAAAATGATAGGGGTTCCCCCATATTTAAACAACCAGCACCGGGCTCTGCGCCTGGTCCTGGTTCCAAAAATACGGGAGACAAAAAGCGTAGGGGTCCCCCATATTTCTGAAACCAGCACCGGGCTCCACTAGCCAGATACATAATGCCACAGCCGGGGGACACTTTTATCTAGGTCCCTGCGGCCCTGGCATTACATAACCAACTAGTCACCCCTGGCCGGGGTACCCTGGAGGAGTGGGGACCCCTTCAATCAAGGGGTCCCCCCCCTCCAGCCACCCAAGGACCAGGGGTGAAGCCCGAGGCTGTCCCCCCCCCATCCAAGGGCTGCGGATGGGAGGCTGATAGCCTTTTTGTCAAAAAATGAATATTGTTTTTAGTAGCAGTACTACAAGTCCCAGCAAGCCTCCCCGCAAGCTGGTACTTGGAGAACCACAAGTACCAGCATGCGGAGGAAAACCGGGCCCGCTGGTACCTGTAGTACTACTACTAAAAAAATACCCCAATAAAAACATAAGACACACACCTTGAAAGTAAAACTTTAATACATACATCCACACCTCCATATACACATACTTACCTATGTTCACACGAGGGTCGGTCCTCTTCTCCATGTAGAATCCATGGTGTACCTGTTGAAAAAATTATACTCACAAAATCCAGTGTAGATGGCTCCTCTTTTAATCCATTTGTAATCCAGGTACTTTGCAAAATAAAAAAACGGACACCCGACCTCGCACTGAAAGGGGCCCCATGTTTTCACATGGGACCCCTTTCCCCGAATGCCAGGAACCCCCTCTGACTTATGTCTAAGACGGTTCCATCAGCCAATCAGGGAGCGCCACGTTGTGGCACCCTCCTGATTGGCTGTGTGCTCCTGTAGTGTATGACAGGCAGCACACGGCAGTGTTAAAATGTAGCGCCTATGCGCTCCATTGTAACCAATGGTGGGAACTTTGTGGTCAGCGGTTGACCGAAAGTAACCTCACCGCTGACCACAAAGTTCCCACCATTGGTTACAATGGAGCGCATAGGCGCTACATTGTAACACTGCCGTGTGCTGCCTGTCATACACTACCGGAGCACACAGCCAATCAGGAGGGTGCCACAACGTGGCGCTCCCTGATTGGCTGATGGAACCGTCTTAGACATAAGTCAGAGGGGGTTCCTGGCATTCGGGGAAAGGGGTCCCATGTGAAAACATGGGGCCCCTTTCAGTGCGAGGTCGGGTGTCCGTTTTTTTATTTTGCAAAGTACCTGGATTACAAATGGATTAAAAGAGGAGCCATCTACACTGGATTTTGTGAGTATAATTTTTTCAACAGGTACACCATGGATTCTACATGGAGAAGAGGACCGACCCTCGTGTGAACATAGGTAAGTATGTGTATATGGAGGTGTGGATGTATGTATTAAAGTTTTACTTTCAAGGTGTGTGTCTTATGTTTTTATTGGGGTATTTTTTTAGTAGTAGTACTACAGGTACCAGCGGGCCCGGTTTTCCTCCGCATGCTGGTACTTGTGGTTCTCCAAGTACCAGCTTGCGGGGGAGGCTTGCTGGGACTTGTAGTACTGCTACTAAAAACAATATTCATTTTGTGACAAAAAGGCTATCAGCCTCCCATCCGCAGCCCTTGGATGGGGGGGGACAGCCTCGGGCTTCACCCCTGGTCCTTGGGTGGCTGGAGGGGGGGGACCCCTTGATTGAAGGGGTCCCCACTCCTCCAGGGTACCCCGGCCAGGGGTGACTAGTTGGTTATGTAATGCCAGGGCCGCAGGGACCTAGATAAAAGTGTCCCCTGGCTGTGGCATTATGTATCTGGCTAGTGGAGCCCGGTGCTGGTTTCAGAAATACGGGGGACCCCTACGCTTTTTGTCCCCCGTATTTTTGGAACCAGGACCAGGCGCAGAGCCCGGTGCTGGTTGCTTAAATATGGGGGAACCCCTGACATTTTTTCCCCCATATTTTTTCAACCAGGACCGGCTCAAAGAGCCCGAGGCTGGTTTGGCTTAGGAGGGGGGACCCCACGCAATTTTTTATTTTATTTTAACATTGATTACAATTTTTTAAAAGGTGCACAATGAAGCCCAGCACGGATCTCTCACGTAAAACACTGCCAAAAAAACCGAATGACATCGACATCGGTAAATCCGAAAATGCAGAATACGACAGCTTAGTAAATTAGTCATAATAAATTCAAAAAGTTGCAACTTTACACTTTCGATGTCATTCGTGATTGAACTTTGACCTCAAATGGGAAAATACGAATTTTAGTAAATATACCCCAAGGTATCTGTCCAAGCTGCTACAGCGCTACAAACCCAAGCCAACGCTATCGCCGGTCTGAGCAAGGTACCAGTATATGTATAAATCGACTTCAAGGTAGTCTCCTGCCTGCGATCAGCAGGATCCTTGAGGGCTGCGGTATATTGAGACGGCAGCGCCACCTTTTTGGATAAGCGCGTTAACGCCTTGTCCACCCTGGGGGAGGATTCCCACTGTATCCTGTCCTTAGCCGGGAAAGGATACGCCATAAGAATCCTCTTGGGAATCTGCAGTTTTTTGTCTGGAGTGCTGATGTGCCCTGGGACACAGGGCACATCTCCACATCCCCCCCCCCCCCCTTTTTCCTTTGTAGTCCCTACAAAGGTCTCCACGACGTCCATTGTCCGCGGGTCAGGGAATTCCGAGGTCCCTCCAGCGAGGTTGTGTTCGAGGGCCCAGCCCGGACAGACTGTGACCCCACCTCCTTCCTCCACCGGTTCCGGATTCCTCTTCTTCGTTCCTCCTGACCTCCATCGGTGGATCCTCTGGGGGAGTGGCACCTCCTCACGGTCGCTCGACGGGGCCCACCAAGGGGAATCTTCCTCCACGGGGACAACAGTCACCCACTCTTGACCTCCCATGTCGTCTGTGGCATCGTCCCTGTCTTCAGGGTGTGGTACCGACCACCACCCAACAGCGGAATCCTCCGGGGCATCCGTTTCCTCCCGGGCAACAACCACCATCTGTCGCATCTCCTCGTGGGGCATCTCTAAAGGTCCCATGTCTTCCTCTGGAACGGGTCCTCCCACGGCATCACGATCCTCTCCCCGTACGTACGTCCATTTCGGCACTTCCGGCAGGTATTCTTGCTCCAGGACTATCTCCTCCTCTGCACGGAGGGCATTCAACTGGGAGCACGACTCCACCCGATCCTGCCAGTCACTCTCGTCGGCGCTTCCGATGCCAGAGTCGTCCTCATCTGTTCTTGGAGGGATTCGTCGGCGGACAGCTCACCGTAGTCCGAGTCCTCCTCCACCGATACCTGGACTAGGGGATTATTTTCCTCCTCAGCGTACTTGGTCCCTTCCGCTGGCATCTTTACTTCCTCAGCGTACTCCTTCGCTTCCGCTGGCATCTTTACTTCCTCAGCGTACTCCTTCGCTTCCGCTGGCATCTTTACTTCCTCAGCGTACTCATTCGCTTCCGCTGGCATCTCTTGGTACCCAGGGCACACCTGTTCCACACGTCCTAGTCGTGGACAGTTCCAACGCGGAGAGATTCCGGACGTCCCCGTCACTGGGTCTTCACGCTTTTCCTCGCAGCGTGGTCTCTTCACCTCCCAGTCATCCACCTCCGCCTTTCGCGGGAAAGGATTTTTCCTTACTGGGGTCGCTTCCTTGGGACAGAGCTGGGCACGACCATCCACAATCATCCGGTCTTCATTCCATGGACAATCGGGAAGCTCATGTCCCCTAGCCTCGCAGAGCACACACACGGGCTCTTTCTTCGTTTGGCCCTTCTGACGTCTTCGGTCCGCTTCCTGGACCACCTTCACGGTGGACTTCTCTCGTCAAGTACATTCTTCGGCAAAGTGCCCCGTTTGCCGACATTTCTTGCAGGGCATCACAGCTGCCTTCTTTCGCCCCTTCTCCCGGCGCTCTTCCTTTTCACGCTGGACCGACCACTGCACCATCTTCAGGAGGTCTGCCCCAGACACCATCACCCAGTCGCTCTGGTCCGCACACATCCGGGGGTGGGTCTGTTCCGGAGCCGTCCGCAGGGAGGTCTTCTCGGGGACGTTCCACATCGTGTCCGTGATCCTGTATCCTTGATCCTGCCGACTACTGTCAAAGTCAAAAATATTACATAGAGAGACCATATAAACTGCACACATATAAGTCGCTATACTTGCAAATATGCGCAGCGAGCACAGCAATATATGGAAACACACGCATTTGCTCGGACATGGCACAGAGATGGATTCGGCACTTGTTTCATACAGTACATGGTTATAATAATGAACAGCACCAGACATCATGGAGATTTAGAATTGGCTAATGAATTAATGTCATGGATGTGTATCATTCGAACCGAACCAGATAAACACATCATGTTTGGTATTGAAGCAAGCAGAATCAGGTGTGGGTTAGTTTGAGGCCTGTTGTGTTGTTGTGGGACATTGCAGCGGATAGATATGATTATATGTATAAAAGCTAAGATCATATTGTTAGAACAATATGATGCTCAAAACAACCTTTTACTAAGTTTTCAGGGCTGAACCTGATTAGCATATACAAAGAGAATGGTGACTCAATACAAAGGAGAAAGAAAGACCCCTCCCCCAGGTACTGGTCAAACAGGAAGGTAGTGGTCAGGTGTGGCATCAGAGAACAGATGTAATGTAGCTACACTCACAGACACACACACAGCTACCTGGCACCAAGCAGCATGGCGGCTGAATCCCCAGGACATCTTCCAAACTAAAGGCTAAGTATTGAACCTCACATGGCTAGATAAGGAAACAGATAGATTGCTTTCTGGTTTAAATAGGATATTGTAACTTGGTTGTGTGATTGTTGGGTGTTTGTGGATACTCTGTGAAGTCTGTGATAAATTGGAACAGTATACAATCTGTAGCATAATATTTGTGGTATTTGTTTGCCAATGGAGATTTAAAATAGATTGTGCTGGTTAGTTATAATATATATCCTGTTAATCATAAATACCACCATGCAGTTACGTTTGTGTTAATTACATTGTGATCTGGTCTTGTGATGAATATGCTCTGGTTATTGAGATACTGAAGTTGTTTGGGATGTGAAATTATGAGATGGTTCTAGGAAGTTGGATTACATTGTGAAAGGTGTTTTAGATGGTTTGGAATTGTAAAATCAGAACATATGCATTGTTTTGAGGCTTGGACATTTTGGAAGAAAATGGAGTCTTGTGTTTTCTGCTATGTGATTGTGGTTTAGTATAGAGTGCCATGTGTTTGGACCTGCAAATCTAAAATGGCTGCTGCTGGATGTCTTCCCCTCCCCCTTTCAGCCATGTGGTGTGGTCTTTGGAATCAAGTGGAGGTTTCTCAAAATGGAGTCTAGCTTCCATCCCATGCTGTATTCAGCATTGACTAACTGCGCAGCGATTGTCTCTCACATGTGTAGTTTTATCTGCAACCATGTTGTCTCTTATTTAATGTTATCATGAGCCATTTCTCTCTATCTCTCTCTTCTTCTCTTCCCCTTCCATTTTCCCATAAATAGTAATTGTATTGTATTTCTTGTGTAGTTATCTGGTTAGGAAGTCTCTGTTATATTGTAGTGTATCAATTGTACTGTTATCCCCTTTTACAAGTATATTAGATATAATACAGTTAATAGGCCTTGGAACCTAAACCAGCATCTGTGTATTTTCTATAGTGATAAGTGTTCATTTGAGCGTCGGTGACGCTCATGCAGCTTTGTAGATAGTCAGGTTACACAAGGTTGCACTTACACCCTGTACTCACATTAAGGTATTCAGTGTATTTCATTGGTATAAGGTTTTAACATAAAGGTATAGTGTTGTAAGCGTCTGCATCGCTGGTGACCTCCTCGTGGTCTCGAGCGTATGCTACGCTACAGCGAATCATTCCCCTAGACATAACCAATAACGTGTCCTGTGATCACTGGGCCGTGAGCGAACGTGACGCTTGAGCGTCTCGCCTACGGCTGAGCGATCGCTACGCAGATAGCGTACCATTACGGTACTTCTTAAGTAAACAGCGTACAGTGTTCTTAGCTTCATAAAGGGTTGTTTATACGACAAAGGAATTTAGCATTGTCAATTGCGGGCTCGTCCTATACTTCTCATATCTGCACTAGGTAGATCAGCAGACATTATCCCTCCAGCAAAGGGTGGGAGGTTGTCTCACAGTGCTGACGGGATAAGCGTCTGCTTCGCTTAGATAAAGAGTGCTGAAGGAACCCGGTAACCGGAGGTAAGAACAGTACGCTATTGTCTTTGAAAATCTGGTTTTTATTTCAATTTGGTGCCAACTACACACTCAGGCCTAGAATAACTTTAGGAGTTTTGAATGATGACTTTCTTTGTGACAAGAGGCCGCATGGTCTGTCCACCATTTTGTGTGACCCTCATGGAGGTGGAAGGGGGAGGAGCAGCGGCCATTTTGGGAAGGTCAAAAAAAAAAATTTTTTTTTTTTTTTGAGCGGCTGGTTTTCAGTTGACTCAGGAAACAATCAGCCATCCACTGTCAAAAAGAAATCATCATTTAATGAGTTTTTTTTTAATGCATTTATTTAATCTATATCATAGTCAATCATAAGTAATAGTGATTGGTACTTATATGTAATATCTATATGCGTGTGCTTACATCAATGTATGTTATTAGATTAAATTTAGAATTGCATTTTCATCTGTGTAAGTTTCACATCTCACCTTCCTGTTTGCCATTTGCATTGATAACGTGCTGAGAAAAAAAACAAGCACACAGCATAGAAGATACTGTGTGGTGTTTGGTAAGCGTTTATATAGTGAAATATCGCTTATAGTAAGGCGATACAGAAGCCACAAGACAATAGCACACATTTGTTCAGTTTCCAAAATTTAGTTTAAATACCTTACTTTACTGTAACGCCTCTGGGGAGAGCTATCAGACTACGGGAAATGATTTTTCTGATCAGAAAACTATAAGAATGATAGTGGGTTGAAAACGGTATGAGTGTATTGAATCCCGCTTTGTGGACTTTGTGATCTATGTGATAAAACGGTATTGAATTCCGCTTTGTGGACTTTGTGAACTTTGATCTATGTGGAACGTGATGAGCACGATCTGAGTGAAAACGTGCAACAGAGTGTGATAAAGTTTTCGTTGTATTACGCTCTGGCTGTTTTGGAGCACAGTAGGGAGACTCCAATGATCCTACCATTTATGGGCAACAAGTGTCTATAAGTGGTACGATTGGACCGCACGGTTGTATGTGTGACCAATAACGCAACGTGATATGAGGTCGTATATCCATGCGTAAATCATGCCCTCATACGTGTTGTAGGGAGCACATGCAAGCGTGATTTGTGTAAAGAAAAAGGAAGGGAATTTTCTCAGGAAAATCTCTAGAGATAGGGCCTGCAACGGCTACACGTGTCTGCTAGAAGGCGGACCGGAGATACCCGGAGCAGAAGAAGTTCAGTGGAAGAGCTTTAAGGATTTCCAACGAAGTTCTGTGTTTGGTGCATTTTAGGAAGTTTTTCTGTGTTAAAAAGGTCCACAATGGCAGCCAAGTGCACAACACAGAGACGGTCGGAGGTCAGGATTCAGACTCCAGAGGCTTGCAGACCCCGAGGGTCTGCTCGGTTAGTATGTGGGGGAAATATGGTCCCCACACTGAGACCTTTTGTGATGAATGGACACGAATGACTGCGGGGGATAAGGCACCATTTCCCGGGATAGGTAGTTTTGACTTAGAGGTGTTGCATAATTTAAGGCAAAGGATCAGTCTCATAAAATCCTGGAAACAACGAGTTAAACATGATGATTGTTTGCAGTTATGGCAACAGGAAAGTGAAATGCAAAGAAATGTAACTTACATATCTAACTTTCATCTTGAGAGGAGAGACATGGCATTGAAGAGGATTATGGTTGCAGAGAAATGGCACAATGTTGTACGATAAAAATGCACTTAGTAACTGTATTAAGAATGAAAGTGTTAAATGTAATAATGTTTATGAAAATGAAAGTGTAAAAATTACAAATGTTAACCTGTGCAAGTCGCACCCCATGTTAAACTTCCCTCAGGATTACCAACAAGAAAGTGAGCCCAGAACGATGTCGGCACCTCTTAAAGAAGCCATCCTACAAGACATCCAGGTGGACGCGACCAAATTGGTAAAGGCAATAATCAAACCCCCTAACGGAGGGTCAGGTGAGGTCGTGTCCACAGGTACGTACAATGTTTTATATCACGCACAAACAAATGTACCCCATATTATAAGACCAAAACAAGGTGATGTAATTGAGTTTAGTCCTGTCAGGGTGATCACAGTCCCCAATGGGAAGACTGACGATCAGGGAACCATTCCCGTCAAGGACAGTGCAATGCGCCATCCCTGGTCCCGAACAGAATTGAGATCAATCATGTCTGATTACCCAGATCCTAGGAAAGATCTAACTGTATGATCAAAGATTCACAGAAGGTATATCAACTCCCTAGACAACGACATAATCATGGTATCCAAGGAATCAGGTAGGTACAGGGAAAGCGGTTGATGGTGATGAGCATCCAAGCGTTTGAGGAGGCATCAAATCAACCAAAACCCCAGGCCATTGGCACATGGAGGAACTTCAAAAGTTATGACACACCATTATAATCAAGGATCACATAGGCAGGAAAGGTGATTATTAGGAATGGAGGCAAGCCTGAGGTAACGGTTAATAAATTGGGAGGTCATTCACTGAAGACACAGGAATGACCAGGTTAAACGTTGTAAATGTATTTGTGAAAAATGTTTTTTCTTTCTCTCTCTATCCCCATCTCTGACGATTATTGGTAAGAATTCAAACATTGCATATTCGCTTGGTCCTTGCAGAAGTCTACCAAACCCCAGCATGACCTCCGCCACAATGTATTTCTGGCCAGATACAGACAGTGGAGTAATGCAGGTGCTGGTGGGGAGGGACTGCTCAAGGAGACCATTAGACACATAGATATGACAGCCTAATAAGTCTGACAATGTTTTTCTAATGCTAACAATGTTTTCTTAATGTTGACAATGTTTAAAAATGTTTTGTTTCTCTTTTCTCATTGGTGGTTATTGTCGAGTTATGTAATGTATATATGCACATGAATTGTTCTCTATCTCTTTTGTTTTTTTGTTGTCTCTCTCTTCCCACTCATGTTTCCATGGTTTAAAGATGGTATGTCATCCCTCAGTTGGACCAATGGTAATGCCAGATTTTTTCTCCTTACAGAAAGATCGCCGGTTAGGAAGGAATATTGCATCACCAGAATGTTCGTTTGGAAGACTGAGAGACAGCACCTTTGAGAGGACAGCAGAACAAGAAGAACAACAAGACGAGAGAACTTATTATCGTAACAAGTTCTCTCCCCCTCAAACTGTTTTCTTATACCCCCTTTACAAATTTCTTCTTTTCTCCTCCTGTAAGATGGACTTGCCCCAAGAGACTGTGATATGGATTTTCCCGTTAACCATGATGTTGACCAGAGCAGTCTGTTTCGGTGAGAGTACCAGTGAGGTCGAGAAAGGATCCAGAAAGGTCCTGATGACTGAGACGGAGGTGTAAATTTCCAATAGCAACCCAATCACCAAGCAAAGGCGAGTACCGGGCACGATCTAACAACCATGTTATCTGTAAACATTTTCTTTGAAGGATTGTTAGTTCAAAAAGAAAAACTGTATCTGTAGGCTCTGTGACAATGGTTGAAGATGGATGCATAAAGAAATGCCAATCCAGTCTTAATATCCATATGGACCGGCATCCATTGAGTGACTATCACTCCTTAGTGGGTAGTGTGTTAAATAAAACTGATTGTTGGGTATGCTCTCAAGTACCTCAGGGTCATAGTAAATCAGGGCTAGTACCATTTCCTTTAACATTAGGGGAGGTACTTGAGCTAAGTGGTGGGAGACCGGTGGACAGGAGGTTTAATATCTCCAGCCCTCCTAGTTTGAAGCTCCACCAATACCATGTGGATAGGTCCCTCATATGTTTTAACATCTCCAATCCCAGAAAACCGGGAAATTGGGAAGTGTCATGGAGCAACCTTACCATGACCTTTTCACACAGAGCAGATAGAATGCCTACAGATACAGAGCTCGTACGCCACATAGCCAGTAGAGGAAAATCTTTCCGGTATCGATATACCTTAGGGAATAGGATTACTAGAGTTGGAGAGGTATCACCAGGATACTGTGCACATGTCATACAAACTGATACGTGCATTAGGCAGATGGAAGAATTAGGGTCAGGAGATTTCACCTGGAAGGTTTGTAACATGGTCATGTCCTTCTCCGTCCCTTATGTTCTCCCCGATGACGCATATTTCATATGCGGGAGAAAGGCGTATGAGCAGCTTGCCCCAAACCCTGAAGGATTGTGTTGTATTGGAAAAGTACTACCTGAGGTAATGAGTCTAAGGAGTGAGGAAACCGTAATTAACCTGGATTTGATTTATGACCCAATGATAGAAACCAGAATGTGATGAAAATGCGATTATACGGTCCGTTTCTTTCACCTGTTTTTCTGCTTTTCTCCCAGATACAAAGACCCCCTTGGACGAGGAAGCTGACGAGACGAGATGTATACAGACAACAGACAAGCACCAAAGAAGAAGATTTGACAACTTTAAATATGGACACTTGATGAACTTTGCCATGGATCCCCAGTTTCCCTAGTATCTTTAAACTCACGCTAGCCCAACATTTTTGTAAATCTGATGGCTCAGACAAAGCTATTTGCTCATGCCTAAGGAGCAATACAGCGCAAAGAAGACGACTCTCAACAGATACCGAACACAACCTCAACGACAGATGTACATTTCCCTGACATAGAATATCATTGCATTTTCCATAAGTGTTCTTTATCTTCATCTCTACAACCCTCAGGTAATAACACACATAGACGATAGGGAATACAGGCACAGATATCAGCAACCACATACCTCCCCCATTCATGTATCACCAATTAAAATGTGCATCCCCATTTTGTTACAACCACAGCCGAAATGAGCTCGGTAGAGTTTGACAGCCCATCCACAGACCCTTAGTACGGGATAAGAAGGAATTCAAATGTATACTTCGCAATACCTCGAAGCTTGATGTACAACACGTACGGCACGATGATACATGACCCCCCAAACATGGATTCATACACACATGCTTCTGCTATCTCACTAGGTCATACCCTCTTCACATCTTCTCCTCTCTCCTCCCTTACCCAACCATGGAAATGTATTAACCCCTGACATATATTTTTCTCTTTTTGAAATGTTTTAGGAAGTGGCAGTTATTGGTGACTGCCAAAGGGTGGACTGTCAAAGTCAAAAATATTACATAGAGAGACCATATAAACTGCACACATATAAGTCGCTATACTTGCAAATATGCGCAGCGAGCACAGCAATATATGGAAACACACGCATTTGCTCGGACATGGCACAGAGATGGATTCGGCACTTGTTTCATACAGTACATGGTTATAATAATGAACAGCACCAGACATCATGGAGATTTAGAATTGGCTAATGAATTAATGTCATGGATGTGTATCATTCGAACCGAACCAGATAAACACATCATGTTTGGTATTGAAGCAAGCAGAATCAGGTGTGGGTTAGTTTGAGGCCTGTTGTGTTGTTGTGGGACATTGCAGCGGATAGATATGATTATATGTATAAAAGCTAAGATCATATTGTTAGAACAATATGATGCTCAAAACAACCTTTTACTAAGTTTTCAGGGCTGAACCTGATTAGCATATACAAAGAGAATGGTGACTCAATACAAAGGAGAAAGAAAGACCCCTCCCCCAGGTACTGGTCAAACAGGAAGGTAGTGGTCAGGTGTGGCCTCAGAGAACAGATGTAATGTAGCTACACTCACAGACACACACACAGCTACCTGGCACCAAGCAGCATGGCGGCTGAATCCCCAGGACATCTTCCAAACTAAAGGCTAAGTATTGAACCTCACATGGCTAGATAAGGAAACAGATAGATTGCTTTCTGGTTTAAATAGGATATTGTAACTTGGTTGTGTGATTGTTGGGTGTTTGTGGATACTCTGTGAAGTCTGTGATAAATTGGAACAGTATACAATCTGTAGCATAATATTTGTGGTATTTGTTTGCCAATGGAGATTTAAAATAGATTGTGCTGGTTAGTTATAATATATATCCTGTTAATCATAAATACCACCATGCAGTTACGTTTGTGTTAATTACATTGTGATCTGGTCTTGTGATGAATATGCTCTGGTTATTGAGATACTGAAGTTGTTTGGGATGTGAAATTATGAGATGGTTCTAGGAAGTTGGATTACATTGTGAAAGGTGTTTTAGATGGTTTGGAATTGTAAAATCAGAACATATGCATTGTTTTGAGGCTTGGACATTTTGGAAGAAAATGGAGTCTTGTGTTTTCTGCTATGTGATTGTGGTTTAGTATAGAGTGCCATGTGTTTGGACCTGCAAATCTAAAATGGCTGCTGCTGGATGTCTTCCCCTCCCCCTTTCAGCCATGTGGTGTGGTCTTTGGAATCAAGTGGAGGTTTCTCAAAATGGAGTCTAGCTTCCATCCCATGCTGTATTCAGCATTGACTAACTGCGCAGCGATTGTCTCTCACATGTGTAGTTTTATCTGCAACCATGTTGTCTCTTATTTAATGTTATCATGAGCCATTTCTCTCTATCTCTCTCTTCTTCTCTTCCCCTTCCATTTTCCCATAAATAGTAATTGTATTGTATTGTATTTCTTGTGTAGTTATCTGGTTAGGAAGTCTCTGTTATATTGTAGTGTATCAATTGTACTGTTATCCCCTTTTACAAGTATATTAGATATAATACAGTTAATAGGCCTTGGAACCTAAACCAGCATCTGTGTATTTTCTATAGTGATAAGTGTTCATTTGAGCGTCGGTGACGCTCATGCAGCTTTGTAGATAGTCAGGTTACACAAGGTTGCACTTACACCCTGTACTCACATTAAGGTATTCAGTGTATTTCATTGGTATAAGGTTTTAACATAAAGGTATAGTGTTGTAAGCGTCTGCATCGCTGGTGACCTCCTCGTGGTCTCGAGCGTATGCTACGCTACAGCGAATCATTCCCCTAGACATAACCAATAACGTGTCCTGTGATCACTGGGCCGTGAGCGAACGTGACGCTTGAGCGTCTCGCCTACGGCTGAGCGATCGCTACGCAGATAGCGTACCATTACGGTACTTCTTAAGTAAACAGCGTACAGTGTTCTTAGCTTCATAAAGGGTTGTTTATACGACAAAGGAATTTAGCATTGTCACTACACCAAAATGTAAGAGGGCGGCGGTGCGTGTGGTGGTGCCTGCTGCCGTGCAGGTGTAGTTTCGGTACTCACCAGGCGCCGCTCTCTCTCACCTTCAGGTACTGGAGCCTTCAACGGACCTGGAAATCTTCAGTCGGATCCAGACACGGCAATTCCCTCTCGGAGCTGACCGACGAACGAGCTGAGGAGAAAATAGTCTACCTTAAGGGGGGTATCAACCCTTCTTCCACCGGAAAAGGGGATACCCCAGGGGTGACGGCGACCTTCACCGGTTGGGTGAAAGGTCATCACTGGCACAAAGCCTCAGCCACCCAGAAGTCACACACTCGCACTCTCGCGCGTAGTGTGATGAAGGGGTTCTCACGTCCGTGAGCAAGCCCCTATTCCGGCGCTCGGGGACAGACAAAGGGACAAACGTACACAGATGCTACTCACCGTCAGTTCCGCACTGCGAACGTCTTCTTCTCTTACAGGTCCCTGTAAGGAGGCAAACAGACAAGCAAACAGCCGTGCAGGGCCTAACTCTAACCTAGTGTCACACCCCTATACTAACTACAACGGCAGAGCCCTCAAACTAGCTCTGTGGGTGTGGTGCAACAAAACTAAACACAGACTTAACAAGCTCACACTTTGCCCTGCACGGTAACAACATATCCAATCACAATCCACAGCACAAGCAACTACCACGGTGCTGTCCCTTTAAGTACCTGAATCAGAACACCAGGTAGTGGGGGCCGCACAGCTCACCCACCTCCCGTACTCTCTTTCCAGGGGCTCAGGCCGAGCGGGCCTGCCTGCCTAAACACCTTGGGGTGGACTGGGCCTAGTGCCCAGTGCCACCTCTATTCACCTTCGGGGGAACCGCTTATTTATCGGGCCTAGCGCCCCCTATTCGCGCATGTTGGGTGACCTGGGCCTAGTACCCAGCGTCACCTTACATTAACCTAATCGGCCAACATACACTAGGGCCTAATGCCCTCTAATGCCCCACAGGCCTATTGCCTGAATTGCCCCTCGGGCCTAATGCCCGCCTATCTGGTACCACAGGCCTGTGGTCTGACTATTCCTATGGGCCTAGTGCCCAAACTGCACCCTCAGGCCTAGTGCCTGCCTATCAAGGCCACGGACCGGGGGGGCCCCCGACTAAATGCCCCAATGGGCCAGGAGGGCCCGACTAAATGCCCCCACGGGCCAGGAGAGTCCGACTAAATGCCCCCACGGGCCAGGAGGGCCCGACTAAATGCCCCCACGGGCCAGGAGTGCCCGACTAACTGCCCACAGGCCGGAAGGGCCTGACTGTGCCCACGGGCCTAATGCCCGAACACCCGGTGGTCTAGGGAGGAGAGAGGGGGGGGGGGCACCTTAGAAGGGCCTACCTGGTGGAGAAGGCTGCAGTGGGGAACTGCACAGCTCTATTGCTTCCCACCACTGCAGCGCTTCTCAATCCTGGATGGGCTCTTCTGCCGCTGGCCTGTCCTGGCCAGCGGCGCCGCCGTCGCTTCGCCGCGTCCAGCCGCCGCTGGACATCTTCTTCCACGAGCCTGGAGTCTTCTGGCCTCTTCCACGGCCACCCGAGCTCTTCAGCGCTCTTCCGCGCAACCTCGCATCATCGTAGTCGACACTGGAGTCAGAATCCGTGTCGGTATCAGTGTCTGCTACTTGGGATAGTAAGTAAGCATCCTTGATGTCCAGCGACACCATAAAATCCCCCTCTTCCAGGCTTGCAATAACCGCCCTGAGCGATTCCATTTTGAACTTGAACTTCTTTATATAAGTGTTCAAGGATTTTAAATTCAGGATGGGTCTCACCGAACCGTCCGGTTTCGGTACCACAAACATTGTGGAATAGTAACCCCTGCCCTGTTGAAGGAGGGGGACCTTGATTATCACCTGCTGGAGGTACAGCTTGTGAATTGCCGCCAGTACTACCTCCCTTTCCCTGGGAGCAGCTGGCAAGGCTGATTTGAGGTAACGGCGAGGGGGAGTCGCCTCGAACTCCAGCTTGTATCCCTGAGATACAATTTGTACAGCCCAGAGATCCACTTGTGAGCGAACCCACTGGTTGCTGAAGTTTCGGAGACGCGCCCCCACCGCACCTGGCTCCGCCTGTGGAGCCCCAACGTCATGCGGTGGACTTAGTGGAAGCAGGGGAGGATTTTTGTTCCTGAGAACTGGCTGCCTGGTGCAGCTTCTTTCCTCTACCCTTGCCTCTGGCCAGAAAGGATGCTCCTCTGACCCGCTTGCCTTTCTGAGGCCGAAAGGACTGCATTTGATAATACGGTGCTTTCTTAGGCTGTGAGGGAACCTGAGGTAAAAAAGTCGACTTCCCAGCAGTTGCTGTGGATACGAGGTCCAAGAGACCGTCCCCAAATAATTCCTCCCCCTTATAAGGCAAAACCTCCATGTCTTTTTTAGAATCAGCATCACCTGTCCACTGCCGAGTCCATAATACTCTCCTGGCAGAAATGGACATTGCATTAATTCTAGATGCCAGCAGGCAAATGTCCCTCTGTGCATCCCGCATATATAAGACGACGTCTTTTATATGTTCGATGGTTAGCAAAATAGTATCCCTGTCGAGGGAATCAATGTTGTCTGACAGGGTATCAGTCCATGCTGCTGCAGAACTACACATCCAGGCTGAAGCAATAGCAGGTCTCAGTAGAGTACCAGAGTGTGTATACACAGACTTCAGGATAGCTTCCTGCTTTCTATCCGCAGGATCCTTTAGGGCGGCCGTATCCTGAGACGGCAGTGCCACCCTTTTAGATAAGCGTGTTAGCGCCTTGTCCACCCTAGGGGATGTTTCCCAACGTAACCTATCAGTTGGCGGGAAAGGGTACGCCATCAGTAACCTCTTAGAAATCACTAGTTTCTTATCAGGGGAACTCCACGCTTCTTCACACAAATCATTCAATTCATCAGATGGGGGAAAAGTCACTGGCTGCTTTTTCTCCCCAAACATAATACCCCTTTTGGTGGTAACCGGGTTAATATCAGAAATGTGCAATACATCTTTCATTGCAGTAATCATGCATCGGATGGCTTTTGTAGACTGTACATTTGTCTCAACCTCATCTACACTGGAGTCAGACTCCGTGTCGACATCTGTGTCTACCATCAGAGCTAGTGGGCGTTTATGAGCACCTGACGGCTTCTGAGTCGCCTGGGCAGGCGCGGGCCGAGACCTCGGCTGTCCCAAGGCTGCTGCGTCATCGAACCTTTTATGTAAGGAGTTGACACTGTCGGTTAAGACCTTCCACATATCCATCCAATCAGGTGTCGGCCCCGTCGGGGGCGACCCCACATGTATCTGCCCCTGCTCCGCCTCCACGTAACCCTCCTCATCAAACATGTCGACACAGCCGTACCGACACACCGCACACACACAGGGAATGCTCAGACTGAGGACAGGACCCCACAAAGTCCTTTGGGGAGACAGAGAGAGAGTATGCCAGCACACACCACAGCGCTATATAACACAGGGATTTACACTGCTATGTGATTTTCCCAATAGCTGCTTGTTTGTATCGATTTGCGCCTAAATTTATGTGCCCCCCCTCTCTTTTTAACCCGTCTTGTACCTAGATACTGCAGGGGAGAGCCTGGGGAGCGTGCTTCCAGCGGAGCTGTGAAGGGAAAATGGCGCTGGTGTGCTGAGGAAGAAGGCCCCGCCCCCTCAGCGGCGGGCTTCTGTCCCGTGTTTTCTGTAACTTAATGGCGGGGTTTTTTACACATATACAGTTAACTGACTGTATTATGTGTATTTTATGCCAAAAGGTAATATTATTGCTGCCCAGGGCGCCCCCCCCAGCGCCCTGCACCCTACAGTGACCGGAGTGTGTGGTGTGCTGTGGGAGCAATGGCGCACAGCTGCAGTGCTGTGCGCTACCTTAATGAAGACAGGAGTCTTCTGCCGCCGATTTCATCTTCTGGCTCTGCAAGGGGGACGGCGGCGCGGCTCCGGGAACGGACGATCGAGGTCAGGCCCTGTGTTCGAACCCTCTGGAGCTAATGGTGTCCAGTAGCCTAAGAAGCACAAGCTAGCAGCAAGCAGGTAGGTTTGCTTCTCTCCCCTCAGTCCCACGTAGCAGTGAGTCTGTTGCCAGCAGATCTCACTGAAAATAAAAAACCTAACAAATACTTTCTTTTCTAGCAAGCTCAGGAGAGCCCACTAGGAGCACCCAGCTCTGGCCGGGCACAGATTCTAACTAAGGTCTGGAGGAGGGGCATAGAGGGAGGAGCCAGTGCACACCAGATAGTACCTAATCTTTCTTTTAGAGTGCCCAGTCTCCTGCGGAGCCCGTCTATTCCCCATGGTCCTTACGGAGTTCCCAGCATCCACTAGGATGTCAGAGAAATAGGGGCATGGCTTCGTGGGGAAGGGATGTGGCCACAAAATAATACCAATTCATATAACGGTGCACAGTAGTCTCTATTACTCAAATTACGCTGCACAGTAGCACCACTACACCAGGTAGAGCCCCTTTTACACCTTATGGCGGACAGATTCCCCTTTTTACACATTACGGCAGACAGCGTCCACCTTTTACACATTAGGGCAAACATCATCCCCTTTTTACACATTACGGCAGACAGCGTCCCGTTTTTATACATTACGGCAGACAGCGTACCATTTTTACACATTACGGCAGACAGCGTCCCCTTTAACACATTACGGCAGACAGCGTCCCCTTTTTTACACATAACGGCAGACAGCGTTCTCCTTTTTACACATTACAGCAGACAGCGTCCCCTTTTTACACATAACGGCAGACAGCGTCCCCTTTTTTTTTTACACATTACAGCAGTGTCCCCCTTTTTACACATTACGGCAGACAGCATCCCCCTTTTTACACATTAAGACAGACAGAATAGAAAGAAAGAAAGAAAGAAAGAATATATTAAAGAAAGAAAGAATATATTATACTTACTGTCTCCGCTGGCAGTCAGGCTCCTCGGTGCAGCAGCTTCTGGCAGATCCCGGGCAGGGTAGAAGGGAGCCGCAGCAGTGCAGTGTAATTGGTGGAGGCACTAATAGCTGTACCTCTCCTTCACCATAGGCGGAGGACAGCCTATGGTGAAGGAGAGGGACAGCTGCAGCAGCGCCTCCACCAATTACACAGCGCTGCTGCGGCTCCCTCCTCCTCCTTCCCCCCGTGGCCGCTGCACTCCTCTCCTCGGCGGGCGGCAGTGGCTCGCAGCACACAGCGGCATGTAATTGGTCAGTTTGACTCATTACATGCCGCTGGCATTGGGCCCCTTGACAGTGGCGGGCCCCAGTGCAAGGCACAGCATTTTTGCCAGATATTCTGATTCAGCAGAAATACACACAGTTTAGTGAAGTAACCCAGTACAGTGAAAAACACAGGACGGTGAAATAACACAGTAAACCCCAGACAACTGAATGGAGTGACACAGAGAGGAATGAGACCAGCACACGGTACCTCAGTCAAAGCAGTGCTCTGCTAGGTATAATTCACAGCTTTAGTAAGGCAGAATGTGGTATAGCCACCTATTTGCTCCCTCCTTTCTATAAAACCCCCTGGTACCAGTACAATTGGTGATTCAGCGGGGTCTGTGGAGGAGCAGCGGTTGCATGCAGCATGGAAGTAAGCAGCAGCTGGAAATGGCGCTTTTGAGCCGCTGGTCCCGCTCTCCGGGAAGCCCCGCCCCCTTAAAGGCGCGCGGTCCCTATATGATTATACTGGCTTTATAGTAACATATACAGTATAAAATTGAGTTTAAAAAAACCCTTTACCTCAGCGCCAGTATGGGTGTCTGCAGCTGGCACCGCAGCCTGGTGCCCGCCGTGCCCTTATACCGTCATTGTCACCGGGGACCCGCTAACCGGGACCCCGGGGTTAGTACTCACCGCACTGTGTCTTTTGTAGCATCTGTTAGGGGTGGAAGCATGCTGATGGCGTGTGCGCACACCCTGGGGGCATGTGAAACAGCGCCTCAGGAGCTAATGTCCTGTCAGCAGGGAAATGAACCATTAACCCTATGTTCCAGCTTGTTCCAGCTAGTGCGGCCTGAAAATAATAAACTAAAATAAATTTCTGAAGAAAACTCTCTGGAGATCAAGAGAATGCACCCAGCTCCCTGGGCACATTTTTCTAAACTGAGTTGGTGGGAGGGGCATTGAGGGGAGGAGCCAGCACACACTGAATATTTATTAAAAGTGCCAGGCTTCAATGGACCCGATCTATACCCCATGGTACTAATCCATCCCAGTATCCCCTAGGACGTTAAAGAAAACCACTTTATATAACAAGAGGAAACTTGGGAGTATTAATGCATTCTGTAGGGCATACAACCCTGTATTCCTGTAAAAACCGACCAACAGAACCTGCCCGCCGCCACATACACGCTGGCGATTTTGCCCAGTGTGTATTCACAGCGATGATGTGAACATCAGACTAGCAGGAAAATCGCTCAGTGTATATGTAAGAGGGCGGCGGTGCGTGTGGTGTTGCCTGCTGCCGTGCAGGTGTAGTTTCGGTACTCACCAGGCGCCGCGCTCTCTCTCACCTTCAGGTACCGGAACCTTCAACGGACCTGGAAATCTTCAGTCGGATCCGGACACGGCGATTCCCTCTCGGAGCTGACCGACGAACGAGCTGAGGAGAAAATAGTCTACCTTAAGGGGGGTATCAACCCTTCTTCCACCGGAAAATAAGAATTTACTTACCGATAATTCTATTTCTCGGAGTCCGTAGTGGATGCTGGGGTTCCTGAAAGGACCATGGGGAATAGCGGCTCCGCAGGAGACAGGGCACAAACAGTAAAGCTTTACGATCAGGTGGTGTGTACTGGCTTCTCCCCCTATGACCCTCCTCCAAGCCTCAGTTAGGTACTGTGCCCGGACGAGCGTACACAATAAGGAAGGATTTATGAATCCCGGGTAAGACTCATACCAGCCACACCAATCACACCGTACAACCTGTGATCTAAACCCAGTTAACAGTATGATAACAGCGGAGCCTCTGAAAAGATGGCTCACAACAATAATAACCCGATTTTTGTAACTATGTACAAGTAATGCAGATAATCCGCACTTGGGATGGGCGCCCAGCATCCACTACGGACTCCGAGAAATAGAATTATCGGTAAGTAAATTCTTATTTTCTCTATCGTCCTAGTGGATGCTGGGGTTCCTGAAAGGACCATGGGGATTATACCAAAGCTCCCAAACGGGCGGGAGAGTGCGGATGACTCTGCAGCACCGAATGAGAGAACTCCAGGTCCTCCTTAGCCAGGGTATCAAATTTGTAGAATTTTACAAACGTGTTCTCCCGCGACCACGTAGCCGCTCGGCAGAGTTGTAATGCCGAGACCCCTCGGGCAGCCGCCCAAGAAGAACCCACCTTCCTTGTGGAGTGGGCTTTTACCGATTTTGGCTGTGGCAGGCCTGCCACAGAATGTGCAAGCTGAATCGTACTACAAATCCAGCGAGCAATAGTCTGCTTAGACGCAGGAGCGCCCAACTTGTTGGGAGCATATAGTATAAACAGCGAGTCAGATTTCCTGACTCCAGCTGTCCTTGAAATGTATATTTTTAAAGCTCTGACAACGTCCAACAACTTGGAGTCCTCCAAGTCGCTTGTAGCCGCAGGCACTACAATAGGTTGGTTCAGATGAAATGCTGACACCACCTTAGGGAGAAAATGCGGACGAGTCCGCAGTTCTGCCCTGTCCGAATGGAAAATCAGATATGGGCTTTTGTAAGATAAAGCTGCCAGTTCTGACACTCTCCTGGCCGAAGCCAGGGCTAGTAGCATGGTCACTTTCCATGTGAGATATTTCAAATCCACAGTTTTTAGTGGTTCAAACCAATGAGATTTGAGAAAGTCCAAAACAACATTGAGATCCCACGGTGCCACTGGAGGCACCACAGGGGGCTGTATATGCAGCACTCCCTTAACAAAAGTCTGGACTTCAGGAACTGAAGCCAATTCTTTTTGGAAGAAAATCGACAGGGCCGAAATTTGAACCTTAATAGATCCCAATTTGAGACCCATAGACAATCCTGATTGCAGGAAATGTAGGAATCGACCCAGTTGAAATTCCTCCGTCGGAGCACTCCGATCCTCGCACCACGCAACATATTTTCGCCAAATGCGGTGATAATGTTGCGCGGTTACTTCCTTCCTTGCTTTAATCAAAGTAGGAATGACTTCTTCCGGCATGCCTTTTTCCTTTAGGATCCGGCGTTCAACCGCCATGCCGTCAAATGCAGCCGCGGTAAGTCTTGAAACAGACAGGGACCCTGCTGAAGCAAGTCCCTTCTCAGAGGTAGAGGCCACGGATCTTCCGTGATCATCTCTTGAAGTTCCGGGTACCAAGTCCTTCATGGCCAATCCGGAACCACTAGTATCGTTCTTACGCCTCTTTGCCGTATAATTCTCAATACTTTTGGTATGAGAGGCAGAGGAGGAAACACATACACCGACTGGTACACCCAAGGCGTTACCAGCGCGTCCACAGCTATTGCCTGCGGATCTCTTGACCTGGCGCAATACCTGTCCAGTTTTTTGTTGAGGCGAGACGCCATCATGTCCACCATTGGTCTTTCCCAACGGGTTACCAGCATGTGGAAAACTTCTGGATGAAGTCCCCACTCTCCCGGGTGAAGGTCGTGTCTGCTGAGGAAGTCTGCTTCCCAGTTGTCCACTCCCGGGATGAACACTGCTGACAGTGCTATCACATGATTCTCTGCCCAGCGAAGAATCCTTGCAGCTTCTGCCATTGCACTCCTGCTTCTTGTGCCGCCCTGTCTGTTCACATGGGCGACTGCCGTGATGTTGTCCGACTGGATCAACACCGGTTTTCCTTGAAGCAGAGGTTCTGCCTGGCTTAGAGCATTGTAGATTGCTCTTAGTTCCAGAATGTTTATGTGAAGAGACGTTTCCAGGCTCGACCACACGCCCTGGAAGTTTCTTCATTGTGTGACTGCTCCCCAGCCTCTCAGGCTGGCGTCCGTGGTCACCAGGATCCAATCCTGTATGCCGAATCTGCGGCCCTCCAATAGATGAGCACTCTGCAACCACCACAGAAGAGATACCCTTGTCCTTGGAGACAGGGTTATCCGCTGGTGCATCTGAAGATGCGACCCTGACCATTTGTCCAACAGATCCCTCTGGAAAATTCTTGCGTGGAATCTGCCGAATGGAATTGCTTCGTAAGAAGCCACCATTTTTCCCAGGACTCTTGTGCATTGATGTACAGACACCTTTCCTGGTTTTAGGAGGTTCCTGACAAGCTCGGATAACTCCTTGGCTTTTTCCTCCGGGAGAAAAACCTTTTTCTGAACCGTGTCCAGAATCATCCCTAGGAACAGCAGACGTGTTGTCGGAATTAACTGGGATTTTGGAATATTCAGAATCCACCCGTGCTGTTTTAGCACTTCTTGAGACAGTGCTAATCCCATCTCTAGCTGTTCTCTGGACCTTGCCCTTATTAGGAGATCGTCCAAGTATGGGATAATTAATACGCCTTTTCTTCGAAGAAGAATCATCATCTCGGCCATTACCTTGGTAAAGACCCGAGGTGCCGTGGACAATCCGAACGGCAGCGTCTGAAACTGATAGTGACAGTTCTGTACGACGAACCTGAGGTACCCCTGGTGTGAGGGGTAAATTGGAACGTGGAGATACGCATCCTTGATGTCCAAGGATACCATAAAGTCCCCTTCTTCCAGGTTCGCTATCACTGCTCTGAGTGACTCCATCTTGAACTTGAACTTCTTTATGTACAGGTTCAAGGATTTCAGATTTAGAATAGGTCTTACCGAGCCATCCGGCTTCGGTACCACAAATAGAGTGGAATAATACCCCTTTCCTTGTTGTAAAAGGGGTACCTTGACTATCACCTGCTGAGAGTACAGCTTGTGAATGGCTTCCAAGACCGTCACCATGTCGGAGGGGGACGTTGGTAAAGCAGACTTCAGGAAACGGCGAGGTGGATCCGTCTCTAGTTCCAACCTGTACCCCTGAGATATTATCTGCAGGATCCAGGGATCTACCTGCGAGTGAGCCCACTGCGCGCTGAAATTCTTGAGACGACCCCCCACTGCCCCCGAGTCCGCTTGAGAAGCCCCAGCGTCATGCTGAGGCTTTTGTAGAAGCGGGGGAGGGCTTCTGTTCCTGGGAAGGAGCTGCCTGTTGCTGTCTCTTCCCCCTTCCTCTGCCTCGTGGCAGATATGAATATCCCTTTGCTCTCTTGTTTTTAAAGGAACGAAAGGGCTGCGGTTGAAAAGTCGGTGTCTTTTTCTGTTGGGGAGTGACTTGAGGTAAAAAGGTGGATTTCCCGGCTGTAGCCGTGGCCACCAAATCCGATAGACCGACACCAAATAACTCCTCCCCTTTATACGGCAAAACTTCCATATGCCGTTTTGAGTCCGCATCGCCTGACCACTGTCGCGTCCATAAACTTCTTCTGGCCGAAATGGACATAGCACTTACCCGTGATGCCAGTGTGCAGATATCCCTCTGTGCATCACGCATATAAAGAAATGCATCCTTTATTTGCTCTAAAGACAGTAAAACATTGTCCCTATCCAGGGTATCAATATTTTCAATCAGGGACTCTGACCAAGCTACCCCAGCACTGCACATCCAGGCTGTCGCTATAGCTGGTCGTAGTATAACACCTGTATGTGTGTATATACTTTTTTGGATATTTTCCATCCTCCTATCTGCTGGATCTTTAAGTGCGGCCGTCTCAGGAGAGGGTAACGCCACTTGTTTTGATAAGCGTGTGAGCGCCTTGTCCACCCTAGGAGGTGTTTCCCAGCGCGCCCTAACCTCTGGCGGGAAAGGGTATAAAGCCAATAACTTCTTTGAAATTAGCATTTTTTTATCGGGGGCAACCCACGCTTCATCACACACCTCATTTAATTCATCTGATTCAGGAAAAACTATAGGTAGTTTTTTCACACCCCACATGATACCCTGTTTTGTGGTACCTGTAGTATCAGCAATATGTAACGCCTCCTTCATTGCCAAAATCATATAACGTGTGGCCCTACTAGAAAATACGGTTGATTCGTCACCGTCGCCACTGGAATCAGTGCCTGGGTCTGGGTCTGTGTCGACCGACTGAGGCAAAAGGCGTTTTACAGCCCCTGACGGTGTTTGAGGCGCCTGGACAGGCACTAATTGATTGTCCGGCCGTCTCATGTCGTCAAACGACTGCTTTAGCGTGTTGACACTATCCCGTAATTCCATAAATAAAGGCATCCATTCTGGTGTCGACCCCCTAGGAGGTGACATCCCCATATTTGGCAATTGCTCCGCCTCCACACCAATATCGTCCTCATACATGTCGACACACACGTACCGACACACAGCAGACACACAGGGAATGCTCTTAACGAAGACAGGACCCCACTAGCCCTTTGGGGAGACAGAGGGAGAGTTTGCCAGCACACACCAAAAGCGCTATATATGACAGGGATAGCCTTATAATAAGTGCTCCCTGTATAGCTGCTTTAATAATATAGTTTTGCCACAATTTTGCCCCCCCTCTCTTGTTTTACCCTGTTTCTGTAGTGCAGTGCAGGGGAGAGCCTGGGAGCCTTCCTGACCAGCGGAGCTGTGTGAGGAAAATGGCGCTGTGTGCTGAGGAGATAGGCCCCGCCCCTTTTTCGGCGGGCTCGTCTCCCGCTCTTTAGTGGATTCTGGCAGGGGTTAAATATCTCCATATAGCCCCCGGAGGCTATATGTGAGGTATTTTTAGCCAAAAAAGGTTTTCATTTGCCTCCCAGGGCGCCCCCCTCCCAGCGCCCTGCACCCTCAGTGACTGCCGTGTGAAGTGTGCTGAGAGGAAAATGGCGCACAGCTGCAGTGCTGTGCGCTACCTTAAGAAGACTGAGGAGTCTTCTGCCGCCGATTCTGGACCTCTTCTCGTTTCAGCATCTGCAAGGGGGCCGGCGGCGAGGCTCCGGTGACCATCCAGGCTGTACCTGTGATCGTCCCTCTGGAGCTAATGTCCAGTAGCCAAGAAGCCAATCCATCCTGCACGCAGGTGAGTTCACTTCTTCTCCCCTAAGTCCCTCGTTGCAGTGATCCTGTTGCCAGCAGGACTCACTGTAAAATAAAAAACCTAAGCTAAACTTTTCTAAGCAGCTCTTTAGGAGAGCCACCTAGATTGCACCCTTCTCGGCCGGGCACAAAAATCTAACTGAGGCTTGGAGGAGGGTCATAGGGGGAGGAGCCAGTACACACCACCTGATCGTAAAGCTTTACTTTTTGTGCCCTGTCTCCTGCGGAGCCGCTATTCCCCATGGTCCTTTCAGGAACCCCAGCATCCACTAGGACGATAGAGAAAAGGGGATACCCCAGGGGTGACGGCGACCTTCACCGGTTGGGTGAAAGGTCATCACTGGCACAAAGCCTCAGCCACCCAGAAGTTACACACTCGCACTCTCGCTCGTAGTGTGATGAAGGGGTTCTCACGTCCGTGAGCAAACCCCTATTCCGGCGCTCGGGGACAGACAAAGGGACAAACGTACACAGATGCTACTCACCGTCAGTTCCGCACTGCGAACGTCTTCTTCTCTTACAGGTCCCTGTAAGGAGGCAAACAGACAAGCAGACAGCCGTACAAGGCCTAACTCTAACCTAGTGTCACACCCCTATACTAACTACAACGGCAGAGCCCTCAAACTAGCTCTGTGGGTGTGGTGCAACAAAACTAAACACAGACTTAACAAGCTCACACTTTGCCCTGCACGGTAACAACATATCCAATCACAATCCACAGCGCAAGCAACTACCACGGTGCTGTCCCTTTAAGTACCTGAATCAGAACACCAGGTAGTGGGGGCCGCACAGCTCACCCACCTCCCGTACTCTCTTTCCAGGGGCTCAGGCCGAGCGGGCCTGCCTGCCTAAACACCTTGGGGTGGACTGGGCCTAGTGCCCAGTGCCACCTCTATTCACCTTCGGGGGAACCGCTTATTTATCGGGCCCAGCGCCCCCTATTCGCGCACGTTGGGTGACCTGGGCCTAGTACCCAGCGTCACCTTACATTAACCTAATCGGCCAACATACACTAGGGCCTAATGCCCTCTAATGCCCCACAGGCCTATTGCCTGAATTGCCCCTCGGGCCTAATGCCCGCCTATCTGGTACCACAGGCCTGTGGCCTGACTATTCCTATGGGCCTAGTGCCCAAACTGCACCCTCAGGCCTAGTGCCTGCCTATCAGGGCCACGGGCCGGGGCCCCGACTACACGTGGCCACGGGCCAGGAGGGCCCGACTAAATGCCCCCACGGGCCAGGAGGGCTCGACTAAATGCCCCCACGGGCCAGGAGGGCTCGACTAAATGCCCCCACGGGCCAGGAGGGCCCGACAGAAATGCCCACACGGGCCAGGAGGGCCCGACAGAAATGCCCCCACGGGCCAGGAGGGCCCGACTCGGGCCCTCATTCCGAGTTGTTCGCTCGCAAGCTGCTTTTAGCAGCATTGCACACGCTAAGCCGCCGCCTACTGGGAGTGAATCTTAGCAAAATTGCAAACGAAAGATTCTCAAAATTGCGAATAGAAATTTCTAAGCACTTTCTGAGTAGCTCGACTCTTACTCTGCCACTGCGATCAGTTCAGTCAGTTTCGTTCCTGGTTTGACGTCACAAACACACCCAGCGTTCGCCCAGACACTCCCCCGTTTCTCCAGCCACTCCCGCGTTTTTCCCAGAAACGGCAGCGTTTTTTCACACACTCCCATAAAATGGCCAGTTTCCGCCCAGAAACACCCACTTCCTGTCAATCACACAACGATCACCAGAACGAAGAAAAAACCTCGTAATGCCGTGAGTAAAATAGCAAACTTCTTAGCAAATTTACTTGGCGCAGTCGCAGTGCGAACATTGCGCATGCGCAAATAGCAGAAAATCGCAGCGATGCGAAGAAAATTACCGAGCGAACAACTCGGAATGAGGGCCTAAATGCCCCCACGGGCCAGGAGTGCCCGACTAACTGCCCACAGGCCGGAAGGGCCTGACTGTGCCCACGGGCCTAATGCCCGAACACCCGGTGGTCTAGGGAGGAGAGGGGGGGGGCACCTTAGAAGGGCCTACCTGGTGGAGAAGGCTGCAGTGGGGAACTGCACAGCTCTATTGCTTCCCACCACTGCAGCGCTTCTAAATCCTGGATGGGCTCTTCTGCCGCTGGCCCGTCCTGGCCAGCGGCGCCGCCGTCGCTTCGCCGCGTCCAGCCGCCGCTGGACATCTTCCCCGAGCCTGGAGTCTTCTGGCCTCTTCCGCGGCCACCCGAGCTCTTCAGCACTCTTCCGCGCGTCCTCCGTCTTCGGCTCCCGCCCGGCGTCTTCTCCTGTCGCGCTCCCGCACGCGGCCCTCTTCTTTGGTTCCCGCCCGGCGTCTTCTCCTGTCACGCTCCCGCACGTGGCCCTCTACTTTGGATTGGCTCGCCGCGCCCACCTCCGATTGGCCGGTACCCCGCGAGCCGCGATTGGCTCGCGGACGGCGCCGGATTTGAAAAGTCGCGGGCGGCGCTTTTGATTGGCGGCCAGAATGGCGCCAAGTTTAAAGCGCCGCTGCCGCGCCGCTACCCGCCGACGACAGCCTGGTGCAGGGAAACGTCTGATCCCTGCACCAGACACCCGCTGCTGCTGTATAGCCAGCGCTGGGGACAGACAAGCTGCCCCAGCGCTGTCCACCCTTGCGCTCTGCAGGGGACACAGATCCCCTGCACCCTGCAGTGCTGATGTGCCCTGGGACACAGGCACATCTCCACATATACACAGAGTCATTTTCACCCAGCTCAGCTATGTTTACTCGGCCGGTATAACAAGCCAACACACGGCGGCAGCCATCGATGATGAAGGAGCGTGCATCAGCACTCACCGACCCATACACACTAGAACAGAGGTTCCCAAACGCGGTCCTCAAGGCACCCCAACGGTGCTGGTTTTAAATGTATCCATGCTTGGCCACAGGTGACTTAATTAGCACCTTAGTCAATTTGATTTAACCATCTGTGCTGAGCCATGGATATACCTAAAACCTGGACCGTTGGGGTGCCTTGAGGACCGCGTTTGGGAACCTCTGCACTAGAAGATTTTGAGCTCAAAGTAGCTCAAAACGCCAAATGTGAGCAAAATTTGAGCTCAAAATCTACTAATGCGTATGCACCTTTAGAACGACATATAAGCACAGTTTACATAAATTAATCAACTTTTGGCCTTGGGGTGCAGTGAAAAAATAAGAATTTACTTACCGATAATTCTATTTCTCATAGTCCGTAGTGGATGCTGGGGACTCCGTAAGGACCATGGGGAATAGCGGCTCCGCAGGAGACTGGGCACAAAGTAAAAGCTTTAGGACTAGCTGGTGTGCACTGGCTCCTCCCCCTATGACCCTCCTCCAAGCCTCAGTTAGGATACTGTGCCCGGACGAGCGTACACAATAAGGAAGGATTTTGAATCCCGGGTAAGACTCATACCAGCCACACCAATCACACCGTATAACCTGTGATCTGAACCCAGTTAACAGCATGATAACAGAGGAGCCTCTGAAAGATGGCTCACAACAATAATAACCCGATTTTTGTAACAATAACTATGTACAAGTATTGCAGACAATCCGCACTTGGGATGGGCGCCCAGCATCCACTACGGACTATGAGAAATAGAATTATCGGTAAGTAAATTCTTATTTTCTCTAACGTCCTAAGTGGATGCTGGGGACTCCGTAAGGACCATGGGGATTATACCAAAGCTCCCAAACGGGCGGGAGAGTGCGGATGACTCTGCAGCACCAAATGAGAGAACTCCAGGTCCTCCTCAGCCAGGATATCAATTTTGTAGAATTTTACAAACGTATTTGCTCCTGACCAAGTAGCTGCTCGGCAAAGTTGTAAAGCCGAGACTCCTCGGGCAGCCGCCCAAGATGAGCCCACCTTCCTTGTGGAGTGGGCATTTACAGATTTTTGGCTGTGGCAGGCCTGCCACAGAATGTGCAAGCTGAATTGTACCACAAATCCAACGAGCAATAGTCTGCTTAGAAGCAGGAGCACCCAGCTTGTTGGGTGCATACAGGATAAACAGCGAGTCAGATTTTCTGACTCCAGCCGTCCTGGAAACATATATTTTCAGGGCCCTGGCTACGTCCAGCAACTTGGAATCCTCCAAGTCCCTAGTAGCCGCAGGCACCACAAATAGGTTGGTTCAGGTGAAACGCTGAAACCACCTTGGGGAGAAACTGAGGACGAGTCCTCAATTCCGCCCTGTCCGAATGGAAAATCAGATAAGGGCTTTTTCAGGATAAAGCCGCCAATACTGACACGCGCCTGGCCCAGGCCAGGGCCAACAGCATGACCACTTTTCATGTGAGATATTTTAACTCCACAGATTTAAGTGGTTCCAACCAATGTGACTTTTGGAACCCAAAACTACATTGAGATCCCAAAGTGCCACTGGAGGCACAAAAGGAGGCTGTATATGCAGTACCCCTTTTACAACGTCTGAACTTCAGGGACTGAAGCTAGTTCTTTTTGGAAGAAAATTGACAGGGCCGAAATTTGAACCTTAATGGACCCCAATTTCAGGCCCATAGACACTCCTGTTTGCAGGAAATGTAGGAATCGACCCAGTTGAATTTCCTCCGTCGGGCCTTACTGGCCTCGCACCACGCAACATATTTTCGCCAATTGCGGTGATAATGTTTTTGCGGTTACATCCTTCCTGGCTTTGATCAGGATAGGGATGACTTCATCCGGAATGCCTTTTTTCCTTCAGGATCCGGCGTTCAACCGCCATGCCGTCAAACGCAGCCGCGGTAAGTCTTGGAACAGACAGGGTCCTTGCTGGAGCAGGTCCCTTCTTAGAGGTAGAGGCCACGGATCCTCCGTGAGCATCTCTTGAAGTTCCGGTTACCAAGTCCTTCTTGGCCAATCCGGAACCACGAATATAGTGCTTACTCCTCTCCATCTTATCAATCTCAGTACCTTGGGTATGAGAGGCAGAGGAGGGAACACATACCCTGACTGGTACACCCACGGTGTTACCAGAGCGTCTACAGCTTATTGCCTGAGGGTCCCTGGACCTGGCGCAATACCTGTCGAGTTTTTAATCATGTGGAAGACTTCTGGGTGAAGTCCCCACTCTCCCGGGTGGAGGTCGTGCTGAGGAAGTCTGCTTCCCAGTTGTCCACTCCCGGAATGAATACTGCTGGCAGTGCTATCACATGATTTTCCGCCCAGCGAAGAATCCTTGCAGCTTCTGCCATTGCCCTCCTGCTTCTTGTGCCACCCTGTCTGTTTACGTGGGTGACTGCCGTGATGTTGTCCGACTGGATCAACACCGGCTGACCTTGAAGCAGAGGTCTTGCTAAGCTTAGAGCATTGTAAATGTCCCTTAGCTTCAGGATATTTATGTGAAGTGATGTCTCCAGGCTTGACCATAAGCCCTGGATATTCCTTCCCTGTGTGACTGCTCCCCAGCCTCGCAGGCTGGCATTCGTGGTCACCAGGACCCAGTCCTGAATGCCTAATCTGCGGCCCTCTAGAAGATGAGCACTCTGCAACCACCACAGGAGGGACACCCTTGTCCTTGGTGACAGGGTTATCCGCTGATGCATCTGAAGATGCGACCCGGACCATTTGTCCAGCAGGTCCCACTGGAAAGTTCTTGCGTGGAATCTGCCGAATGGGATTGCTTCGTAGGAAGCCACCATTTTACCCAGAACCCTTGTGCATTGATGCACTGAGACTTGGCTCGGTTTTAGGAGGTTCCTGACTAGCTCGGATAACTCCCTGGCTTTCTCCTCCGGGAGAAACACCTTTTTCTGGACTGTGTCCAGGATCATCCCTAGGAACAGAAGACACGTCGTCGGAACCAGGTGCGATTTTGGAATATTGAGAATCCAATCGTGCTGCCGCAACACTACCTGAGATAGTGCTACACCGACCTCCAACTGTTCCCTGGATCTTACCCTTATCAGGGAATTGTCCAAGTAAGGGATAACTAAAATTCCCTTCCTTCGAAGGAATATCATCATTTCGGCCATTACCTTGGTAAAGACCCGGGGTGCCGTGGACCATTCATACGGCAGCGTCTGAACTGATAGTGACAGTTCTGTACCATAAACCTGAGGTACCCTTGGTGAGAAGGGTAAATTTTTACATGAAGGTAAGCATCCTTGATGTCCCGAGACATCATGTAGTCCCCTTCTTCCAGGTTCGCAATCACTGCTCTGAGTGACTCAATCTTGAATTTGAACCTCTGTATGTAAGTGTTCAAAGATTTTAGATTTAGAATCGGTCTCACCGAGCCGTCCGGCTTCGGTACCACAACAGTGTGGAATAATACCCCGTTCCCTGTTGCAGGAGGGGTATCTTGATTATCACCTGCTGGGAATACAGCTTGTGAATGGCTTCCAAAACTGTCTCCCTGTCAGAAGGAGACATCGGTAAAGCCGACTTTAGGAAACGGCGAGGGGGAGACGTCTCGAATTCTAATTTGTACCCCTGAGATATCACCTGAAGGATCCAGGGGTCTACTTGCGAGTGAGCCCACTGCGCGCTGAAATTCATTGAGACGGCCCCCCTACCGTGCCTGATTCTGCTTGTAAAGCCCCAGCGTATACTGAGGGCTTGGCAGAGGCGGGAGAGGGTTTCTGTTCCTGGGAACTGGCTGATTTCTGCAGCCTTTTTCCTCTCCCTCTGTCACGGGGCAGAAATGAGGAACCTTTTGCCCGCTTGTCCACGAAAAGACTGCGCCTGATAATACGGCGTCTTCTCATGTTGAGAGGCGACCTGGGGTACAAACGTGGAATTCCCAGCTGTTGCCGTGGCCACCAGGTCTGAAAGACCGACCCCAAATAACTCCTTAATAAAGCAATACTTCCAAATGCCGTTTGGAATACGCATCACCTGACCACTGACGTGTCCATAACCCTCTACTGGTAGAAATGGACAACGCACTTAGACTTGATGCCAGTCGGCAAATATTCCGCTGTGCATCACGCATATATAGAAATGCATCTTTTAAATGCTCTATAGGCAAAAAAATACTGTCCCTATCTAGGGTATCAATATTTTCAGTCAGGGAATCCGACCACGCCAACCCAGCACTGCACATCCAGGCTGAGGCGATTGCTGGTCGCAGTATAACACCAGTATGTGTGTAAATACCTTTTAGGATACCCTCCTGCTTTCTATCAGCAGGATCCTTAAGGGCGGCCATCTCAGGCGAAGGTAGAGCCCTTACAAGCGTGTGAGCGCTTTATCCACCCTAGGGGGTGTTTCCCAACGCACTCTAACCTCTGGCGGGAAAGGATATAATGCCAATAACATTTTAGAAATTATCAGTTGTTATCGGGGGAAACCCACGCATCATCACACACCTCATTTAATTTCTCAGATTCAGGAAAACTACAGGTAGTTTTTCCTCACCGAACATAATACCCCTTTTTGGTGGTACTCGTATTATCAGAAATGTGTAAAACATTTTTCATTGCCTCAATCATGTAACGTGTAGCCCTACTGGAAGTCACATTTGTCTCTTCACCGTCGACACTGGAGTCAGTATCCGTGTCGGCGTCTATATCTGCCATCTGAGGTAACGGGCGCTTTAGAGCCCCTGACGGCCTATGAGACGTCTGGACAGGCACAAGCTGAGTAGCCGGCTGTCTCATGTCAACCACTGTCTTTTATACAGAGCTGACACTGTCACGTAATTCCTTCCAACAGTTCATCCACTCAGGTGTCGACCCCCTATGGGGTGACATCACTATTACAGGCAATCTGCTCCGTCTCCACATCATTTTTCTCCTCATACATGTCGACACAAAAGTACCGACATACAGCACACACACAGGGAATGCTCTGATAGAGGACAGGACCCCACTAGCCCTTTGGGGAGACAGAGGGAGAGTTTGCCAGCACACACCAGAGCGCTATATATATACAGGGATAACCTTATATAAGTGTTTTTCCCCTTATAGCTGCTGTATAGTTAATACTGCGCCTAATTAGTGCCCCCCTCTCTTTTTTAACCCTTTCTGTAGTGTAGTGACTGCAGGGGAGAGCCAGGGAGCTTCCCTCCAACGGAGCTGTGAGGGAAAATGGCGCTTGTGTGCTGAGGAGATAGGCTCCGCCCCCTTCACGGCGGCCTTTTCTCCCGCTTTTTTTAGGAAAACTGGCAGGGGTTAAATGCATCCATATAGCCCAGGAGCTATATGTGATGCATTTCTTTAGCCATATAAGGTTTAAAACATGTTTTATTGCGTCTCAGGGCGCTCCCCCCCAGCGCCCTGCACCCTCAGTGACCGGAGTGTGAAGTGTGCTGAGAGCAATGGCGCACAGCTGCGGTGCTGTGCGCTACCTTATTTGAAGACAGGAACGTCTTCTGCCGCCGATTTTTCCGGACCTCTTCGCTCTTCTGGCTCTGTAAGGGGGCCGGCGGCGCGGCTCCGGGATCCATCCAGGCTGAACCTGTGATCGTTCCTCTGGAGCTAATGTCCAGTAGCCTAAGAAGCCCAATCCACTCTGCACGCAGGTGAGTTCGCTTCTTCTCCCCTTAGTCCCTCGATGCAGTGAGCCTGTTGCCAGCAGGTCATTCGGGCACAAAATCTTAACTGAGGCTTGGAGGAGGGTCATAGGGGGAGGAGCCAGTGCACACCAGCTAGTCTTAAAGCTTTTACTTTGTGCCCAGTCTCCTGCGGAGCCGCTATTCCCCATGGTCCTTACGGAGTCCCCAGCATCCACTTAGGACGTTAGAGAAAAATGCTGCTAGATGGCTAACCTGCGGCTCGTCTCCAGCTGTTGTGAAACTACAAGTCCTAGCATGCCCTGCCACAAAGAATACTACAATTGTGGGAGGCATGCTGGGATTTGTAGTCCAGCCTTGCTTAGGGTGCCGCGATTCAATAAAGTTTGGGAACCCCTGACTCACGGTGCTGTGCAGCTAGTTATAGCTTAGCACCGCAGAGAGACATGATGACACCACGTGACACACACCACGCAGGAAGGACGTTCTACTAACTGCACACACGCCACAACCAACATGGCCGTCGCCCCTTCACCTGTGGGTCATGTGCAGCGTCTCGTCTAGCCATGGCACTCTGACGCTCTATCACCGCCGGGCGGAGGACTGAGCAGCGCAGCCTGTGTGTGTACAACGCGCCCGCAGCAGTGTCTGACTGGTGCGATGGCGGCGGTGCCGGAGCTGCGGGTGTCGGTTAAATCAGGAGTTGCTGGAGGTGGCAGCGAGCCGGAGCCCATGGAAGTGGAACTGGAAGTAGAAGAGGGGGAAGTAGAGGCCGCGGCCGGCAAGAAGTCTCCCCTTGAGGTGGTTTCGGTACGTGTAGCCGGTGCTATAGCTCCCCCATCCCCGGTGAAACTTGGTGTATGTGCTTAGCTAGACTCGGGTCCCCCCTGCCTGTCTATCACCTGGCTCCTCCTTGTCTCAGCAGCTGCCCATTCATTGCCCGGTGTCTGCACTGCGTGTTTGTGACCTGGGTGCATATAAATACAGTTCTTGTTATTACTACCATAGTACATGTTCCCATCCCAGTATGACATACAACAGTGGCAGTGAGGGATCAGCTTCTATTGGCATTCATGTACAGGACTATAGGGTGGGAAGTAAAGGAGAAATTAGACATTTGGTATTGGTAGATGCTAGAATCAAGTGGGCTAAGGGACCTTTTCCGTCTGGGGGAGGAGTCACAACACAAGGGGGAGGAGCAAGGCCAGCGGGATAGTTCCTCTACTATCCACGCCACCAACTATTACCTTTAGTAATCAGGTGGCAAGCGGACCGAGCCCGAAGCGTGGCGAGCATACTTTTCGGGTACCCTGTTCGCCCGTAGCTCCTCCCCCCTGGTGACGTGTCTCCTCCCCTAGATACGTCAGAAGGTCCCTTCTCCCACTCCGAAATAGAATCAACCATTTGGTAATAGGTGGTCCCATTTCCACCCCTGCATTGAATTAAGGTTGCCGTTAAGCTGGGTAGACACTAATACCCCTTTCACATCGCAAATGCTAGGTCCCACCTGGTAATTGGAAACGGGTCCTTACCGGGTGGGAACGGCATTTGACCCTAACAACTTGCTCCCTGACCCAGCAATATGCCAGGTTGGGTTGCCATAGCGGTGGCGGGTGGAGCTGTGGGCGGAGGCGGCGCTCCGCCTCTTCCTATGTAGTGAACGGGTCCCAGGTCGCATCGACCTGTCAACCCGTTCACACTGCCCCTGACACGGTATTCAACCCGGGAATAACACTGCTTTCTCTAACGTCCTAGTGGATGCTGGGGACTCCGTCAGGACCATGGGGAATAGCGGCTCCGCAGGAGACAGGGCACAAAAGCAAGCTTTTAGGATCACATGGTGTGTACTGGCTCCTCCCCCTATGACCCTCCTCCAAGCCTCAGTTAGGTTTTTGTGCCCGTCCGAGCAGGGTGCAATCTAGGTGGCTCTCCTAAAGAGCTGCTTAGAAAAAGTTTTTAGGTTTTTTATTTTCAGTGAGTCCTGCTGGCAACAGGCTCACTGCATCGAGGGACTTAGGGGAGAGATTTTCAACTCACCTGCGTGCAGGATGGATTGGAGTCTTAGGCTACTGGACATAGCTCCAGAGGGAGTCGGAACACAGGTCACCCTGGGGTTCGTCCCGGAGCCGCGCCGCCGATCCCCCTTACAGATGCTGAAGATCGAGGGTCCGGAAACAGGCGGCAGAAGGCTCTTCAGTCTTCATGAAGGTAGCGCACAGCACTGCAGCTGTGCGCCATTGTTGCTACACACTTCACACTGAACGGTCACGGAGGGTGCAGGGCGCTGCTGGGGGCGCCCTGGGCAGCAATATTTAATACCTTTTATGGCAAAGGAATACATCACATATAGCCATTGAGGCTATATGTATGTATTTAACCCAGGCCAGATATCTCAAAACCCGGGAGAAAAGCCAGCCGAAAAGGGGGCGGGGCTTATTCTCCTCAGCACACAGCGCCATTTTCCTGCTCAGCTCCGCTGTTAGGAAGGCTCCCAGGACTCTCCCCTGCACTGCACTACAGAAACAGGGTAACAAAGAGAAGGGGGGCATATTTTGGCGATATTTATATATTTTAAGGCGCATATAACAGAAACAACACCTTTTAGGGTTGTTTATATACATTTTATAGCGCTTTTTGGTGTGTGCTGGCAAACTCTCCCTCTGTCTCCCCAAAGGGCTAGTGGGGTCCTGTCTTCGATAAGAGCATTCCCTGTGTGTCTGCTGTGTGTCGGTACGTGTGTGTCGACATGTATGAGGACGATGTTGGTATGGAGGCGGAGCAATTGCCGGTAATGGTGATGTCACCCCCTAGGGAGTCGACACCGGAATGGATGGCCTTAATTATGGAATTACGTGATAATGTTAGTACATTACAAAAGTCAGTTGACGAAATGAGACGGCCGGAAAACCAGTTGGTACCTGCTCAGGCGTCTCAGACACCGTCAGGGGCTGTAAAACGTCCCTTACCTCAGTCAGTCGACACAGGTACCGACACAGATGAATCTAGTGTCGACGGTGAAGAAACAAACGTATTTTCCAATAGGGCCACACGTTATATGATCACGGCAATGAAGGAGGCTTTGCAGATCTCTGATACTGCAGGTACCTCCAAAAAGGGGTATTATGTGGGGAGTGAAAAAACTACCTGTAGCTTTTCCAGAATCAGAGGAATTGAATGACGTGTGTGATGAAGCGTGGGTTAACCCCGATAGAAAACTGCTAATTTCAAAGAAGTTATTGGCATTATACCCTTTCCCACCAGAGGTTAGGGCGCGCTGGGAAACACCCCCTAGGGTGGATAAAGCGCTCACACGTTTATCAAAACAAGTGGCGTTGCCGTCTCCTGATACGGCCGCCCTCAAGGATCCAGCAGATAGGAGGCTGGAAACTACACTGAAGAGTATTTACACACATACTGGTGTTATACTCCGACCAGCAATAGCCTCAGCCTGGATGTGCAGTGCTGGGGTAGTGTGGTTGGATTCCCTGACTGAAAATATTGATACCCTGGATAGGGACAGTATTTTATTGACTTTAGAGCAATTAAAGGATGCGTTTCTTTATATGCGAGATGCTCAGAGGGATATTTGCACTCTGGCATCGAGAGTAAATGCGATGTCCATATCTGCCAGAAGAAGTTTATGGACGCGACAGTGGTCAGGTGATGCGGATTCCAAAAGGCATATGGAAGTATTGCCATATAAAGGAGAGGAATTATTTGGGGTCGGTCTATCGGATCTGGTGGCCACGGCAACTGCCGGCAAATCCACTTTTTTACCTCAGACCCCCTCCCAACAGAAAAAGACACCGTCTTTTCAGCCGCAGTCCTTTCGCTCCTATAAAAACAAGCGGGCAAAAGGACAGTCTTATCTGCCCCGAGGCAGAGGAAAGGGTAAGAGAGGGCAGCAAGCAGCCCCTGCCCAGGAACAGAAGCCCGCCCCGGGTTCTACAAAGCCATCAGCATGACGCTGGGGCTTTACTAGCGGACTCAGGAGCGGTGGGGGGTCGACTAAAGATTTTCAGCAATCAGTGGGCTCGCTCACAGGTGGACCCGTGGATCCTGCAGATAGTATCTCAGGGTTACATGTTGGAATTCGAAAGGTCTCCCCCTCGCCGGTTCCTAAAGTCTGCTTTACCAACGTCTCCCTTAGAAAGGGCGACGGTATTGGAAGCCATTCACAAGCTGTATTCTCAGCAGGTGATAATCAAGGTACCCCTCCTACAACAGGGAAAGGGGTATTATTCCACACTATTTGTGGTACCGAAGCCGGACGGTTCGGTAAGACCTATTCTAAATCTGAAATCCTTGAACCTGTACATACAGAAATTCAAGTTCAAGATGGAGTCACTAAGAGCAGTGATAGCGAATCTGGAAGAAGGGGACTTCATGGTGTCCCTGGACATAAAAGATGCTTATCTGCATGTCCCAATTTACCCCTCACACCAAGGGTATCTCAGGTTCGTGATACAAGACTGTCATTATCAGTTTCAAACGCTGCCGTTTGGTTTGTCCACGGCACCTCGGGTCTTTACCAAGGTAATGACCGAAATGATGGTTCTTCTACGAAGAAAAGGCGTATTAATTATCCCTTGGACGATCTCCTGATAAGGGCAAGGTCCAGAGAACAGCTGGAAGTCGGGGTAGCACTAACCCAAGTAGTGCTTCAACAACACGGGTGGATTCTGAATCTTCCAAAATCTCAATTGACACCGACAACACGTCTGCTGTTCCTGGGAATGATTCTGGACACTGTTCAGAAAAAGGTGTTTCTCCCGGAGGAGAAAGCAAGGGAGTTATCCGAACTTGTCAGGAACCTCCTAAAACCAGGAAATGTGTCAGTACATCAATGCACAAGAGTCCTGGGAAAGATGGTGGCTTCTTACGAAGCAATTCCATTCGGCAGATTCCACGCACGAATATTTCAGTGGGATCTGCTGGACAAATGGTCCGGATCGCATCTGCACATGCATCAGCGGATAACACTGTCACCAAGAACAAGGTTGTCTCTCCTGTGGTGGTTGCAGAGTGCCCATCTGTTAGAGGGCCGCAGGTTCGGCATACAGGACTGGGTCCTGGTGACTACGGATGCCAGCCTACGAGGCTGGGGAGCAGTCACACAGGGAAGAAACTTCCAGGGTGTATGGTCAAACCTGGAGCCGTCTCTTCACATAAATATACTGGAGCTAAGAGCGATCTACAATGCTCTAAGCCTGGCGAAACCGCTGCTTCAGGGTCAGCCGGTGTTGATCCAGTCGGACAACATCACGGCAGTCGCCCACGTAAACAGACAAGGCGGCACGAGAAGCAGAAGAGCAATGACAGAAGCTGCAAGGATTCTTCGCTGGGCGGAAAATCATGTCATAGCACTGTCAGCAGTGTTCATCCCGGGGGTGGACAACTGGGAAGCAGACTTCCTCAGCAGACACGACCTTCACCCGGGAGAGTGGGGACTTCATCCGGAAGTTTTCCACATGATTGTGAACCATTGGGAAAAACCAAAGGTGGACATGATGGCGTCTCGCCTCAACAAAAAACTGGACAGATATTGCGCCAGGTCAAGAGACCCTCAGGCAATAGCTGTGGATGCTCTGGTAACACCGTGGGTGTACCAGTCAGTGTATGTGTTCCCTCCTCTGCCTCTCATACCAAAGGTACTGAGAATTATACGGAAAAGGGGAGTAAGAACAATACTAGTGGCTCCGGATTGGCCAAGAAGAACTTGGTACCCGGAACGTCAAGAGATGCTCACGGAAGATCCGTGGCCTCTACCTCTAAGAAGGGATCTGCTTCAGCAGGGACCTTGTATGTTCCAAGACTTACCGCGACTGCGTTTGACGGCATGGCGGTTGAACGCCGGATTCTAAAAGAAAAGGGCATTCCAGAGGAAGTTATTCCTACCTTGATTAAAGCTAGGAAGGAAGTGACCGCACAACATTATCACCGCATTTGGAGAAAATATGTTGCGTGGTGTGAAGCCAAGAAGGCCCCAACGGAAGAATTTCAATTGGGTCGATTCCTACATTTCCTGCAGGCAGGATTGTCTATGGGCCTAAAATTGGGGTCTATTAAAGTTCAAATTTCGGCCTTATCAATCTTCTTCCAGAAAGAATTGGCTTCAGTGCCTGAAGTACAAACTTTTGTCAAGGGTGTACTACATATACAGCCCCCAATTGTGCCTCCAGTGGCACCGTGGGATCTAAACGTAGTTTTGGATTTTCTCAAATCTCATTGGTTTGAGCCTCTCAAATCGGTAGATTTGAAGTATCTTACATGGAAAGTAACCATGCTACTGGCCCTGGCTTCAGCCAGGAGAGTTTCAGAGTTGGCGGCTTTATCGTACAAAAGCCCATATCTGATTTTCCATTCGGACAGGGCAGAACTGCGGACACGTCCTCATTTTCTCCCTAAGGTGGTTTCGGCTTTTCACTTGAACCAGCCTATTGTGGTGCCTGCGGCTACTAGCGACTTGGAGCACTCCAAGTTACTGGACGTTGTCAGAGCATTGAAAATATATATTTCAAGGACAGCTGGAGTCAGAAAATCTGACTCGTTGTTTATCTTGTATGCACCCAACAAGATGGGTGCTCCTGCGTCTAAGCAGACGATTGCTCGTTGGATCTGTAGCACAATCCAACTTGCACATTCTGTGGCAGGCCTGCCACAGCCTAAAACTGTTAAAGCCCACTCCACAAGGAAGGTGGGCTCATCTTGGGCGGCTGCCCGAGGGGTCTCGGCATTACAACTTTGCCGAGCAGCTACGTGGTCAGGGGAGAACACGTTTGTAAAATTTTACAAATTTGATACTCTGGCTAAAGAGGACTTGGAGTTCTCTCATTCGGTGCTGCAGAGTCATCCGCACTCTCCCGCCCGTTTGGGAGCTTTGGTATAATCCCCATGGTCCTGACGGAGTCCCCAGCATCCACTAGGACGTTAGAGAAAATAAGAATTTACTTACCGATAATTCTATTTCTCATAGTCCGTAGTGGATGCTGGGCGCCCATCCCAAGTGCGGATTGTCTGCAAATACTTGTACATAGTTATTGTTACAAAAATCGGGTTATTATTGTTGTGAGCCATCTTTTTTTAGAGGCTACTTCTTTGTTATCATACTGTTAACTGGGTTCAAATCACAAGTTGTACGGTGTGATTGGTGTGGCTGGTATGAGTCTTACCCGGGATTCAAGATCCTTCCTTATTGTGTACGCTCGTCCGGGCACAGTACCTAACTGAGGCTTGGAGGAGGGTCATAGGGGGAGGAGCCAGTACACACCATGTGATCCTAAAAGCTTGCTTTTGTGCCCTGTCTCCTGCGGAGCCGCTATTCCCCATGGTCCTGACGGAGTCCCCAGCATCCACTACGGACTATGAGAAATAGAATTATCGGTAAGTAAATTCTTATTTTTTCAGACGACCCGGGAATTCGCCATGGGCCCTTTCACACCACACAGCAACCCATGTCGACCCGGCAATATACCAGGTCATACCGGGTTATTTTTGCGGTGTGAAAAGGGGAATTAGTGACATATTGGATGATATATATTGTTGCGGTGTCGATAGTAACAGTATATATATACACATTGGATAGTGTGTACCTGTGATCGCGCACTCCCTGCTGTACTCTGCAGGGGTCTCCCATTGGATGTACTGCTCGTCAGATGGACCGACCCCGTGAAGATGACTTTCAGTTAAAAGCGCGATGTACCAATATATAGTGTGGCGGTGTGATACATCAGTGCATTGTGTTGGGACATCGCTGGGTTGCACCATCGCGTAGTGTGTACCCAGCTTTAGGCAGCCTAGATTTCTGGCCCCATCTCTATTACCAGGTCTTGCATTTTGACTCTTGATTGAAGTGATTGGGGGGGGGGAGAGAACGGAAATGCAGGGGCAAAACCTGGGAATTCTGCCACGGGCTCATGCAGGGACATTCCCGGGTTGGCACCTTTCATACCAGCATTTGGAGCCGAGACATCCCGGGTCTGCACCTTTCATACTGAACCCGGGATAGCCCTGCATTTTCTGAAAATGGGCGTCTCAGAACAAACACAAGACCAGGAAGTTCCTTGAATAGCCAATCAGCATCAGCAGAGGCAACCCGGGAAGGTGGGACATGTCCCTGCACCATTCACACTGTCCAGGTTCCAGGGAAGAACCCGGGACCAACCCTGGTCGATTGCAGGGTTGAGATGCAGGGACAGAAGAAACCTGGGATTTTGTCCCTGTACCCTTTCACACTGAGAAATTTCCCGGGTTGATGCGCGTTCATGTGTTTTAACCCGGGAAATTTTGGGCTGTGTGAAAGGGGTATACGTAAGGTAACAAGACCTTTCGTGTGTAATTTCACTCTAATGTCCCACCAGGGCAGAGCAGGTAGACCACTGCTTCCCCTCATGGCGATTAGACTGTACCTTATATCAGTCATTACTGTCCCAACGTCTGTCGTAAGATGGCAGGGCTGGGAGAAACATGTAGTGGGATCAGATTTTTGCATCTAATGGGCACATCAGCAGCTGAAATTCATTGCCAACTGGTTGAGGTGTATGGTGATAACATGTCACGAAAACAAGTTTTTGTTTGGTGCACTGCCTTTGATAACGGCAGGACAGACTTTCAAGATGAGCAGTGATCTGGCCGGCCGAGCATGTCAATCAAACCTGTTTCCGTGACATGATCACCGTACATCTTGACAAGTTGGCAATAAATTTCAGATGCTGATGTGCCCCTTAGGCACAGAGATCGGATCACGCCACACACCTCAGTGTTTGCCCATGTTCCCCCAACATCGTCATCTTACTACTGCTGTTAGGACCGTTTGACCATACCTCCCAACATGACCCTCTCCAGGAGGGACAGAATGCTCTGCTCCTGGACTTCCCTCTTAATGTGTGATTGCTGTCACCTGTTTTGAACAGTTTAATGGATAAGAAAGGTGTTTCAGCACAGGTGATGGCAATCCTAAATTAAGAGGGAATTCCAGGAGCAGATCATTCTGTCCCTCCTGGAGAGGGTCATGTTGGGAGGTATGGTTTGACTAATGGCCATGAGGGGAAGCAGAGGTCTATCTGCTCTGGCCAGGTGGGAATTTAGAATGAGAATATTACACACTGAGGTGTTGTTGCCTTACGCCGTACCGGTCAAGATGGATGGTCCCAGAAATGTATTGGGGAGTCCTGGTGGTGACTGGCTGTTTAGACACACACAGATGTACCATTTTATGGGTGTACTTTCTGAGTGTCGAAGGTGTGTCACTGACATGATTGTGTATATAGATGCTTTTTTTCACTCTCAGTGGAGGCCATACTCTGATGGAGAATCTGCACCTAGCATGAAGCTGGGGCGAGTTTCCATGGTGCAAACTGAGCATGATTTTATTGTCTAAAGGTGCTCAAAGTGGGTGTCTCAGTCCTTGCACATTTAGATGTATGGCTGTACACCAGGGAAACTGCTTATAATAGCATTAGCATAAAGTCGCAGATGCTCCTATGGCCCAGCTGGTTGTCATTTCTGGCCCATGTGCTATTTTGTAAGCTCTCACTATGAGGGAGATGTATCAAACCTTTGAGAAAGTTTAATTGGAGAAGTTACCCATAGTATCCAATCTACACTGTGCTAGAAATGATAGTTTGCTATGGGCAGCTTCTCACCTTTTATCTCTTGAAGGTTTGATACAGCTCCGCTTGTGCGTGGCCAGCTGTGGTGGTGCTGGCTGGTCTGCTGAGATTGCTGCAGTTGGATAAAGAATAAGGGGTCTATTAACGAAAGGTGGGTACACACTGGCCGATATATTGGCCGTTCTCTTGAACGGCTGATATATCGCAGGTCCGTTGGCTAGTGTGTACGGCTGATACGTCTGTGAACTCAGTCGTTCACAGACGTATCGCGTCAGTCCCGCTGCACAGCCGACGGACAATATATCTACCGATATATTGGCGCATCGCTGTGTGTGTGTGTACGGGCGGTTGGCCGACCGCCCGTACACATGCTGCGGCGGTCGGCGGTGATTGACAGCTGAAGTTCATGACGTAAGTCCCCGACGGATCGGGCAGTGTTTATGCACAGCACACTGCCCGATCCATCCATAGATATATCTGCCGATCAATTGATTGGCAGATATATCTACCAATGTGTACCCACCTTAAGTCTCGGATGGAGATAAAGTACCAGCCAACCAGCTCCTTACTGACATGTTTCAAACCCAGTCTGTGACATGGCAGTTGGAAGCTGATTGGCTGGTCTTTTATCTCCGTCTGCTTTATCTCCATCCAAGGCTTAGTATAGACCCATAAGACACTGTTTATTTTGAACTATGTGACCACATTAATAATTGCAAGAAGCACATTACCTTATTGTTAAACTTTCTTTATAATCTGATAATCGGGGGCCCCACCAGCGCTTTAAAGCGTTCAAATCTTTATAACGAAAAGGTAAATGAAGAGTCGTAACTCTTCACTCCCTACAGGTGATCTATTTAAGTTACATAATCATGTCGCATACTAGCTCTACAGTGGATGAGATGGGAGCCCAGCATGTACTGTAGGTTACAATGGACAAGGGAATGTACACTGATACCAAATTAGGAGTTGGCTTGGCTCCAATACTCCATTAAATAGTTCTGTAAAATCTTATCAGTTTGTTAGGATTCTTAAATCTGAATGCTCTAATAAGGACAGTTATGTACCTGAGACTAAAGCTGGCCATAGACTGCAAGATGGATGCACCTCCATACACTGCACAATGAATGGAAACCATCTCCATTATCATGTGGGCTGAATGACTGTCAGATAGGTTTAATAATTAAATGATCCAGAGCAGTTTTCAAGTTGTGAATGATTATCGTTCAGGTCCATACGCTTTTCTTCATACCCCAGATCCCCACTGCAACCTGTATATAGCAGAACAGAATAAATCCTTAATGCATCTGTCATTTTTGTGCATTTAATCACTGCAGACATCTAAGCAGCAGCTGAGCTGTGGGACCCTCATGAGGCTGCCAGTCTTTAATGGAGTGGAAACCACGTTTTTGACGTGGTTTCCGGCGTGTGATCGCTGGGGCAACAAATTGCAGTTATGGCCGTAACCGTTACAGAAACGTATTTTACATGCCAGCCAGTTTCTGTTCTCACAGCAATTATAGATCCTGGAGAGAGAGCGAAAAGTAGTTTTTATAGGATGTAACAAAATAATAGGTTTGATTTTATTATTGTTTACATATAGTGTATATGTATGTGTATATCGCTCTATCTATAGAGGGAATCGTGAGAGCCCAAAGGAAACGCACACATATGGAGAACATGTAAACTCAATACACACAGGGCAATAATTGTGAATCTAAAGCTGCGTACACTTGAGCGACACCGTCTAGTGTTTCCCATCCTGGGCCGCCCATATACAGTCTGCGATATGACTGTTCATATCGCTCAGTGACGTCACGCAGTGGCCGGGCCGTGCAGGCAGCTCCTGGACGACCGTCCAGATTGAGCATGCATGCACTGCCGACACCAAGGGTCGTTAACAACCCGCGGTGCCGCGCATCGCCGGCAAACACACTTGCCGAGAAAGTGAACAACGTATCTCATGAAGGGAGAAAATGAGTGACGTCGTTCATTTTATCAGCAAGTGTGTATGAATCATTACTCCTGGCCCCAGTGCTGTGAGAGAGAAATCGTAGCTACTGTGTTTTAACAAAATTACTGTGTTCCAAAATTGATCCTTCTATCCCGTGTAAATATTTTTCTCTATCGTCCTAAGTGGATGCTGGGGTTCCTGAAAGGACCATGGGGAATAGCGGCTCCGCAGGAGACAGGGCACAAAAAAGTAAAGCTTTACTAGGTCAGGTGGTGTGCACTGGCTCCTCCCCCTATGACCCTCCTCCAGACTCCAGTTAGATTTTGTGCCCGAACGAGAAGGGTGCAATCTAGGTGGCTCTCCTAAAGAGCTGCTTAGAGAAAGTTTAGTTTAGGTTTTTTTTCTTTACAGTGAGTCCTGCTGGCAACAGGATCACTGCAACGTGGGACTTAGGGGGAAAGTAGTAAACTCACCTGCATGCAGAGTGGATTTGCTGCTTGGCTACTGGACACCATTAGCTCCAGAGGGATCGAACACAGGCCCAGCCGTGGAGTCCGGTCCCGGAGCCGCGCCGCCGACCCCCTTGCAGATGCTGAAGCGTGAAGAGGTCCGGAAACCGGCGGCTGAAGACTCCTCAGTCTTCATAAGGTAGCGCACAGCACTGCAGCTGTGCGCCATTTTCCTCTCAGCACACTTCACTGGGCAGTCACTGAGGGTGCAGAGCGCTGGGGGGGGGCGCTCTGAGAGGCAAATATAAACCTTATACAAGGCTAAAAATACCTCACATATAGCCCATAGGGGCTATATGGAGATATTTAACCCCTGCCTGACTGGAAAAATAGCGGGAGAAGAACCCGCCGAAAAAGGGGCGGGGCCTATCTCCTCAGCACACGGCGCCATTTTCTGTCACAGCTCCGCTGGTCAGAACGGCTCCCAGGTCTCTCCCCTGCACTGCACTACAGAAACAGGGTAAAACAGAGAGGGGGGGCACATTAATGGCTATATATATATATATTAAAGCAGCTATAAGGGAGCACTTAATATAAGGATATCCCTTGTATATATAGCGCTTTGTGGTGTGTGCTGGCAGACTCTCCCTCTGTCTCCCCAAAAGGGCTAGTGGGTCCTGTCTTCATTAGAGCATTCCCTGTGAGTTTGCGGTGTGTGTCGGTACGTGGTGTCGACATGTATGAGGACGATATTGGTGTGGAGGCGGAGCAATTGCCAAATATGCAGATGTCACCCCCCAGGGGGTCGACACCAGAATGGATGCCTTTATTTGTGGAATTACGTGATGGTTTATCTTCCCTTAAACAGTCAGTTGAGGACATGAGGCGGCCGGACAATCAATTAATGCCTGTCCAGGCGCCTCAAACACCGTCAGGGGCTGTAAAACGCCCTTTGCCTCAGTCGGTCGACACAGACCCAGACACGGGCACTGATTCCAGTGACGACGGTAGAAATTCAAACGTATTTTCCAGTAGGGCCACACGTTATATGATTTTGGCAATGAAGGAGACGTTACATTTAGCTGATACTACAGATACCGTAAAACAGGGTATTATGTATGGTGTGAAAAAACTACAAACAGTTTTTCCGGAATCAGAAGAATTAAATGACGTGTGTGATGAAGCGTGGGTTGCTCCTGATAAAAAGTTGATAATTTCAAAAAAGTTATTGGCATTATACCCTTTCCCGCCAGAGGTTAGGGCGCGCTGGGAAACACCCCCTAAGGTGGACAAGGCGCTCACACGCTTATCCAAACAAGTGGCGTTACCCTCTCCTGAGACGGCCGCACTTAAGGATCCATCAGATAGAAAGATGGAAGTTATTCAAAAGAATATATACACACATGCAGGTGTTATACTACGACCAGCTATAGCAACTGCCTGGATGTGCAGTGCTGGAGTAGTTTGGTCAGAATCCCTGATTGAAAATATTGATACCCTAGATAGGGACAATGTTTTACTGTCGTTAGAACAAATAAAGGATGCATTTATCTATATGCGTGATGCACAGAGGGATATTTGCACACTGGCATCTCGGGTGAGTGCTATGTCCATTTCAGCCAGAAGAGCCTTATGGACACGACAGTGGACAGGCGATGCGGATTCAAAACGTCACATGGAGGTTTTGCCGTATAAAGGGGAGGAGTTATTTGGAGTTGGTCTATCAGACTTGGTGGCCACGGCTACTGCCGGGAAATCCACTTTTTTACCTCAAGTCACTCCCCAACAGAGAAAGGCACCGACCTTTCAACCGCAGCCTTTTCGCTCCTACAAAAATAAGAGAGCAAAGGGCTTGTCGTACCTGCCACGAGGCAGAGGAAGAGGGAAGAGACACCAACAGGCAGCTCCTTCCCAGGAACAGAAGCCCTCCCCGGCTCCTGCAAAAACCTCAGCATGACGCTGGGGCCTCTCAAGCGGACTCGGGGACAGTGGGGGGCCGTCTCAAAAATTACAGCGCGCAGTGGGCTCACTCGCAGGTAGACCCCTGGATCCTGCAGATAATATCTCAGGGGTACAGGTTGGAATTAGAGACGGATCCTCCTCATCGTTTCCTGAAGTCTGCCTTACCAACCGTCTCTTCCGAAAGGGAGAGGGTGTTGGAAGCCATTCACAAGCTGTACGCTCAGCAGGTGATAGTCAAAGTACCCCTATTACAACAAGGAAAGGGGTATTATTCCACTCTATTTGTGGTACCGAAGCCGGATGGCTCGGTAAGGCCTATTCTAAATCTGAAGTCCTTGAACCTCTACATAAAAGAGTTCAAGTTCAAGATGGAGTCACTCAGAGCAGTGATAGCGAACCTGGAAGAAGGGGACTTTATGGTATCCTTGGACATCAAGGATGCGTATCTACACGTTCCGATTTACCCCGCACACCAGGGGTACCTCAGGTTCATTGTTCAAAACTGTCACTATCAGTTTCAGACGCTGCCGTTCGGATTGTCCACGGCGCCTCGGGTCTTTACCAAGGTAATGGCCGAGATGATGATTCTTCTTCGAAGAAAAGGCGTATTAGTTATCCCATACTTGGACGATCTCCTAATAAGGGCAAGGTCCAGAGAACAGCTGGAGACAGCTTTAGCACTATCTCAAGAGGTGCTAAGACAACACGGGTGGATTCTGAATATTCCAAAATCCCATTTAATCCCGACAACTCGTCTGCTGTTCCTAGGAATGATTCTGGACACGGTTCAGAAAAAGGTTTTCCTTCCAGAGGAAAAAGCCAAGGAGTTATCCGATCTGGTCAGGAACCTCCTAAAACCAGGAAAAGTGTCAGTACATCAATGCACAAGAGTCCTGGGAAAAATGGTGGCTTCTTACGAAGCAATTCCATTCGGCAGATTCCATGCAGAATATTCCAAAGGGATCTGTTGGACAAATGGTCAGGGTCGCATCTGCAGATGCACCTGCGAATAACCCTGTCACCAAAGACAAGGGTGTCACTTCTGTGGTGGTTGCAGAAGGCTCACCTATTAGAAGGCCGCAGATTCGGCATTCAGGATTGGATCCTGGTGACCACGGACGCCAGCCTGAGAGGCTGGGGAGCAGTCACACAAGGAAGAAACTTCCAGGGAGTATGGACGAGTCTGGAAAAGTCTCTTCACATAAACATTCTGGAACTAAGAGCAATCTACAATGCTCTAAGCCAGGCGGAACTTCTCCTGCAAGGAAAGCCGGTGTTGATTCAGTCGGACAACATCACGGCGGTCGCCCATGTAAACAGGCAGGGCGGCACAAGAAGCAGGAGTGCAATGGCAGAAGCTGCCAAGATTCTTCGCTGGGCGGAGAATCACGTGATAGCACTGTCAGCAGTGTTCATCCCGGGCGTGGACAACTGGGAAGCAGACTTCCTCAGCAGACACGATCTTCATCCGGGAGAGTGGGGTCTACATCCAGAAGTCTTCAACATGTTAATAGACCGTTGGGAAAGACCAATTGTAGACATGATGGCGTCTCGCCTCAACAAGAAACTGGACAAATATTGCGCCAGGTCAAGAGATCCACAGGCAATAGCTGTGGACGCACTGGTAACTCCTTGGGTGTACCAGTCAGTGTATGTGTTTCCTCCTCTGCCGCTCATACCAAAGGTATTGAAGATCATACGGCAAAGAAGAGTAAGAACAATACTAGTGGTTCCGGATTGGCCGAGAAGGACTTGGTATCCGGAACTTCAAGAGATGCTCACGGACGAACCGTGGCCTCTACCTCTGAGAAGGGACCTGCTACAGCAGGGTCCCTGTCTTTTTCAAGACTTACCGCGGCTGCGTTTGACGGCATGGCGGTTGAACGCCAGATCCTAAAAGGGAAAGGCATTCCAGAAGAAGTCATTCCTACCTTGATTAAGGCACGGAAGGAAGTCACCGTGAAACATTATCACCGCATTTGGCGAAAATATGTAGCGTGGTGCGAGGATCGGAGGGTTCCGACGGAGGAATTCCAACTGGGTCGTTTCCTACATTTCCTGCAATCAGGATTATCTATGGGTCTCAAATTGGGATCCATTAAGGTTCAAATTTCGGCCCTGTCAATATTCTTCCAAAAAGAATTGGCCTCTGTCCCTGAGGTCCAGATTTTTGTCAAGGGAGTACTGCATATACAGCCTCCTGTGGTGCCTCCGGTGGCACCGTGGGATCTAAATGTAGTTTTAGATTTCCTCAAATCCCATTGGTTTGAACCATTGAAAAAGGTGGATTTGAAATATCTCACATTGAAAGTGACTATGTTACTAGCCCTGGCCTCTGCCAGGAGAGTATCTGAATTGGCGGCTTTATCTTATAAAAGTCCTTATCTAATCTTCCATTCGGATAGGGCAGAACTGCGGACTCGTCCGCATTTTCTCCCTAAAGTGGTATCAGCATTTCATCTGAACCAACCTATTGTGGTGCCTGCGGCCACTAGCGACTTGGAGGACTCCAAGTTGTTGGACGTTGTCAGAGCCTTAAAAATATACATTGCAAGGACGGCTGGAGTCAGAAAATCTGACTCGCTGTTTATATTGTATGCACCCAACAAGTTGGGCGCACCTGCTTCTAAGCAGTCGATTGCTCGTTGGATTTGTAACACAATTCAACTTGCACATTCTGTGGCAGGCCTGCCACAGCCTAAAACTGTAAAAGCCCACTCCACAAGGAAGGTGGGCTCATCTTGGGCGGCTGCCCGAGGGGTCTCGGCATTACAACTCTGCCGAGCAGCTACGTGGTCGGGGGAGAACACGTTTGTAAAATTTTACAAATTTGATACCCTGGCAAAGGAGGACCTGGAGTTCTCTCATTCGGTGCTGCAGAGTCATCCGCACTCTCCCGCCCGTTTGGGAGCTTTGGTATAATCCCCATGGTCCTTTCAGGAACCCCAGCATCCACTTAGGACGATAGAGAAAATAAGAATTTACTTACCGATAATTCTATTTCTCGGAGTCCGTAGTGGATGCTGGGCGCCCATCCCAAGTGCGGATTATCTGCAATACTTGTACATAGTTATTGTTAACTAATTCGGGTTATTGTTAAGGAGCCATCTTTAAGAGGCCCTTTCTGTTGTCATACTGTTAACTGGGTTTAGATCACAAGTTGTACGGTGTGATTGGTGTGGCTGGTATGAGTCTTACCCGGGATTCAAAATGCCTCCCTTATTGTGTATGCTCGTCCGGGCACAGTACCTAACTGGAGTCTGGAGGAGGGTCATAGGGGGAGGAGCCAGTGCACACCACCTGACCTAGTAAAGCTTTACTTTTTTGTGCCCTGTCTCCTGCGGAGCCGCTATTCCCCATGGTCCTTTCAGGAACCCCAGCATCCACTACGGACTCCGAGAAATAGAATTATCGGTAAGTAAATTCTTATTAATTGATTAGTTCAGTAGAAAAAGAAACACTTGTCGTTTCTCCTGATCCCTATAACTAGCCAGTGCTCCAAAAATAATCTGTATTTCATATCATGAGATGATCTGCAGAAGATAGTTGTCTTACTAGGTACCTATCTTGTGACCAAAACACCAAAAGTTTTCCTAATGTTATTAATATAATAGACAACATACATCCTAACACATTAGCCATAACATTAAATCCACTGACAGGTGAAGTGAATAACCTTGATCATCTCATTACAATAGTACCTGTCAAGGGGTGGGATATATTAGGCAGCAAGTGAACAGTCAGTTTTTTTGCAGTTGATGTGTTAGAAGCAGGATATATGGGCAGGCGCAAGGACCTGAGCAACTTTGACAAGGGCCAAATTGTGATGGCTAGATGACTGGGTCAGAGTATCTCCAAAATATCAGGTCTTTTGGAGTGTTCCAGGTATGCAGTGGTTAGTACCTTCCAAAACGTGGACCAGCCACAGGGTCCTGGGTGCCCAGTGCTCTTTGATGCACCTTTTTAGGGCAATCCCACAGAAGAGCCACTATAACACAGATTGTACAAAAAGTTAATGATGACTTTGATAGAAAGGTGTCAGAACACTTTAGTGCATGACAGTAGCCGCAGACCAGTCAGAATGCCCATGCTGATCCCTGTCCTTCACTGAAAGTGTTTATAATGGGGCCGCTCAGCATCATATCTGGACCATGGAGCAATTCAATAAGGTGACCTGGTGTGATGATTCACGTCTTCTACATCATGTGGATGTCGGGGTGTGAGTGTCATTTATACGGCGAAGAGATGGCACCAGGATGCTTTATTGGAAGTAGACAAGCCTCCGGAAGCAGTGCGATGCATTGGAAAACCATGAGTCCTGATATTCATGTGGATGATACTATGACAAATAGTACGCATGTTAGGCTGTTTTAACAGGGGCCCTGCCCTAATTGTGGCGCTGTTCCTGGCCGCAGTATAGCAATAATTGCCGGTGAATAGACGCATGACACTGCATTGAGGGCAGAGCTTGGGAAGCCCAGCACCTCGTAAGTGTTGGGCACGCCCCTAGAGTGATGCCAACGGGGCTGCACCCCCCTCGCCTGCCACGCTGTGCAGCAATCTCGCACATCGGCGCCCTGCCCACATCCTAGTGGGAACACTAATGAAACGTTCCACCTGGCTAAATATTGTTCCAGGCCAGGTCACTCCTTCAGCGCTATTCCCTGATGGCAGTGGACTCTTTCAGAAGGATAATTGTGCCCTGTACACTGCGAAAAGGAGTTCATAAATGGTTTGAGGAACATGACAGAGTTCAAAGTGTTGAATTGGCCTCCAAATTCCTCAGTACTCAATCCAGTAGAGCACAGGTTCTCAAACTCTGTCCTCTGGACCCCACACAGTGCATGTTTTGCAGGTCTCCTCACAGAATTGCAAGTGAAATAATTAACTCCACCTGTGGACCTTTTAAAATGTGCCAGTGAGTAATTAATACACCTGTGCACTTGCTGGGTTACCTGCAAAATATGCACTGTGTGGGGGTCCTGAGGACCGAGTTTGGGAACCTGTGGTCTAGACTAGTACACAGGTTCTCAAACTCGGTCCTCAGGACCCCACACAGTGCATGTTTTGCAGGTCTCACAGAATCACAAGTGAAATAATTAGCTCCACCTGCAGACCTTTTAAAATGTCAGTGAGTAATTAATACACCTGTGCACTTGCTGGGTTACCTGCAAAACATGCACTGTGTGGGGTCCTGAGGACCGAGTTTGAGAACCACTGCAGTAAAGCATCTGTGGGATGCAGAGCCATGAAGGCCCCCACCTCGTAACTTACGGGACTTAAAGGAACCTGCTGCTAACATCTTGGTGCGAGGTGCCACAGGACACCTTCAGAGCACTTGTGGAGTCCTTTACTCAAAGGGTTGGCACTAGGGGCACCTACACAGTGTGGTTGTAATGTTATATCTGATTGGTGTATGTTCTGTGTTTACTAGCATGTGATTTTGTGGAATGATATATTAGTACAACAGGGGGAACTTTGTCATAATTAGAATCCTGTGTAATCTTTTTTTTTTTTTTTACTAAAAATTGTATAATATAATGCTAAAAATGTAAAAAATTTTTTAAATATAATAAATCAGAAGCTGGGATAATCTTTGTTTTTAACTTCAGTTTTTAATTATATAAAATATGATTTTACTTTACATTTCTTACAGTAATGTATAAGTTCTGCTTATTTTTACATAATTTGCACGGTTTAGAGTGTTTTCTACATAATGCAAATAACTAGCGCACTGATATATGGATTGTAACTGGATGTTCTGTGTTAATAAAGGAAGCTCATGTGGATTTGAATTATGGACGTGAGTACCAACCTATTGGAATGGAGGTACAAATCGTAATTTCTCTAACGTCCTAAGTGGATGCTGGGGACTCCGTCAGGACCATGCTGGGGACTCCGTCAGGACCATGGGGTTTAGCGGCTCCGCAGGAGACAGGGCACAATAATAAAAGCTTTAGGATCAGGTGGTGTGCACTGGCTCCTCCCCCTATGACCCTCCTCCAAGCCTCAGTTAGATTTTTGTGCCCGGCCGAGAAAGGTGCAATCTAGGTGGCTCTCCTGAGCTGCTTAGAATAAAAGTTTAAGTTAGGTTTTTTATTTTCAGTGAGTCCTGCTGGCAACAGGCTCACTGCTACGAGGGACTTAGGGGAGAGAAGTAAACTCACCTGCGTGCAGGATGGATTTGCTTCTTAGGCTACTGGACACCATTAGCTCCAGAGGGAGTCGGAACACAGGTCTCACCCTGGGGTTCGTCCCGGAGCCGTGCCGCCGACCCCCCTTGCAGATGCCGAAGTTGAAGAGGTCCAGAGGTCCAGAAACAGGCGGCAGAAGACTTTCAGTCTTCATAAGGTAGCGCACAGCACTGCCACTGTGCGCCATTGTTGTCAGCACACTTCATACCAGCGGTCACTGAGGGTGCAGGGCGCTGGGGAGGGCGCCCTGGGCAGCAATGTATTATACCTTTTTTATGGCTAAAATACATCACATATAGCCCTTGAGGCTATATGGATGTATTTAACCCCTGCCAGATCTCACAAACTCCGGGAGAAGAGCCCGCCGTTTTAGGGGGCGGGGCCTATTCTCCTCAGCACACGGCGCCATTTTCCTGCTCAGCTCTGCTGTGAGGAAGGCTCCCAGGCTCTCCCCTGCACTGCACTACAGAAACAGGGTTAAAACAGAGAGGGGGGGCACTTATTTGGCGATATGATTACTTATGTGAAAATGCTATAAGGGAAAACACTTGTATAAGGGGTTGTCCCTGTATAATTATAGCGTTTTTGGTGTGTGCTGGCAAACTCTCCCTCTGTCTCCCCAAAGGGCTAGTGGGGTCCTGTCCTCTATCAGAGCATTCCCTGTGTGTGTGCTGTGTGTCGGTACGTGTGTGTCGACATGTAGGAGGACGATGTTGGTGAGGAGGCGGAGCAAATTGCCTGTATTGGTGATGTCACTCTCTAGGGAGTCGACACCGGAATGGATGGCTTATTTAGGAATTACGTGATAATGTCAACACGATGCAAGGTCGGTTGACGACATGAGACGGCCGGCAAACAAATTAGTACCTGTCCAGGCGTCTCAGACACCGTCAGGGGCTTGTAAAAACGCCCATTTACCTCAGTTGGTCGACACAGACACAGACACGGACACTGACTTCAGTGTCGACGGTGAAGAAACAAACGTATTTTCCTTTAGGGCCACACGTTACATGTTAAGGGCAATGAAGGAGGTGTTACATATTTCTGATACTACAAGTACCACAAATAAGGGTATTATGTAGGGTGGGAATAATCTACTTGTAGTTTTTCCTGAATCAGATAAATTAAAGTGTGTGATGATATGTGGGTTTCCTCCGATAGAAAATTATTGGAGGTATACCCTTTCCCGCCAGAAGTGAGGGCGAGTTGGGAAACACACCTTAGGGTGGATAAGGCGCTCACACGCTTATAAAAACAAGTGGCGTTACCGTCTCCAGATACGGCCGCCCTCAAAGAGCCAGCTGATAGGAAGCTGAAAAATATCCTAAAAAGTATATACACACATAATGGTGTTATACTACGACCAGCAATCGCCTCAGCCTGGATGTGCAGCGCTGGGGGGGCTTGGTCGGATTTCCTGACTGAAAATATTGATACCCTTGACAGGAACAATATTTTATTGACTATAGAGCATTTTAAGGATGCATTTCTATATATGCGAGATGCGCAGAGGGATATTTGCATTCTGGCATCAAGAGTAGATGTGATGTCCATATCTGCCAGACGATGTTTATAGACACGACAGTGGTCAGGTGATGCAGATTCCAGACGGCACATGGAAGTATTGCCGTATAAAGGGGCGGTCCATCGGACCTGGTGGCCATGGCAACAGCTGGAAAATCCACTTTTGTTACCCCAAGTCACATCTCAGCAGAAAAGGACACAGTCTTTTCAGTCTCAGTCCTTTCGTACCCATAAAGGCAGGCGGGCAAAAGGCCAGTCATATCTGCCCAGGGTTAGAGGAAAGGGAAGAAGACTGCAGCAGGCAGCCCATTCCCAGGAACAGAAGTCCTCCACAGCTTCTGCCAAGTCCGCAGCATGACGCTGGGGCCATACAAGCGGACTCAGGTGCGGTGGGGGGTCATCTCAAGAGTTTCAGCACGCAGTGGGCTCACTCGCAAGTGGACTCCTGGATCCTACACGTAGTATCCCAGGTGTACATTGGAAATTCGAGACGTCTTCCCCTCACAAGTTCCTGAAGTCTGCTTTACCAACGTCTCCCTCCGACAGGGAGGCAGTATTGGAAAAAAATTCACAGGCTGTATTCCCAGCAGGTGATAATCAAAGTACCCCTCCTACAACAAGGGAAGGGGTATTATTCCACACTATATTGTGGTACTGAAGCCAAACGGCTCGGTGAGATCTAAAAGTTTTGAACAATTACATACAAGGGTTCAAATCAAGATGGAGTCACTCAGAGCAGTGATAGCGAACCAGGACGATATGGTGTCACTGGACATCAGGGACGCTTACCTACATGTCCAAATTTTGCCCTTCTCACCAAGGGTATCTCAGGTTCGTGGTACAGAACTGTCACTATCAGTTCAGACACTGCCGTTTGGATTGTCCACGGCACCCCGGGTCTTTACCATGGTAATGGCCGAAATGATGATTCTTCCTAAAAGAAATATGGACGCTTTCCTGATAAGGGCAAGGTCCAGAGAACAGTTGGCGGTCGGAGTAGCACTATATCAAGTAGTTCTACGACAGCACGAGTGGATTCTAAATATTCCAAAATCGCAGCTTTTTCCGACGACACGTCTAATGTTCCTAGGAATGATTCTGGACACAGTCCAGAAAAGGATGTTTTCTCCCGGAGAAGAAGACCAGGGAGTTATCCGAGCTAGTCAGGAACCTCCTAAAACCAGGAAAAGTATCAGTGCATCATTGCACAAGGGTCCTGTGAAAAATGGTGGTTTCTTACAAAGCGATCCCATTCGGTAGATTTCACGCAAGAACCTTTCAGTGGAATCTGCTGGGAAAATGGTCCGGATCGCATCTTCAGATGCATCAGCGGATAACCCTGTCTCCAAGGACAAGGGTGTTTTCTTCTGCGGTGGCTGCAGAGTGCTCATCTATGAAAGGGCCGCAGATTCGACATTCAGGACTGGGTCCTGGTGACCACGGATGCCAGCCTGAGTGGCTGGGGAGCAGTCACACAAGGAAAAAATTTCCAGGGAGTGTGATCAAGTCTGGAGACTTCTCTCCACATAAATATACTGGAGCTAAGGGCAATTTACAAGGCTCTAAGCTTAGCAAGACCTCTGCTTCAAGGTCAGCCGGTATTGATCCACTGGGACAACATCACGGCAGTCGCCCACGTAAACAGACCCCTGGCACATGAAGCAGGAGGGAAATGGCAGAAACTGCAAGGATTCTTCGCTGGGCGAAAAATCATGTGATAACACTCTCAGCAGTGTTAATTCCGGGAGTGGAAAACTGGGAAGCAAACTTCCTCAGCAGGCATAACCTCCACCCGGGAGAGTGGGGACTTCAGCGGGAAGTCTTCCACATGATTGTAAACCGTTGGGAAAAACCAAAGGTGGACATGATGGCGTCCCGACTGAACAAAAAACTAGACAAATATTGCGCCAGGTCAAGGGACCCTCAGGCAATAGCGGTGGACGCTCTGGTAACACTGTGGGTGTACCAGTCAGGGTATGTGTTCCCTCCTATGCATCTCATACCAAAAGTACTGAGAATCATAAGAAGGAGATGAGTAAGAACGATACTCGTGGTTCCGGATGGGTCAAGAAGGACTTGGTACCCGGAACTTCAAGAGATGCTCACGGAAGAACCGTGGCCTCTACCTTTAAGAAAGGACCATGCACCAGCAGGGGCCTTGTCTGTTCCAAGACTTACCGCGGCTGCGTTTGACGGCATGGCAGTTGAACGCCGGATCCTGAAAGGGCATTCCAGATGAAGTCATCCCTACCCTGGTCGAAGCCAGGAAGGATGTAACCGCAAAACATTTTCACCGCATTTGGCGAAAATATGTTGCGTGGTGTGAGGCCAAGAAGGTCCCTACAGAGGAATTCCAACTGGGTCGTTTCCTACATTTCCTGAAAACAGGACTGTCTATGGGCCTAAAATTAGGGTCCATTAAGGTTCAAATTTCGACCCTGTCAAATTTCTTCCAGAAAGAACTGGCTTCAGTGCCTGAAGTTCAGACGTTTGTAAAAGGGGTACTGCATATACAGCCTCCTTTTGTGCCCCCAGTGGCACCTTGGGATCTCAATGTTGTTTTGAGTTTCCTAAAGTCACATTGGTTTAATCCACTCACCACTGTGGAATTAAAATATTTCACATGGAAGGTGAAGATTCTATTAGCCCTGGCTTCAGCCAGGCGTGTGTCAGAATGGGCGGCTTTATCATATAAAAGCCCTTACTTAATTTTTCATTCTGACAGGGCAAAATTGAGGACTCGTCCTCAATTTCTCCTGAAGGTGTTTTCTGTTTTTCACATGAACCAACCTATTGTGGTACCTGCGGCTACTAGGGACTTGGAGGACTCCAAGTTACTTGACGTTGTCAGGGCCCTGAAAATATGTTTCCAGGACGACTGGAGTCAGAAAATCTGACTCGCTGTTTAGCCTGTATGCACCCAACAAGATGGGTGTTCCTGCTTCTAAGCAGACGATTGCTCGCTGGATTTGTAGTACAATTCAGCTTGCACATTCTGTGGCAGGCTTGCCACAGCCAAAATCAGTAAAAGCCCATTCCACAAGGAAGTGGGCTCATCTTGGGCGGCTGCCCGAGGGGTCTCGGCTTTACAACTTTGCCGAGCTGCTACTTGGTCAGGGGCACACCCTGACTGAGGAGGACCTGGAGTTCTCTCATTCGGTGCTGCAGAGTCATCCGCACTCTCCCGCCCGTTTGGGAGCTTTGGTATAATCCCCATGGTCCTGACGGAGTCCCCAGCATCCACTTAGGACGTTAGAGAAAATAAGAATTTACTTACCGATAATTCTATTTCTCGTAGTCCGTAGTGGATGCTGGGCGCCCATCCCAAGTGCGGATTGTCTGCAATACTTGTACATAGTTATTGTTACAAAAATCGGGTTATTCTTGTTGTGAGCCATCTTTTCAGAGGCTCCTTCGTTGTTATCATACTGTTAACTGGGTTCAGATCACAGGTTGTACGGTGTGATTGGTGTGGCTGGTATGAGTCTTACCCGGGATTCAATATCCTTCCTTATTATGCACGCTCGTCCGGGCACAGTATCCTAACTGAGGCTTGGAGGAGGGTCATAGGGGGAGGAGCCAGTGCACACCACCTGATCCTAAAGCTTTTATTATTGTGCCCTGTCTCCTGCGGAGCCGCTAAACCCCATGGTCCTGACGGAGTCCCCAGCATGGTCCTGACGGAGTCCCCAGCATCCACTACGGACTACGAGAAATAGAATTATCGGTAAGTAAATTCTTATTTTTAGTGCGCCTCTTGCACAAGTGCCAAGGGTTATGTTAGTGTGCCTCTTACACGTCCGCCCATCTCATTGACCTAGTGCCAATGGTTATATTAATGCGCCTCCTGTATGTCTGGCTATCTCACTGACATGGTGCCAAGGGTTATAATAGTGCGCCGTTTACATACCCTAGCAGAATTTGGGATTTTCTGGCCATTTGTCAGAGAATATGAATGATAACTCACAAACTTTTCTTTCACTCATGGTTAGTGTTTGGGTGAAGCCATTTATGGTCAACTGTGTTTACTCTTTTTAAATCATAATGACAACAGAAACTACCCAAATGACCCTGATCAAAAGTTTACATACCCCAGTTCATAATACCGTGTATTGCCCCCTTTAACATCAATGACAGGTTGAAGTCTTTTGTGGTAGTTGTGGATGAGGCTCTTTATTTTCTCAGATGGTAAAGCTGCCCATTCTTCATGGTAAAAAGCCTCCAGTTCCTGTAAATTCTTGGGCTGTCTTGCATGAACTGCACGTTTGAGATCTCCCCAGAGTGGCTCAATGGGGTCGATTCAATTCGGCAACAGATGAATAGCGCCGGGAATTAGCTCCCGACGCTATTCAATTCAGCTAAAGTTAAGTCGGCGAATGCCCGTTCTCGCCGACTTAAGTAGTTTTGTCGGGAGAACGGGCATTCTCCGACTTAACTACCCGCGGCGATGCTGATTCCCGACAGAATCAGCTTCGCGGCAGCACTTTTGTCAGTTTTCTTCTTTCACCCCCTGGGGGAGAGAGAAGAATTCCCGACAATTGCGGGTAACTAGCAGCTGATTTGAATAGCGTCGGGAGCTAATTCCCGGCGCTATTCATCTGTTGCCGAATTGAATCGACCCCAATGATATTGAGGTCAGAAGACTGAGATGGCCACTCCAGAACCTTCACTTTATTCTGCTGTAGCCAATGACAGGTCGACTCGGTCTTGTGTTTTGGATCATTGTCATGTTGGAACGTCCAAGTACGTCCCATGCGCAGCTTCCGGGCTGATGAGTGTAAATTTTCCTTCCGTATTTTCTGATGTTTGTTCGGGATGCAAAGAAAAATCCACCAATAACTTCAGCTGAAATACAGGACTCTCTGAAAAAAAGTGGTGTGGTTGTTTCAAGATGCACAATAAGGAGGCATTTGAAGGAAAATGGGCTGCATGGTCGAGTCGCCAGAAGAAAGCCATTACTACGCAAATGCCACAAAGCATCCCGCTTACAATACTCCAAACAGCACAGAGACAAGCCTCAAAACTTCTGGAACAAAGTCATTTGGAGTGATGAGACCAAAATTGAACTTTTTGGCCACAACCATAAACGTTACATTTGGAGAGGAGTCAACAAGGCCTATGATGAAAGGTACACCATTCCTACTGTGAAACACTGAGGTGGATCGCTGATGTTTTGGGGATGTGTGAGCTACAAAGGCACTGGAAACTTGGTCAAAATTGATGGCAAGATGAATGCAGCATGTTATCAGAAAATACTGGAGGAAAATTTGCACTCATCAGCCCGGAAGCTACGCATGGGACGCACTTGGACGTTCCAACATGACAATGATCCAAAACACAAGGCCAAGTCGACCTGCCATTGGCTACAGCAGAATAAAGTGAAGGTTCTGGAGTGGCCATCTCAGTCTCCTGACCTCAATATCATTGAGCCACTCTGACGTGCAGTTCATGCAAGGCAGCCCAAGAATTTACATGAACTGGAGGCTTTTTGCCAAGAAGAATGGGCAGCTTTACCATCTGAGAAAATAAAGAGCCTCATCCACAATTACCACAAAAGACTTCAAGCTGTCATTGATGTTAAAGGGGGCAATACACGGTATTAAGAACTGGGGTATGTAAACTTTTGATCAGGGTCATTTGGGTAGTTTCTGTTGTCATTATGATTTAAAAAGAGTAAACACAGTTGTTTGACAATAAATGGCTTCACCCAACCACTAACCATGAGTGAAAGAAAAGTTTGTGAGTTATCATTCATATTCTCTGACAAATGGGCAGAAAATCACAAATTCTGCTAGGGTATGTAAACTTATGAGCACAACTGTATATGGCCATCTCACTGACATAGTGCCTAATTCAGAGTTGATCGCAGCAGCAAATTTGTTAGCAGTTGGGCAAAACCCTGTGCACTGCAGGGGGTGCAGATATAACATGTGCAGAGAGAGTTAGATTTGGGTGGGGTGTGATCAAACTGAAATCTAAATTACAGTGTAAAAATAAAGCAACCAGTATTTACCCTGCACAGAAACAAAATAACCCACCCAAATTTAACACTCTGCACATATTATATCTGCCACACCTGCAGTGCACATGGTGGTCATTCCGACCTGATCGTAGCTGTGCTAAATTTAGCACAGCTATGATCATCTTCCCTGACATGCGGGGTGTCGCCCAGCACAGGGCTAGTCCGCCCTGCATGTCAGGCCGCCCCCCATTCCCCCCCCCCCCCCTCTCAACCCGGTGCACAAGTACAAAAGCATTGCACAGCGGCGATGCTTTTGTACTTGTAGAGTAACGCCTAGCCAGCGCAGCTCCTGTGGCTGACCAGAAATTACTTGTCGCTAGCTGGGTCGTAGCGGCTGCGTGAGACGTCATGCTGCGGCCCGCCCCCCCCCCCCCCCCCCCCCCGCATGGTCTGATTACACCTGCGTTGGCTGGACCGTGCCCACAAAACGGCACCAAAACGCTGCCGTGCCGTCCCCTCCTGCCCAGCGAACGCCTCTGCCTGTCCATCAGGCAGAGGCGTTCGCTGGGCTACGACAGCCGTCGACTGCCTGGCATGTTCCGGCGCATGCACAGTTCCGACCTGATCGGCTGCTGTGCGGAAACGCACAGCACCGATCAGGTCGGATTGACCCCCATGGTTTTGCCCAACTGCTAACAAATTTGCTGCTGCGATCAACTCTGAATTACCCCCATAGTTCCAATGGTTATACTAGTCACGCTGGATAACTGATTTGAGCTTGAACATAAACAACGTTTTGTTGCAAGCCCTCATATTAGGTGAACACATTACTGTTACACTGATTTCTTCAGTCCCACAATTATGTGGATATACAGTGCATCCGGAAAGTATTCACAGTGCTTCACTTTTTCCACATTTTTATGTTACAGCCTTATTCCAAATTGGAATAAATTCATTTTTTCCCTCAAAATCCTACACACAATACCCCATAATGACAATGTAAAAAAAGTGTTTTTGGGATTTCTGCAAATTTATTTAAAAAAAAAACAAAAAAAAAACCTAAGACTTCACATATACATAAGTGAAGCGCTGTGAATACTTTCCGGATGCACTGTAGCTAATAGACTGAAGTGGTGGTATGAAAATGTTAGTGATAGAATCTGATAGTATAACCATTGATACAGTAAGAGAGGGCATATTGCCGTATACAGGCCCTCTACAATCTGTGTGTGTTATTTTGCTTAGAACAATGTTGGGAAATGTAACTTTTTGGGATTATTGCTCATAAACTAAGAACATTAATTTCTGGAAAGAAAACAGGTTCATACCACTGTAGCTTAGAGAAGTATTGTGGTTATTCTCATGCAAACTTCCCCCGGATATGAAGGAGTTAAGGTTATGTCCTGTTTATCCTTTTTAAGTATGTTGTATTTAATAAAATAGAAAAAAAAAACCACCTGCTGTTTTTAAGGTAACTGCTTGTTTATCTAGTGCTTTATGGAAGCATAATAAACACAAAACAGGTTTTTCTGTGCTCCTGCTGTTTAGGAGAGACCATAGAAACCCATTGTGTGCTGTTTGCTAATGTTTCAGAGTCCTCCTGCAGTTACTCTGTAATCGCTCTTGGACTTCATTCAGCTGCCCTCTCTAGAGAGCACTTACATGGCAGGAGAGGATAGAGGAATATGTGGGGTAACTTACCATTCCCCTTCCTCCCCAGGCAACGTGCTGCATGCCCCTATTTCAGCATGTACTTTGTTTGCGAGTGTATACAGTCAAGTGGGGGGAAAAAATAGGTTCTTACAAATGTTATTACATATTGGGACATAATTAAACCATCTTGTTTATAAAGTATTAAAAATCAATAAATCTTCCAAAAAGCAATGAATAGATTTGACCTTTGGGGGTGATTCAGAGTTGGAAGCTAATTGCATTGGGCAATGGTATAATATGCTAATGCCACAGGAGGCATCCGAGGACAATAGACACCTAGTGCTGGCATCACAGATACGAGTGCTGCATCTGAAGGCTCCGCAACGGGTCACCGATTGTGATGTTTGCAGCATCGGCCATCTGAGTAAGCCTAATGCTCGGTACACACTTGATGACTGATCGGCCCAACGATTGTGTAGGAAGGAGTGTTAGCAGAATAATGGCTTAAACGCTATTGCAACTATCTAATTGGGAGGTCGCATCTTATGTTCTGCATAGCTGACCTCCCAATTCCATAGCTGAAGTACACGCAGCTATTTCATGCTTGGTGTGTACTGGGGTCAAACTGGGTACACACTACTCGGCTGATCAGGAGCATTTTACCCGTTCAGCCGAGTGATCGCAAAGGTGTGTACCCATCTTAATGCCGTCTCATCTGCTCTGCAGTGGCTAGTAAATTTGCATCAGCAGATGCAAACACTGGCATTGGCACTCCCAGACAACACGAGCGATACATCCCATTTTTGGGAGTGCTGCTCAGTGCCACTTCCAGTTGGGGGCACTGCGCATGCACTGTTTACCCACTATCGTATGAATCGGTCCCTTGTCAATATTCATTCAACAAGAAATAAGCTGTGAAAAGTATGTATACACTGATTCTTGAGCTTGCAGAATAATGTGAATAAATGGGATGAGGGCGCGCTAGGAGTGCGCACCCTAATTCTAAACATAATGGCGGTCTATGTACTAAGCCTTGTGGAGAGAGCTTAAAGTACCAGCCAATCGGCTCCTAACTGCCATGTTACAGGCTGTGTTGGAAAAATAACAGGAGTTGGTTGGTTGGTACGTTATCTCCTTCCACTTTCTCCAAAGCTTAGTACATAGACCCCAATGAGAGATGCTACCATGCTAAGACTTCTAGTTCCACACAGGAAAAAAAATGCAGGTGCATACTATAAATACTAAATACTGCTACAATCTAACATAGTGGTCAATCCAATTAGGTGTGAATGGTGCAATGTAACATTGCCGCAGCATTTCAACGCTGGCAACAGCACCCTATCTCGCACCCTTCGGAAGCTGGTTTGATCTTGCATAAAACTGCTCGGAGCCCTAAGGGTTGGTGAGCACTTTTTTGTGCGATTTCCGTCACCGAAAAGTGCTTATTGGATTGACTCAGAGTAAATTTGAGGTGCTTAGCATAACTTTGGCTAAAAATATGGGTCCACAAACCGTGACCAAGTGACCTCATCTGGTGGGTCCCTAACACTAAAGGCCCATACACACTTGACGATAAAATGAACAACGTTGTTCATTTCAGCCCTCATCAACGACGTCGCTCATTATATCGTCAAGTGTGTATGCATCCGACGACCACCGATGTGCGGCCCCGCGGGACGTTAACGACCCTCGCTTATCTGTGGAGCATGTATGCTCAATTTCCACTATGGTCGTTACCGACCAGAGACGTCGTTGAATGTGTATGGTGTGAAAGACCAACGACCAAGCCACTGTTCACCAGCCCTGTTCCCAGCTCATTATTTTAATAAACTGTTCAGCTTGGATGCTTCAACGATGAATGGTCTTTGGTCTTTCGTCTTTGGTAGTTTGTATGCTCATGTCGTTTGCTCAGCTGTTCAAGGGAAGTCGTTAACGATGTGTGCATCGTCAAGTGTGTATGGGCCTTAAGGTTCAAGTCCAGGTGCTGCTTTTGGGGTCCAGTGCCCTGGATTTGTACCTTTAGTGATGGTAACCTAAACATTTTCTGTGGGAATATCGGCCTAATGCAGTGTTTCCAAACTTTTTTTGAATCCCGGCGCACTAGAACATCGGAATTTTTTTCACGGCACCCCTAGGCCAAAAATTTCTTATTGAGAAATTTGGAAAGAAATATTACATTAAGTAGATCACGTTTATATGTCATCCTTAGGGTCAGTTGTGTGGTGAGGGACAAGATTTGCTTCTGTTTGGCCACATATTTTATGACTGGCAGCCACCAGCACTGGTTTTGCCTATTATATTGACCATGAATAATTTGAATTGGTCCTGGACCATCAACCCAGGGCACCCCTGCAAGTGTCCTGAGGCACCCCAGGGAGCCACGGCACACAGTTTGGGAATCCCTGGCCTAATGTGTTTTATTTATATATATATATATATATATATATATATATATATATATATAAATCTATCTATCTATCTATCTCTGACCAACTAATCAATGGGATTAAAGTGGTGTCACCTTTCATAAATGAGTAAAAAAAAAAATTTGGGGGGGAGGAGTGCTGGTCAGCCATTTAAATTGTAGATATTCTGGTGTGCTTAGTATCCTTGTCCTGCTACATGGGCCAGTTATCAGAGTGATTGCCTCACATTTTTCTTTAGGATACGCTGCTATATATCAGGGGTTCATGGTTGATTCAATGAGTACAAGATGTGCAGGTCCTGTTCCCGCAAAATAAACCGCACTCATCATTTTTCCACCCCTGTGCTTGAACCTTGGTTTGAGGTTCTTGGGCTGATATGCTGATTGGTTTTAACTGAGCATGACACGGTTATTTAAGACCATACAATTTCACTATTGTCTTGTCTTTCCAGACAATATTGCTCCAGTTGTCTTGTGTTTCATTCTGACACAGCCTTGGAAAGCGAAGTTGTACTGTCGTATTGTTTTTATTTTATTGTTTCTTAATTGGAGTGAAGGATCTGGTTCTGTGTACCATTCAGTGAAAGGCTTAGCTACTTGTTAGTGCTTCCTGATGATCAAATAATAAGTCTGCAGCACCTGGCTCAAATTACCTCCTAATTGATATGGAAGCAGTAAAGGTGTACTTACTATTTCACAGATGGATTATGACAAAGTAAAATGTTCTTTAGACGCTTAACATGACCGATTGTTGCTTCCTGATATGGAAAGAGACAGGTTTGAAAGAGGTTGTGCTTTCTTTTTGTCATTACTGTACTGACTGACAGCCTACACAGCACACTTTTGCATTTCTTTGTGCAGTGGTTGGATAAGCGCATGCATTCAGTCACCCAGGCACCTAATATTATGGTGTCGCTGACATCGCATGTATCCCTTCTCTAATACTGACTAATTTTAGAGTGTTGGACATAGTTAATTCCAGACATGGGTATGTATAGAAGCAAGAGTTTGTCCTCCGCCCTCTGACTCCTCAACGCCCTGCCCTCTGACCCCTCAACACCCCGCCCTCTTGCACATACGTTTGATCAGACTCTGACCACTGTGCGATTGGAAGTTACCACTGGTCCACGTTGAACTTGCCAATATTCATCAGCATTACCAGTATTCTGGGCTAAAGGCAGCTCTGGTAGCTGGTTGGAGACTAGTTTGGCGACTGTTGTGTCCCTATTCCCAGAGTGGCATCAAGACAGCTGCCTGCAACCTATCTGTTCTGTTTCCCAACTCCAGCCCTGAGTACACCCAATTAGCTCCTAATTTGGGGATATGTCTGTGGGAAAAGAAGGTAAATTGCTAACCAAATATTTCTCACTGCTCCATGATTAAAGAAATCCTCAAAATATGAGCTCTTGAGGGTTTTGGAATTGGGGAAATAGTGATCTATATTGTGCCGATATTGGCACCTTTTGATAATCTCTTCACTTAAGTGGTCAATTCAGTTAGGAGCAATGCCAAATCACCTTTATTTAACAGTTTCTTCTATAGCGCAGCATATTCCGTTGCTCTTTACAATTGGAACAACCGTAATTGGAAAAAAAAGTGGGTAAAAACAGACTGACACAGAAGTAGGAAGGCCCTGCTTGCAAGCTTACAATCCATAGTGAAATAGGCACTGATACACAAGTATAGATGCTACCTATTGCATAATGGTCCACAAGATTGCAAAGGCTCTTTATGGTCACCCAGCAATGTTGGCCAAGAGTCAGTAGGGTGTGAAAGTGAAGAAAGATAAAATATGTGAAGTTGTGTGGACTGTACAGAGGGAATGTAATTAGATAGGGAGGCACTGAAGGTTATGTGGGTGTGGACAGAATTTGATAAGCTTGCCTGAAGAGGTGAGTTTTCAGCTAATGTTTGAAGACTAGAGGTGAGTCTTATTGTGCTTGGAAGGGCATTCCACAGATAAAATCCTGTCATTTTGAGTGGGAGCAAGTAATGAGTGTGAATGAGAGATGCAGAGCGGAGAGGTCCGGTAGGGAAATATTTTGAGATGAGTGAGATGTATGTTGGTGCAGTTTGGTTAATAGACTTGTATGTAAGAAAGTATTTTATATTGAATACGGTAAAATACAGCCTTGCAGCTGCATTCAAAATGAATTGTAGTGGTGAGAGCCTATTTTTGGGAAGACCAGTCAGAAGACTATTGCAATAATCAGTACGTGTGATAATGAGAGCATGGATTAGAGTTTTTGCTGTGTCTTGTGTACGATATGGTCGTATTCCACACCCGTTCTATTTCTGCTGACGGGTGTCGTATATTCATTTCAACTCGCTACCCCCGCGATAGCGAGGGCACCCAACCTATTACGCAGCTAAACCGGATTACTATGGGTGTGGTAATGTAGTTCACTTTAGATAGGAGAATGGGCGTGATATATAATTTAAATACCGCCCATTGAATGTGGGGAACAAAGGTCAGTTCAGAGTCAAGAATGACACCTAGGCAGTGAGCTTGTAGGGTTGATTGAGTTATCAACAGTGGTGGACATATTAGGTTGGTAACTATTATTGACCGTTGGAAATATAATTAATTCTGTTTTGGAAATATTAAGTTTGAGGTAGCGAGCAGTCATCCAAGGTGAAATGGCAGAAAGGTATTCAGTGACACAGACCAATACAGATGGTGACAAATCAGGGCAGGTTAGGTAGATTTCAGTATTATCTGCATACAGGTGATATTGAAACCCGAAAGAGCTGATTAGTTTGCCAAGAGATGTTGTATAGATTTGAGAAAATCAGAGGACCTAAGACTGAGCCTTGCGGTACCCCAGAGGTAGTTAAGAAGAGGTGGATTCAGAGGAATGAACACTGAAAGAGTGATTTAGATAGGTAGGTTGAGAACCAAGAAAGGGCTGTGTCCTGGAGACCTAGGGATTGTAGTGTTCGTATGAGAAGAGTGGTCAACCGTGTCAAAAGCAGCAGAGAGATCAGGGAGAATAAGGAGTGAGTAATGGCCTTTAGATTTAGCAGTGACCAGATCATTCACTACTTTAGTCAGTGCTGTCTTTGTGTAGTGTTGGGCACGAAATCCTGACTGAAGTGGGTCCAGTAAGTTGTGTGAGTTAAAGTGTGTGAAGCGAGTGTAGGCAAGTCTCTTAAGTAGCTTGGAGAGGCATGGTAGCTGAGATTTATTTATTTTATTATAAATAAATTTATAATTTATAATAGATTTATAAATATTATTACCAGTTGTTTATATAGCGCACACATATTCTGCAGCGCTTTACAGAGAATATTTGGCCATTCACATCAGTCCCTGCCCCAGTGGAGCTTACAATCAATATTCCCTACCACATGTACACACACATTCACACTAGGGTTAATTTTGTTGGCAGCCAATTAACCTACCAGTATATTTTTGGAGTGTGGGAGGAAACCGGAGTACCCAGAGGAAACACACGCAAGTACAGGGAGAATATACAGACTCCGCACAGTTTTTGGCCATGGTGGGAATCGAACCCATGACCTCATTGCTGTGAGACAGTAATGCTAACAATTACACCATCCGTACTGGGACGGTAGTTTGAGAGAGTTAGGGTCAGAATTTTTTTTTCTCTGACGTCCTAAGTGGATGCTGGGACTCCGTAAGGACCATGGGGATTAGCGGCTCCGCAGGAGACTGGGCACAACTAAAGAAAGCTTTAGGACTACCTGGTGTGCACTGGCTCCTCCCACTAAGACCCTCCTCCAGACCTCAGTTAGATTCTTGTGCCGGGCTGAGCTGGATGCACACTAGGGGCTCTCCTGAGCTCCTAGAAAGAAAGTATATTTTAGGATTTTTATTTTACAGTGAGATCTGCTGGCAACAGACTCACTGCAGCGAGGGACTAAGGGGAGAAGAAGCGAACCTACCTAACTGGTGGTAGCTTGGGCTTCTTAGGCTACTGGACACCATTAGCTCCAGAGGAATCGACCGCATGGAACCGGCCATTGATGTTCGGTCCCGGAGCCGCGCCGCCGGCCCCCTTACAGAGCCAGAAGCAAGAAGTGTTCCGGAAAATCGGCGGCAGAAGAGTTCAGTCTTCACCAAGGTAGCGCACAGCACTGCAGCTGTGCGCCATTGCTCCTCATGCACACCTCACACTCCGGTCACTGATGGGTGCAGGGCACTGGGGGGGGGGGGGGGGCGCCCTGAGCAGCAATATAAACACCTTGCCTGGCAAAATCATCACAATATATAGCCCCAGAGGCTATATATGTGATAAATACCCCTGCCAGAATCCATAAATAAGCGGGAGAAAAGTCCGCGAAAAAGGGGCGGAGCTATCTCCCTCAGCACACTGGCGCCATTTTCTCTTCACAGTGCAGCTGGAAGACAGCTCCCCAGGCTCTCCCCTGTAGTTTTCAGGCTCAAAGGGTTAAAAAGAGAGGGGGGGCACTAAATTTAGGCGCAATATTGTTTATACAAGCAGCTATTGGGGGAAAAATCACTCAGTTATAGTGTTAATCCCTGCATTATATAGCGCTCTGGTGTGTGCTGGCATACTCTCTCTCTGTCTCCCCAAAGGACTTTGTGGGGTCCTGTCCTCAGTCAGAGCATTCCCTGTGTGTGTGCTGTGTCGGTACGGCTGTGTCGACATGTGGGATGAGGAAGGTTACGTGGAGGTGGAACAGAGGCCGATAAATGGGATGTCGCCCCCTGTGGGGCCGACACCAGAGTGGATGGATAGGTGGAAGGTATTAACCGACAATGTCAACTCCTTACATAGAAGGCTGGATGACGTAAAACAGCTGTGGGACAGCCGGCTTCTCAGCCCGCGCCTGCCCAGGCGTCTCAAAGGCCATCAGGGGCTCAAAAAAGCGCCCGTTACCTCAGATGGCAGACACAGATGTCGACACGGAGTCTGACTCCAGTGTCGACGAGGTTGAGACATATACACAATCCACTAGGAACATCCGTTACATGATCTCGGCAATGAAAAATGTGTTAAGCATTTCTGACATGAACCCAAGTACCACATAAAAGGGGTTTTATTTTTGGGGAGAAAAAGCAGCCAGTGTTTTGTTCCCCCATCAGATGAATGAATGAAGTGTGTAAAGTAGCGTGGGTTCCCCCGATAAGAAACTGGTAATTTCTAAAAAGTTACTGATGGCGTACCCTTTCCCGCCAGAGAATAGGTCACGTTGGGAGATATCCCTTAGGGTGTTTAAGGCGCTCACACGTTTGTCAAAAAAGGTGGCACTGCCGTCTTAGGATACGGCCACCTTAAAGGAGCCTGCTGATAAAAAGCAGGAGGCTATCCTGAAGTCTGTATATACACACTCAGGTTATATACTGAGACCTGCTATTGCCTCAGCATAAATAGTGCTGCTGCAGCGTGGTCTGATACCCAGTCAGATAATATTAATACTCTAAGACAGGGATAATAGTTTGCTAACATAGAGCATATAAAAGACGTCGTCTTAGATATAAAGGATGCACAGAGGGATATTTGCCGGCTGGCATCCAGAATTAATGCAATGTCCATTCTGCCAGGAGGGTATTAGAAACCCGGCAGTGGACAGGTGATGCTGCCTATAAAAGGCACATGGAGATTCTGCCTTATAAGGGTGAGGAATTGTTTGGGGATGGTCTCTGGGACCTCGTATCCACAGCAACAGCTGGGAAGAAACATTTTTACCTCAGGTTTCCTCACAGCCTAAGAAAGCACTGTATTTTCAGGTACAGTCCTTTTGGCTTCAGAAAAGCAAGCGGGTCAAAGGCGCTTCCTTTCTGCACAGAGACAAGGGAAGAAGGAAAAAGCTGCACCAGACAGCCAGTTCCCAGGATCAAAAATCTTCCCCCGCTTCCTCTGAGTCCACCGCATGACGTTGGGGCTCCACAGGTGGAGACAGGTGCGGTAGGGGCGCGTCTCGGGAACTTCAGGGACCAGTGGGCTTGCCCACAGGTGGATCCCTAGGTTCTGCAAATAGTATCACAGTGATACAGGCTGGAGTTCGAGGCGACTCCCCCTCGCCGTTACCTCACATCAGCCTTGCCTGCTGCCCTCGGAGAAGGGTAGTACTGGCGGCAATTCACAAGCTGTACTTCCAGCAGGTGAAATCAAGGTACCCCTCCTTCAACAAGGCCGGGGTTACTATTCCAAAATGTTGTGGTACCGAAACCAGACGGTTCGGTGAGACCCATTCTAAAATTGAAAGCCTTGAATACTTATATACGAAGGTTCAAGTTCAAAATGGAATCGCTCAGGGCGATTATTGCAAGCCTGGAGAATTTCATGGTATCACTGGACATCAAGGATGCTTACCTGCATGTCCCTATTTACCCTCTTCACCAGGAGTACCTCAAAATTGTGGTACAGGATTGTCATTACCAATTCCAGACGTTGCCGTTGGTCTGTCCCCGGCACAGAGGTATTTACCAAGGTAATGGCCGAAATAATTATCCCGTACTTGGACGATCTCCTTATAAAAACGAGGTCCAGGGAGCAGTTGTTCGGCGGAGTAGCACTATCTCGGGAAGTGCTACAACAGCACGGCTGGATTCTGAATATTCCAAAGTCGCCGCTGGTTCCTACGACGCGTCTACTGTTCCTGGGTATGGTTCTGGACACAGAACAGGATAAAAAGGGTTTCTCCCGGAGGAGAAGTCCAAGGAGTTGTCGTCTCTAGACAGAGACCTCCTAATACGTATACAGGTGTCGGTGCATCAATGCACGCGAGCCCTGGGAAGGATGGTAGCTTCTTACGAAGAAATTCCATTCGCCAGGTCCCATGCAAGGATTTTCCAGTGGGATCTGTTGGACAAGTGGTCCGGGTCGCATCTTCGGATGCATCGGCGGATAACCCTGTCTCCAAGGGCCAGGGTGTCGCTGTTGTGGTGGCTGCAGAGTGCTCATCTTCTAGGGGGCCGCAGATTCGGCATACAGGACTGGGTCCTGGTGACCACGGATGCCAGCCTTCGAGGCTGGGGGGCAGTCACACAGGGAAGAAACTTCCAAGGCTATGGAAAAGTCAGGAGACTTCCCTACACATAAATATTCTGGAACTAAGGGCCATTTACAATGCCCTAAGTCAGGCTAGACCTCTGCTTCAACACCGGCCGGTGCTGATCCAGTCAGACAACATCACGGCGGTTGCTCATGTAAACCGACAGGGCGGCACAAGAAGCAGGTTGGCGATGGCAGAAGCCACAAGGATTCTCCGATGGGCGGAAAATCATGTGTTAGCACTGTCAGTAGTGTTCATTCCCGGAGTGGACAACTGAGAAGCAGACTTTCTCAGAAGACACGACCTCCACCCGGGAGAGTGGGGACTTCATCCAGAAGTTTTCCAAATGATTGTACACCGTTGGGAAAGGCCACAGGTGGACATGATGGCGTCCCGCCTCAACAAAAAGCTACAAAGATATTGCGCCAGGTCAAGGGACCCTCAGGCGATAGCTGTGGACGCTCTGGTAACACTGTGGGTGTACCAGTCGGTGTATGTGTTCCCTTCTCTGCCTCTCTTACCCAGGGTAATGAGAATAATAAGAAGGAGAGGAGTAAGAACTATACTCATTGTTCCGGGTTGGCCAAGAAGAGCTTGGTAACCAGAACTCCAAGAAATGTTCTCAAAGGACCCTTGGCCTCTGCCGCTCAGACAGGACCTGCTGCAGCAGGGGGCCTGTCTGTTCCAAGACGTACCGCGGCTGCGTTTGACGGCATGGCGGTTGAACGCCGGATCCTGAAGGAAAAGGGCATTCCGGAGGAAGTTTTCCCTACGCTATTTAAAGCTAGGAAAGAAGTGAACGCAAACCATTATCACCGCATATGGTGGAAATATGTTGCGTGCTGTGAGGCCAGGAAGGCCCCAAAGGAGAAATTTCAGCTAGGTCGATTTCTGCACTTCCTACAGTCAGAGGTGACTATGGGCCTAAAATTGGGTTCCATGAAGGTCCAGATTTCGGCTCTATCGATTTTCTTCCAAAATAGAACTGGCTTCACTGCCTGAAGTTTGGACTTTTGTTAAGGGAGTGCTGCATAGTCAGCCCCCGTTTGTGCGTCAAGTGGCACCGTGGGATCTCAACGTGGTGTTGGATTTCCTGAAGTCGCATTGGGTTGAGCCACTTAAATCCGTGGAGCTACAATACCTCACGTGGAAAGTGGTCATGCTGTGGGCCGTGGCGTCGGCCAGGCGTGTATCAGAATTGGCGGCTTTGTCATACAAAAGCCCTTATCTGTATTTTATATGGATAAGGCGGAATTGAGGACTCGTTCCCAATTCCTTCCTAAGGTGGTATCAGTTTTTCATGTGAACCAACCTATTGTGGTGCCAGCGGCTACTTGGGACTTGGAGGATTCCAAGTTACTGGACGTAGTCAGGGCCCTGAAAAGTATATGTTTCCAGGACGGCTGGAGTCAGGAAAACTGACTCGCTATTTATCCTGTATGCACCCAACAAGCTGGGTGCTCCTGCTTCTAAGCAGACTATTGCTCGCTGGATCTGTAGCACGATTCAACTTGCACATGCTGCGGCTGGACTGCCGCACCCTAAATCTGTAAAAGCCCATTCCACGAGGAAAGTGGGCTCTTCTTGGGCGGCTGCCCGAGGGGTCTCTGCTTTACAGCTTTGCCGAGCTGTTACTTGGTCGGGTTCAAACATTTTTGCAACAGTCTACAAGTTTGATACCCTGGCTGAGGAGGACCTAGAGTTTGCTCATTCGGTGCTGCAGAGTCATCCGCACTCTCCCGCCCGTTTGGGAGCTTTGGTATAATCCCCATGGTCCTTACGGAGTCCCAGCATCCACTTAGGACGTCAGAGAAAATAAGCTTTTACTCACTGGTAAATCTATTTCTCGTAGTCCGTAGTGGATGCTGGGCGCCCATCCCAAGTGCGGATTGTCTGCAATACTTGTTTATAGTTCTTGCCTAACTAAAGGGTTATTGTTGAGCCATCTGTTGAGAGGCTCAGTTATATTTCATACTGTTAACTGGGTATAGTATCACAAGTTATACGGTGTGATTGGTGTGGCTGGTATGAGTCTTACCCGGGATTCAAAATCCTTCCTTATTGTGTCAGCTCTTCCGGGCACAGTATCCTAACTGAGGTCTGGAGGAGGGTCTTAGTGGGAGGAGCCAGTGCACACCAGGTAGTCCTAAAGCTTTCTTTAGTTGTGCCCAGTCTCCTGCGGAGCCGCTAATCCCTATGGTCCTTACGGAGTCCCAGCATCCACTACGGACTACGAGAAATAGATTTACCGGTGAGTAAAATCTTATTTCTCTAACGTCCTAAGTGGATGCTGGGGACTCCGTAAGGACCATGGGGAATAGCGGCTCCGCAGGAGACTGGGCACAAAAGTAAAAGCTTTAGGACTACCTGGTGTGCACTGGCTCCTCCCCCTATGACCCTCCTCCAAGCCTCGGTTAGATTTTTGTGCCCGAACGAGAAGGGTGCACACTAGGTGGCTCTCCTGAGCTGCTTAGTGAAAAGTTTAGTTTTAGGTTTTTTTATTTTCAGTGAGACCTGCTGGCAACAGGCTCACTGCACCGAGGGACTAAGGGGAGAAGAAGCAAACTCACCTGCGTGCAGAGTGGATTGGGCTTCTTAGGCTACTGGACATTAGCTCCAGAGGGACGATCACAGGCCCAGCCATGGATGGGTCCCAGAGCCGCGCCGCCGGCCCCCTTACAGAGCCAGAAGACTGAAGAGGTCCGGAAAATCGGCGGCAGAAGACGTCCTGTCTTCAATAAGGTAGCGCACAGCACCGCAGCTGTGCGCCATTGCTCTCAGCACACTTCACACTCCAATCACTGAGGGTGCAGGGCGCTGGGGGGGGGCGCCCTGAGACGCAATATAAACACCTTAGATGGCTAAAAATACATCACATATAGCTCCTGGGCTATATGGATGCATTTAACCCCTGCCAGAATTCACAGAAAACCGGGAGATAGGCTCCGCCCCCTTCTCGGCGGCCTTATCTCCTCAGCACACTGGCGCCATTTTCCCTCACAGCTCCATTGGAGGGAAGCTCCCTGGCTCTCCCCTGCAGTCACTACACTACAGAAAGGGTTAAAAAAGAGAGGGGGGCACTAATTAGGCGCAGTATTAAAGATACAGCAGCTATAAGTGGAAAAACACTTATATAAGGTTATCCCTGTATATATATATAGCGCTCTGGTGTGTGCTGGCAAACTCTCCCTCTGTCTCCCCAAAGGGCTAGTGGGGTCCTGTCCTCTATCAGAGCATTCCCTGTGTGTGTGCTGTGTGTCGGTACGTTTGTGTCGACATGTATGAGGAGAAAAATGATGTGGAGACGGAGCAGATTGCCTGTAATAGTGATGTCACCCCCTAGGGGGTCGACACCTGAGTGGATGAACTGTTGGAAGGAATTACGTGACAGTGTCAGCTCTGTATAAAAGACAGTGGTTGACATGAGACAGCCGGCTACTCAGCTTGTGCCTGTCCAGACGTCTCATAGGCCGTCAGGGGCTCTAAAGCGCCCGTTACCTCAGAAGAGACAAATGTGACTTCCAGTAGGGCCACACGTTACATGATTGAGGCAATGAAAAATGTTTTACACATTTCTGATAATACGAGTACCACCAAAAAGGGGTATTATTTTCGGTGAGGAAAAACTACCTGTAGTTTTCCTGAATCTGAGAAATTAAATGAGGTGTGTGATGATGCGTGGGTTTCCCCCGATAACAACTGATAATTTCTAAAATGTTATTGGCATTATATCCTTTCCCGCCAGAGGTTAGGGTGTGTTGGGAAACATCCCCTAGGGTGGATAAAGCGCTCACACGCTTGTAAGAACAAGGGCTCTACCCTCTCCTGAGATGGCCGCCCTTAAGGATCCTGCTGATAGAAAGCAGGAGGGTATCCTAAAATGTATTTACACACATACTGGTGTTATACTGCGACCAGCAATCGCCTCAGCCTGGATGTGCAGTGCTGGGTCGGCGTGGTCGGATTCCCTGACTGAAAATATTGATACCCTAGATAGGGACAGTATATTATTGCCTATAGAACATTTAAAAGATGCATTTCTATATATGCGTGATGCACAGCGGAATATTTGCCGACTGGCATCAAGTCTAAGTGCGTTGTCCATTTCTGCCAGTAGAGGGTTATGGACACGACAGTGGTCAGGTGATGCGGATTCCAAACGGCATTTGGAAGTATTGCCTTATTAAAGGGAGGAGTTATTTGGGGTCGGTCTTTCAGACCTGGTGGCCACGGCAACAGCTGGGAAATCCACGTTTGTACCCCAGGTCGCCTCTCAACATAAGAAGACGCCGTATTATCAGGCGCAGTCTTTTCGTGGGCAAGCGGGCAAAAGGTTCCTCATTTCTGCCCCGTGACAGAGGGAGAGGAAAAAGGCTGCAGAAATCAGCCAGTTCCCAGGAACAGAAGCCCTCTCCCGCCTCTGCCAAGCCCTCAGTATGACGCTGGGGCTTTACAAGCAGAATCAGGCACGGTGGGGGCCCGTCTCAATGAATTTCAGCGCGCAGTGGGCTCACTCGCAAGTAGACCCCTGGATCCTTCAAGGGATATCTCAGGGGTACAAATTGGAATTCGAGACGTCTTCCCCTCGCCGTTTCCTAAAGTCGGCTTTACCGATGTCTCCCTCTGACAGGGAGGCAGTTTTGGAAGCCATTCACAAGCTGTATTCCCAGCAGGTGATAATCAAGGTACCCCTCCTGCAACAGGGAACGGGGTATTATTCCACACTGTGGTGGTACCGAAGCCGGACGGTTCGGTGAGACCGATTCTAAATCTAAAATCTTGAACACTTACATACGGAGGTTCAAATTCAAGATTCAGTCACTCAGAGCAGTGATTGCGAACCTGGAAGAAGGGGACTACATGATGTCTCGGGACATCAAGGATGCTTACCTTCATGTCCCAATTTACCTTTCTCACCAAGGGTACCTCAGGTTTGTGGTACAGAACTGTCACTATCAGTTCAGACGCTGCCGTATGGATGGTCCACGGCACCCCGGGTCTTTACCAAGGTAATGGCCGAAATGATGATACTCCTTCGAAGGAAGGGAATTTTAGTTATCCCTTACTTGGACGATTCCCTGATAAGGGTAAGATCCAGGGAACAGTTGGAGGTCGGTGTAGCACTATCTCAGGTAGTGTTGCGGCAGCACGATTGGATTCTCAATATTCCAAAATCGCAGCTGATTCCGACGACTCGTCTTCTGTTCCTAGGGGATGATCCTGGACACAGTCCAGAAAAAGGTGTTTCTCCCGGAGGAGAAAGTCAGGGAGTTATCCGAGCTAGTCGGGAACCTCCTATAACCGAGCCAAGTCTCAGTACATCAATGAAAGGGTTCTGGGGAAAATGGTGGCTTCCTACGAAGCAATCCCATTCGGCAGATTCCACGCAAGAACTTTCCAGTGGGACCTGCTGGACAAATGGTCCGGGTCGCATCTTCAGATGCATCAGCGGATAACCCTGTCACCAAGGACAAGGGTGTCTCTCCTGTGGTGGTTGCAGTGTGCTCATCTTCTAGAGGGCCGCAGATTCGGCATTCAGGACTGGGGGGGCAGTCACACAGGGAAGGAATTTCCAGGGCTTATGGTCAAGCCTGGAGACATCACTTCACATAAATATCCTGAAGCTAAGGGCCATTTACAATGCTCTAAGCTTAGCAAGACCTCTGCTTCAAGGTCAGCCGGGGTTGATCCAGTCGGACAACATCACGGCAGTCACCCACGTAAACAGACAGGGTGGCACAAGAAGCAGGAGGGCAATGGCAGAAGCTGCAAGGATTCTTCGCTGGGCGGAAAATCATGTGATAGCACTGTCAGCAGTATTCATTCCGGGAGTGGACAACTGGGAAGCAGACTTCCTCAGCAGATACGACCTCCACCCGGGAGAGTGGGGACTTCACCCAGAAGTCTTCCACATGATTATAAACCGTTGGGAAAAACTCGACAGGTATTGCGCCAGGTCAAGGGACCCTCAGGCAATAGCTGAAGACGCTCTGGTAACACCATGGGTGTACCAGTCAGTGTATGTGTTCCCTCCTCTGCCATCTCATACCCAAGGTACTGAGAATTATAAGATGGAGAGGAGTAAGCACTGTATTAGTGGCTCCGGATTGGCCAAGAAGGACTTGGTAACCGGAACTTCAAGAGATGCTCACGGAGGATCCGTGGCCTCTACCTCTAAGAAGGGACCTGCTCCAGCAAGGACCCTGTCTGTTCCAAGACTTACCGCGACTGCGTTTGACGGCATGGCGGTTGAGCGCCGGATCCTGAAGGAAAAAGGCATTCCGGATGAAGTCATCCCTATCCTGATCAAAGCCAGGAAGGATGTAACTGAAAAACATTATCACCGCATTTGGCGAAAATATGTTGCGTGGTGCGAGGCCAGTAAGGCCCGACGGAGGAAATTCAAATGGGTCGATTACTACATTTCCTGCAAACAGGAGTGTCTATGGGCCTGAAATTGGGGTCCATTAAGGTTCAAATTTCAGCCCTGTCAATTTTCTTCCAAAAAGAACTAGCTTCAGTCCCTGAAGTTCAGACGTTTGTAAAAGGGGTACTGCATATACAGCCTCCTTTTGTGCCTCCAGTGGCACCTTGGGATCTCAATGTAGTTTTTTGGGTTCCAAAAGTCACATTGGTTTGAACCACTTAAATCTGTGGAGTTAAAATATCTCACATGGAAAGTGGTCATGCTGTTGGCCCTGGCCTGTGCCAGGCGCGCGTCAGAATTGGCGGCTTTATCCTGTAAAAGCCCTTATCTGATTTTCCATTCGGACAGGGCGGAATTGAGGACTCGTCCTCAGTTTCTCCCTAAGGTGGTTTCAGCGTTTCACCTGAACCAACCTATGGTGGTGCCTGCGGCTACTAGGGACTTGGAGGACTCCAAGTTGCTAGACGTTGTCAGGGCCCTGAAAATATATGTTTCCAGGACGGCTGGAGTCAGAAAATCTGACTCGCTGTTATCCTGTATGCACCCAACAAGCTGGGTGCTCCTGCTTCTAAGCAGACTATTGCTCGCTGGATTTATAGTACAATTCAGCTTGCACATTCTGTGGCAGGCCTGCCACAGCCAAAATCTGTAAATGCCCATTCCACAAGGAAGGTGGGCTCATCTTGGGCGGCTGCCCGAGGGGTCTCGGCTTTACAGCTTTGCCGAGCAGCTACTTGGTCAGGGGCAAACACGTTTGCTAAATTCTACAAATTTGATACCCTGGCTGAGGAGGACCTGGAGTTCTCTCATTCGGTGCTGCAGAGTCATCCGCACTCTCCCGCCCGTTTGGGAGCTTTGGTATAATCCCCATGGTCCTTACGGAGTCCCCAGCATCCACTTAGGACGTTAGAGAAAATAAGAATTTACTTACCGATAATTCTATTTCTCATAGTCCGTAGTGGATGCTGGGCGCCCATCCCAAGTGCGGATTGTCTGCAATACTTGTACATAGTTATTGTTACAAAAATCGGGTTATTATTGTTGTGAGCCATCTTTTCAGAGGCTCCTCTGTTATCATGCTGTTAACTGGGTTCAGATCACAGGTTGTACGGTGTGATTGGTGTGGCTGGTATGAGTCTTACCCGGGATTCAATATCCTTCCTTATTGTGTACGCTCGTCCGGGCACAGTATCCTAACTGAGGCTTGGAGGAGGGTCATAGGGGGAGGAGCCAGTGCACACCAGGTAGTCCTAAAGCTTTTACTTTTGTGCCCAGTCTCCTGCGGAGCCGCTATTCCCCATGGTCCTTACGGAGTCCCCAGCATCCACTACGGACTATGAGAAATAGAATTATCGGTAAGTAAATTCTTATTTTATTTTATTTTTCAGATTGGGGTTATTACTGCATGCTTGTACAGAGAAGGAAATATACCAGGAGAGAGAGAGATTACAGATTTTAGTTAAAGTTGGGATGAGCACAGGAGACAGAGCTTTACTTATTTGTGAGGGTATAGAATCAAGGGGGTAAATTTACTAAGTTGGGAGTTCTATATAAGATGGGATGTTGCCCATAGCAACCAATCAGATTCTACTTATTTATCTAGACCAGTGGTTCTCAAACTCTGTCCTCAGGACCCCACACAGTGCATGTTTTGCAGGTAACCCAGCAAGTGCACAGGTGTATTAATTACTCACTGACACATTTTAAAAGGTCCGCATGTGGAGCTAATTATTTCACTTGTGATTCTGTGAGAGGACCTGCAAAACATGCACTGTGTGGGGTCCTGAGGACCGAGTTTGAGAACCTGTGATCTAGACCCTTCTAGAAGATAATACCTGGAATCTGATTGGTTGCTATGGGCAACTTCCCATCTTAAATAGAACTCCCATCTTAGTAAATTTACCCCCAGGAGAGGTAGTCAAGTTGGCAGATCAGAAGAGTGCTGATATTTCATCTTCATTTGTGGGATCAAATGAAGAGAAGGGTTAGAGGGTTTAGGAAGGAAATTGAGTAGGTCATTGGCTGTGGAAGAGCATACTATTTCATTTCTGATCTTATAAATCGCATTGTTCCGGTTGACATGCAGTGCATGACTACGGTAGCCTCAATTCTCGGATTTTAGTACACATTGCTATGGGACTGCGTGATTGAAAGGCAAAATTGGAGCAATATAGTGTAGAAGTAGGGTGTCATTACAGCAGCACATTTCAGGCATCGCCCCTAATTGAATCAACCCCTTACTAACCTATAATTACAGTATTTAATTTACAGTAAACCACAAACAGATGTGTCCTCCTAAATCCAGCCTCAATATGCCACGTAGCGCAAGATGCCTGGTATGAGTGAGCTCCAGGTCCCGTGCAACCCCTTAGTTTGGTTTGGAAATTGTAATATAGCAGAGTGTAAAAACTGCTGGTAGGATAATTGGTATGCAACTGCCTAGTATTCAGTCTATTTATGAAAAGAGGCTCCTTACGAAGGCTAGGAGTAGACTGGGTGATGCGACCCATCCTAAATAAGGGGTATTTATTTTGCTTCCTTCAAACTCGCGTTACAGATCGCTACTGTGTAAGACCAGCCGGCTGAAAGACCGCTTTTTTCCTATGGCAATTAATATGCTTAATGGTTTTAAATGCAGATAGGACTGTTGTACCTGTCTGTGTTTACTGTGTTCTTATGGCTTTTTTAAAATATTTTATGGTACTCTTCTTTTGTGGTATTTTATGCTTTTGTGGTATTTGTCCCTGCTTACATCAAAATTTCATAGATTGTCCACATGCTGAATATTTAATGACAATAAACTCAACACTGCTAATGTGTCTGGCGTAGTTTTACGATGCGACTAGTATACATAAGGAGACTGTGCTGATTAATTTGATATGACGCTTGTGTATTGTGTGTGACTGAGTCTTTATACGGAGCAGAGCAGGACTTGTATTGGGGAAAAAGCTACGGCTGCTACAATGTAGCACTTTGTGTGCGACAGAGTCTCTGAATCTGTACACAGATATACAAGTGTCATATATCAAGTGTCCTATATCAAATTAGCAGTGTCTCCTCGTGTATCATAGTCACATTGCGTTGCATCTTAAGGTGGGTACACACTGATAGATATATCTGCCGATCAATCGATCTGCAGATATATCTATGGACGGATCGGGCAGTGTGTTGTGCATACACACTGCCCGATCCGTCGGGTACTAACGTCATGAACTGGGCGGGTGTGTACACACGTCCACCCAGTTCAGTTGCCAATCACCGCCGGCTGCCGCAGCATGTGTACTGCGGCCGACCGGCCGTACCACACAGCGACGCGCGGGGGGCGACGCGATTTGTCTGTGAACAACGGAGTTCAGACATATCGCCCATACACACTGGCAGACGGACCCGCTATATATCGGCCGTTCAAGAGAACGGCTGATATATCGGCCAGTGTGTACCCACCTTAAGAAGCATATTCGGTATAAAAGATGCCTGAAGCTAGAAGAGTCTCGCGTGACATGGCTTGCCAAGAGGGGTTGTTTGCCGTGACAGCAGCAAAGATGTACGAGGACACATCTGTACATATATGTGCATTTTTCCCCAAAGAAGTGTCAAAGATGTTTAGTATTTATAATTTGCTCACCTTGTACTGTGTGGCCTGTATTTCTGTGCATAACAACTAAAGTTCTAGATATTCTATCAGGATGTGGTTTAACATCCCATTAGACTGTTGTATGTCATATGATCTTAATGCTCATGACTATATTGAGTCATCTTTTGTATAATATTTAATTTTATGCTTTTAAAAAAAAAAAAAAAAAATGTTTTTGTTTATAGGGCAGCTCCAGGCGATATGAAAATAAAGCTGGCTCCTTTATTACTGGAATAGATGTCAATTCCAAGGTAAATTATTCAAAATCTGTTTGTGAAAAGACCATTTCATATCACATTAATTTGTCTGGATATTGTATTTTTGTTTCACAAAAAAAATATATAATTGGAGAGCTACAGCCATGAACCACATCTCCTATATAATAGCCCTATTCTGTGACCTTGTGATTCATTTGCTAACGCTGGGCGGAGTTACAACAGTGGGCGGAGTTAGTCAAATGAGTCACAGAGATCTGGCCAAATCTACAGGAGACTAGGAGCAGAAGCAGATAGCATGGGCATTGGGCATGGCACAGGCAGGGGTGCAGACCTCCCAGCTTTCTGCAGGAGCTTTATCCAGGCAGAAGGAGGGACACACACACACTCGGCGAAAAGGGGGCGTGGCTTCACGGGAGGGTCCCCGTTTTCGTCAGTGAGGGAGCATGCCCAGCGCTCTGAGCTGCTGGCATGCTCCCAGGGGCTGATTATGAGTCCCGGGGGCCCAGGGCACTTGTGACAGGCGAGCCCTATCTCATTGCTGTGCCTGCTGTGGGTTGGGGGCGTGGCCTAATCGCGCCCCGCGCGGCCACGCCCCCTTATGCAAATTTCAATTTTTATTTTTATTTTTTTGATGGGATTTTGGCCCCTCAGCTAGGGCTAAATCCAGAGGAGGTGGTCGCTCCCCCCCTACACACCCGCACAGGCAGAAGAAAGCAGGGAAACTGCTGCCTCCCTGCAACACCACAGACCTGCCTACACGTAGCAGCGTGCGCTGACTGTAGCACAATGCTGCCGCTGTTACTGGCAGGACGGGGGGGTAGCTTCTGAGCTGGGACAGAGCTACTCCAGCCGGGGGGTCCCCTAAAACTGTGGGGCCAACGGTACGTATCCCCTGCCCCCCCCCCACACCTTAATCCGGCTCTGCTGCTGGAACCCCCCCATTAATTCGTACCCCCTGATGCCCCCTCTCCCTCTGTCTCCACTATTCACCGCTGCTCTGCTAAGCAGAACAGCGAGTACAGGAGCTTTCCAACTGCCCCCCCCCCCCCCCCCACCGTCGGACACTGCGACCCGCGGGCGGGACAGCGGGACAGACCCCAAAAAATTGGACTGTCCCGCGAAAATCGGGACATTTGGGAGGTATGGGGGTGTGTGAGGGGTATGTCATACAGACAGACGGGCACCGGCTCACTGCGTGCTTGACCCCCCACATCGGCATACTCAGCAGGGTCTCTCTGATGCGGAGGAGCGTCACTTTCTGGCACACTCCACGCTTCTTAGCTGCAGTTTAGTGGGGCACCTGCCGCTGTGCAGGTTCCGTACTGCCTCTGTTATCTCCAGCCCCGGCAACCCCACCGCTAGCTGCAGCGCTGCCACCCGCAGTGGAGTGCGCCCAGCTCATTCACACACTTTAGCTGGCGGGTAGCGCTGCAGAAATCCGAGCTGCTTGCAGGCTCTGACCCACTCCTCCCTCCAGCGTCTCCTGGGAGCTAACCAGTCACTCCCAGTCTCCCCTTACCACAGTGCCCGGAAGCCGTGAGGTCCGCGCCACGTGCATGCTATGACTCCCTCCAGCCGCAGCATCTCCTGGGGGCTAACCAGTCATTTCCAGTCTCACCTTACCACAGTGCCCGGCAGCTGCGCGAGGTCTGCGGTGTGTGACTGAGGAGGGGGGGAGGGATGCGGACGGGCAGAGGAAGCAGGACTACAGCCTGAGAGAGTCAGCCATGCCAAGTCTCCAGCAGCAGCAGATCCCAACAGGTTGGAGTGGAACAGCAGCAGCCAGCAGCAGTGACTCCGGTAAGACACATCTGTCTGTCACCACTGTTTTGTCCCTAATACCAATCTCTCCCGTGCCCTGTGTTCTGTCATGTCCCTGTCACCCCTGGCCTTGCCCTTTCACCCTTATCCTGGCCCTTTCACCCTTATCCTGGCCCTTTCATTTCTGTCCTGGCCCCGTCACCCCTGTCCTGGCCCCGCCACCCCTGTACTGACCCTGTCACCCCTGTCCTTGCTCTGTTACTGCATACCCTCCAACTACCTTTTATGGCATGTACAGTACCCGCAGCGCCTCCAGACCTCCCCCCAATGCACCACACCTCCGCACCTTCCCCTCCACCACATGCGGCACTCCACCCCTCCCCCACATGCTGTGCCTCCAGACCCCCTACACCACCCGTGGCTCCCACTCCTCCACCCCTTCACCACCCACAGCACCTCCAGGCCCCTTCCACCATTCACCCCCCTTATGTCTCCCCCAACACCTGCTCCCCTCCACCCGCAGCATCTGCAGACACCCTCCTCCATCAGCGGTCCCCCCCTCACCCACCCCTCCCCCACCAATGGCACCCCCGCACCTGCCCCTCCACCACCTGCAGCACCTCCGGACCTCCTTTCCCATCCGCCGCAACACCCGTACCTGCCCCTACCCTACCCATGGTGCCTGCGGTCCCCTACCCAACCCCCGGCACTCCCGTCCCTTCCCATCCAACAGCACCTCCGGAACCCTTCATCCATCCACAACATCCCCACACCTGCCCCTCTCCCACCCGTGGCACCCCTGCCCCTCCCCCACCTTCAGTGCCTCCGGACCCCTCCCCCATCTGCATCCCCCACTCCTCTGCCCCTCCCCCACGCGCAGCACCTCCCGAACCTTCCCCATCCGGGCCCCACCCCCACTTCTGCCTCCCTCCACCCGCAGCATCTACAGACACCATCCGCAGTCCCCCCCACACCCGCTACATTCTGTACATCGTGCCCTGCAGGTGCTGTTCACGCCGTCGCAAGGGGCTGCGCCTCCTTCACCATCGCACGCCCTTTCATTGTGCAATATTTAACAACTAACAAAGGAATGCAGGTAATACTCCATATAATACAAATATTAAACCCCAGAAAGGCATGCAAGGGTTAAGGGGGCGTAGCCCCTTGCGACGGTGTGAAGAGCGCCCGTAGGGCGCGATGAAGCACCTAGTTATCGATATGGCACTAGCAGTTGGAGGAATAAATGTATATACAGTGCATCCGGGAAGTATTCACAGAGCTTCACTTTTTCCAAATTTTGATATGTTACAACCTTATTCCAAAATGGAATGAATTAATTTTTAGCCTCAAAATTCTACACACAATACCCCATAATGACCACTTGAAAAGGTTTGTTTGTTTTTTGAGATTTTTGCTAATTTCTTAAAAATAAAAAACTAAGAAATCACATATACATAAGTATTCACTGCCTTTGCTCAATACTTTGTCGATGCACCTTTGGCAGCAATTACAGCCTCAAGTCTTTTTGAATATGATGCCACAAGCTTGGCACGCCTATCTTTGGCAAGTTTTGCCCATTCCTGTTTGCAGCACCTCTCAAGCTCCATCAGGTTGGATGGGAAGCATCGGTGCACAGCCATTTTCAGATCTCTCCAGAGATGTTCAATTGGATTCAAGTCTGGGCTCTGGCTGGGCCACTCAAGGACATTCACAGAGTTGTCCTGAACCCACTCCTTTGATATCTTGGCTGTGTGCTTAGGGTCATTGTCCTGCTGAAAGATGAACCGTTGCACCAGTCTTAGGTCAAGAGCGCTCTGGTGCAGGTTTCTATCCAGGATGGATGTTTCTGTACATTGCTGCATTCATCTTTTCTCTATCGTCCTAGTGGATGCTGGGGTTCCTGAAAGGACCATGGGGAATAGCGGCTCCGCAGGAGACAGGGCACAAAAAAGTAAAGCTTTAGGATCAGGTGGTGTGCACTGGCTCCTCCCCCTATGACCCTCCTCCAAGCCAGTTAGATTTTTGTGCCCGGCCGAGAAGGGTGCAATCTAGGTGGCTCTCCTAAAGAGCTGCTTAGGAAAGTTTAGCTTAGGTTTTTTATTTTACAGTGAGTCCTGCTGGCAACAGGATCACTGCAACGAGGGACTTAGGGGAGAAGAAGTGAACTCACCTGCGTGCAGGATGGATTGGCTTCTTGGCTACTGGACATCAGCTCCAGAGGGACGATCACAGGTACAGCCTGGATGGTCACCGGAGCCTTGCCGCCGGCCCCCTTGCAGATGCTGAAGTAAGAAGAGGTCCAGAATCGGCGGCAGAAGACTCCTCAGTCTTCTAAAGGTAGCGCACAGCACTGCAGCTGTGCGCCATTTTCCTCTCAGCACACTTCACACGGCAGTCACTGAGGGTGCAGGGCGCTGGGAGGGGGGCGCCCTGGGAGGCAAATGAATACCTATTTTGGCTAAAAATACCTCACATATAGCCTCCGGAGGCTATATGGAGATATTTAACCCCTGCCAGAATCCGTTAAGAGCGGGAGACGAGGCCGCCGAAAAAGGGGCGGGGCCTATCTCCTCAGCACACAGCGCCATTTTCCCTCACAGAAAGGCTGGAGGGAAGGCTCCCAGGCTCTCCCCTGCACTGCACTACAGAAACAGGGTTAAAACAGAGAGGGGGGGCACTAATTTGGCGATATGCTTATATATATATTAAGATGCTATAAGGGAAAACACTTATATAAGGTTGTCCCTATATAATTATAGCGTTTTTGGTGTGTGCTGGCAAACTCTCCCTCTGTCTCTCCAAAGGGCTAGTGGGTCCTGTCCTCTATCAGAGCATTCCCTGTGTGTGTGCTGTGTGTCGGTACGTGTGTGTCGACAGCTAGGAGGACGATGTTGGTGAGGAGGCGGAGCAATTGCCTGTAATGGTGATGTCACTCTCTAGGGAGTCGACACCGGAATGGATGGCTTATTTAGGAAATTACGTGATAATGTCAACACGCTGCAAGGTCGGTTGACGACATGAGACGGCCGACAAACAATTAGTACGGTCCAGACGTCTCAAAAACACCGTCAAGGGTTTTAAAACGCCCGTTTACTTTAGTCGGTCGACACAGACACAGACAGGGACACTGAATCCAGTGTCGACGGTGAATAAACAAACGTATTCCTTATTAGGGCCACACGTTAAAGGCAATGAAGGAGGTGTTACGTATTTCTGATACTACAAGTACCACAAAAGAGGGTATTATGTGGGATGTGAAAAAACTACCATAGTTTTTCCTGAATCAGATAAATTAAATAAAGTGTGTGATGATGCGTGGGTTCCCCCCGATAGAAAATTATGGGCGGTATACCCTTTCCCGCCAGAAGTTAGGGCGCGTTGGGAAACACCCCTTAAGGTGGATAAGGCGCTCACACGCTTATCAAAACAAGTGGCGGTACCGTCTATAGATAGGGCCGTCCTCAAGGACCAGCTGACAAGGCTGGAAAATATAATAAAAAGTATATACACACATACTGGTGTTATACTGCGGCCAGCGATCGCCTCAGCCTGGATGTGCAGAGCTAGGGTGGCTTGGTCGGATTCCCTGACTAAAAATATTGATACCCTTGACAGGGACAGTATTTTATTGACTATAGAGCATTTCTATATATGCGAGATGCACAGAGGGATATTTGCACTCTGGCATCATGAATAAACGCGATGTCCATAACTGCCAGAAGATGTTATGGACACGACAGTGGTCAGGTGATGCAGATTCCAAACGGCACAGTATGGCCGTATAAAGGAAGAGGACTTGTTTGGGGTCGGTCCTTCGGACCTGGTGGTCACGGCAACTGCTGGAAAATCCACCGTTTTTTACCCTAAGTCACATATCTGCAGAAAAAGACACCGTCTTTTCAGCCTCAGTCCTCTCGTCCCTATAAGATCATATCTGCCCAGGGATAGAGGAAAGGGAAGAAGACTGCAGCAGGCAGCCTATTCCCAGGAACAGAAGCGTTTCACCGCGTCTGACAAGTTCTCAGCATGGCGCTGAGACCGTACAGGACCCCTGGATCCTACAAGTAGTATCCCGGGGGTACAGATGGGAATGTCGAGACGTTTCCCCTTCGCAGGCTCCTGAAGTCTGCTTTACCAAGTCTCCCTCCGACAAGGAGGTAGTATGGGAAAAAATTCACAAGCTGTATTCCCAGCAGGTGACAATTAAATTACCCCTCCTACTACAGAAAAGGGGTATTATTCCACACTATATTGTGGTACTGAAGCCAGAAGGCTAGGTGAGACTTATTCTAAAAAAAATTTTTTGTCCCGGGACATCAGGGATGCTTACCTCTATGTCCCAAATTTGCCCTTCTCACTAAGGGTACCTCAGGTTCGTGGTGCAGAACTGTCACTATCAGTTTCAGACGCTGCCGTTTGGATTGTCCACGGCACCCCGGGGTCTTTACCAAGGTAATGGCCGAATTGATGATTCTTCTTCGAAGAAAAGGCGTCTAAATTATCCTTTACTTGGACGATCTCCTGATAGGGGCATAGTCCAGGGAACAGTTGGAGGTCGGAGTAGCACTATCTCGGATACTGCTACAATCAGCACGGGTGGATTCTAAATATTCCAAAATCGCAGCTGATCCCGACGACACGTCTGCTGTGCCTAGGGATGATTCTGGACACAGTCCAGAAAAAGGTGTTTCTCCCGGAAGAGAAAGCCAGGGAGTTATCCGAGCAAGTCAGGAACCTCCTAAAAACAGTGCATCATTGCACAAGGGTCCTGGTAAAAATGGTGGCTTCCTACGAAGCAATTCCATTCGGCAGATTTCACGTAAGAACTTTTCAGTGGGATCTGCTGGACAAATGGTCCGGATCGCATCTTCAGATGCATCAGCGGATAACCCAATATCCAAGGACAAGGGTGTCTCTCCTGTGGTGGTTATAGAGTGCTCATCTTCTAGAGGGCCGCAGATTCGGCATTCAGGATTGGATGCTGGTAACCACGGAGCCCAGCCTGAGAGGCTGGGGAGCAGTCACACAAGGGAAAAATTTCCAGGGTGTGTGATCAAGTATGGAGACTTTCCTCCACATAAATATACTGGAGCTAAGGGTAAATTTATAATGCTCTAAGCTTAGCAAGACCTCTGCTTCAAGGTCAGCCGGTATTGATCCAGTGGGAAAAACATCACGGCAGTCGCCCACGTAAACAGACAGGGCGACACAAGAAGCAGGAGGGCAATGGCAGAAACTGCAAGGACTTTTCGCTGGGCGGAAAATCATGTGATAACACTGTCAGCAGTTTTTCATCCCGGGAATGGAAACTGGGAAGCAGACTTCCTCAGCACGACCTCCACCCGGGAGAGTGGAAACTTCATTGAGAAGTTTTTTCCACATGATTGTAAACCGTTGGAAAACTTCAAGAGATGCTTACAGAGGTCTTATGGCCTCTGCCGCTAAGAAGGGACTTGCTTCAGCAAGTACCATGTCTGTTCCAAGACTTACCGCAGCTGCGTTTGTCGGCATGGAGATGGAAAGCCGGATCCTAAGGGAAAAAAGGCATTCCGGAAGAGGTCATTCCTACCCTGGTCAAAGCCAGAAAGGAGGTGACCGCACAACATTATCACCACGTGTGGCGAAAATATGTTGCGTGGTGTGAGGCCAGGAAGGCCCCACAAAGAAATTTCAACTCGGTCGTTTCCTGCATTTCCTGCAAACAGGAGTGTCTATGGGCCTCAAATTGGGGTCCATTAAGGTTCAAATTCGGCCCTGTAAATTTTCTTCCAGAAAGAATTGGCTTCAGTTCCTGAAGTCCAGAAGTTTGTCAAGGGAGTATTGCATATACAAAACCCTTTTTTGTGCCTCCAGTGGCACTGTGGGATCTCAACGTAGTTCTGGGATTCCTCAAATCACATTGGTTTAAAACCAGTCAAATATGTGGATTTGAAGCATCTCACATAAAAAGTGACCATGCTCTTGGCCCTGGCCTGGACTAGGCGAGTGTCAAATTGGTGGTTTTTTCTCAAAAAAGCCCATATCTGTTTGTCCATTCGGACAGGGCAGAGCTGCGGACTCGTCCCCAGTTCTCTCCCTAAGGTGGTGTCAGTGTTTCACCTGAACCAGCTTATTGTGGTGCCTTGCACCTACTAGGGACTTGGAGGACTCCAAGTTGCTAGAAGTTGTCAGGGCCCTGAAAATATGTTCCAGGACAGCTGGAGTCAGAAAATCTGACTCGCTGTTTATACTGTATGCACCCAACAAGTTGGGTGCGCCGGCTTCTAAGCAGTCGATTGCTCGTTGGATTTGTAACACAATTCAACTTGCACATTCTGAGGCAGGCCTGCCACAGTCTAAATCGGTTAAGGCCCATTCCACAAGGAAGGTGGGCTCATCTTGGGCGGCTGCCCGAGAGGTCTCGGCATTACAACTCTGCCGAGCAGCTACGTGGTCAGGGGAGAACACGTTTGTAAATTTCTACAAATTTGATATCCTGGCAAAAGAGGACCTGGAGTTCTCTCATTCGGTGCTGCAGAGTCATCCGCACTCTCCCGCCCGTTTGGGAGCTTTGGTATAATCCCCATGGTCCTTTCAGGAACCCCAGCATCCACTAGGACGATAGAGAAAATAAGAATTTACTTACCGATAATTCTATTTCTCGGAGTCCGTAGTGGATGCTGGGCGCCCATCCCAAGTGCGGATTATCTGCAATACTTGTACATAGTTACAAAAATCGGGTTATTATTGTTGTGAGCCATCTTTTCAGAGGCTCCGCTGTTATCATACTGTTAACTGGGTTTAGATCACAAGTTGTACGGTGTGATTGGTGTGGCTGGTATGAGTCTTACCCGGGATTCAAAATTCCTCCCTTATTGTGTACGCTCGTCCGGGCACAGTACCTAACTGGCTTGGAGGAGGGTCATAGGGGGAGGAGCCAGTGCACACCACCTGATCCTAAAGCTTTACTTTTTTGTGCCCTGTCTCCTGCGGAGCCGCTATTCCCCATGGTCCTTTCAGGAACCCCAGCATCCACTACGGACTCCGAGAAATAGAATTATCGGTAAGTAAATTCTTATTTTCCTCTATCCTGACTAGTCTCCAAGTTCCTGATGCTGAAATACATCCCCACAGCATAATACCACCACCATGCTTCACTGTAGGGATCGTATTGGCTTGGTGATGAGCAGTGCCTGGTTTCCTCCAAACATGACACCTGGCACTCACGCCAAAGAGTTCAATCTTTGTCTCATCAGACCAGTGAATTTTGTTTCTCATAGATGAGTCCTTCAGGAGCATTTTGGCAAACTCCAGGCGGGCTGCCATGTGCTTTTTACTAAGGAGTGGCTTCCGTCTGGCCACTCTACTATACAGGCCTGATTGGTGGATTGCTGCAGAGATGGTTGTCCTTCTGGAAGGTTCTCCTCTTTCGACAGAGGAATGCTGTAGCTCTAACAGTGTGACCATCAGGTTCTTGGTCACCTCCCTGGCTAGGGCCCTTCTCCCCCGATCGAGCGCTCAGTTTAGACGGCCGGCCAGCTCTAGGAAGAGTCCTGGTGGTTCCGAACTTATTCCATTTACGGATGATGGAAGCCACTGTGCTCATTGGGACCTTCAAAGCAGCAGATATTTTTCTGTAGCCTTCCCCAGATTTGTACCTCAAGACAATCCTGTGTTTGAGGTCTACAGACAATTCCTTTGAGTTCATGCTTGATTTGTGATTTGACATGCACTGTCAAGTGTGGGACATAGATATATATATAGACAGGTGTGTGCCTTTCCAAATCATGTCCAATCAACTGAATTTACCACAATTAAGCTGTAGGAATATCTCAAGGATGATCAGTGGAAACAGGATGCGCCTGAGCTCAATTTTGAGCTTCATGGCAAAGGCTGTGAATACTTTATGTACATGTGATTTCTTAGTTTTTTATTTTTAATAAATTTGCAAAAATCTCAAACTTTTCTCTAACATCCTAGTGGATACTGGGGAACTGTGCTTTAGTACCATGGGGTATAGATCGGGTCCACTGGAGCCTGCCACTTTAAAAATCTTTAGTGTGTCTGCTGGCTCCTCCCCTCTATGCCCCTCCTACCAGACTCCGTTTAGAAAAATGTGCCCAAGGAGCTGGGTACATTTCTCTGGCGCTCCAGAGAGTTTCCTTTATTTTTTATTTTTGTTATTTATTTTCAGGTAGCACTGGTTGGCAACCAGTCTACCTGCTTCGTGAGACTTAGAGGGGGGCCGAACCAACCTCCTGAGGGTTAATGGTTTCGTAGTCCCAGCTGACAGGACACAGAGCTCCTGAGGTGCTGTTTCACACACCATACTGTGTGTGCCCACGCCAACAGCTAGCCGCCACCCTCTAACAGATGCCGAAGATCGTCAGGTGCGGTGGGTGTTAACATCAGGGTCCCGGTTAGCAGGTCCTCGATGCGGTTTGACAGCATGTCGCGTGGCGGCCACGAGCTGTGGTGCCCGCCGCAGACTACACTGGTTCAGAGCCCATGCTCCACAGTGCTCACTGTTAATTAGGCTTTGTGTGTACTGTTTTATGTTCAAATCAGCCAGTTATAAACATTAATGGGAGCGCGCGCCATTACAAGGGGCGGGGCTTTCCGGAGAGCAGGACCAGAGGCGGGAAGGCGCCATTTCCTGCTGCTGCGGTTTATCAAGGCTGCATGCACGCTGCTCCTCCATGGACCCACACTGTTGCAGACTGTGTACTGGTACCAAGGGGTCATAGCAGGGAGGGGAGCACATCAGCGGTAGCGCTGCTGCACATCTATAAGGTGATACACATATTTTCACACACTGTGCTGTGTGCTGGTCTCCATTTTTTCTGTCACTCCAGGGGCTCTCTAGGGTCTATGTGGAGGTGCTTTTTCAGTGAGCTGCGCTGTATTACAGTTGTGTAAATATGTTTGTTGACATGGTTTTGTGTGCTGCTTGTAACTCTACCCCTTCTTCAGCGGGGTGCCTCATGTGTGAACAGTGCTCCTTATCTCCACAGGTACACAGTTCACAGGCACCTGACTGGCTAGATAATTTTAAAGGCATGATTCAGAATGTGAATTCAGAATTAGCTGCAGCTAAAAAGGAGAGACAGGTGTTAAAACAGTCTATAGCTTGCATGGCTAAAGCAGCAGATACCAGAAAGGCTTCTCAGCCCCCTCTGTTGGTTTCACATAAACGCTCACTGCCACAGGTGCTCCAGTCTGATTCTGTTCAGCCTGATGTGGATGACGATGATATGGGTGAAGACAGTTCTCTGTCCCTGGGGGTGGAGGCCCTCATTTATGCTGTAAGAGACGTTCTTCACATACCAGATCAGGAAGCAGAACCATATGAGGAGTTGTACTTTAATGTTAGACCCAAGACCTCAGCCACTTTTCCTGTGTCTAAGGAATTAAACTCCCTGGCCAGGGAGGCATGGGTCAACCCTGACAGGAAATGTAAAATTCCTCAGAGGTTTTTATCTACTTTTCCCCTCCCAGCTGAGGACAGGAAGGTATGGGAACCCCTACCCCCCCCCCACCCCCCACCCCCTGTAAGTCGATACATCTGTGTCCAGACTGTCTAAGAAATTGAAACTGCCTGTGCGAGGGGCTATATCCCTTAAAGACCCCGGTGACCATAAACTTCAGACCACTCTCAAGGCAAAATATACGGCAGCAAGCGTAGCACAGCGTCCCACAATAGTGTTTGGGTGGATTTCCAGGGCAGTAGTCAAATGGTCCGAATAATATTAATGGATTAGACACTCTGCCCCAGGATGAGGTCATTACTCTGCTGCAACACATACAGGATGCTGCAAATTTTATGAGTGAGGCTATAAAGGAATTGTGCAAGGTAAATTGGCGCACTACTGCTATGGCAGTTTTGGCACGCAGAGCTCTGTGGTTACGTCCGTGGTCAGCGGACGCGGATTCCAAAAAGGGTGTAGAAAATCTTCCCTTTATAGGTGATGCCTTGATTGGGGACGAATTAAATAAATTGATCTCCCAGGCAACTTGGGAGTCTACCTATCTGCTGTCGGCTACGCCACCTGCTAGACGTTCTTACACAGGACCCTCCTTGCAGTCCTTTCGTGTGGCAAGATACAGAGGCAGTGGCCGGGGAGTCTCCACCACTCCCGAGAGGATCTTGTGGTAAGTCCCGTAAACCTGCAACTGCCCATAGAGTGTAAGCTTGCGAGCAGGGCCCTCCTACCTCTGACTGTTTTTACCCAGTTTTGTCTTCTAATTGTGTCTAGTTGTAAAGCGCAATGGAATTTGCTGCGCTATATAAGAAACTGTTAATCAATCGATAAATAACTACTGCATCCCTGGACCAGACCACCGGATCCCCTGCCACTTAGCTTTCTGCGTGACAGTTGGCTTCAGCAGCAAGGCGATTTTAAGGTTGGTGTTCACCTTCAACACTTCGCCCACACGTGCCGGGATCCATGGGTGAGGGGCCTCATTTCCCAGGGATACCGGCTGGAATTTCAAGCACTTCCTCACAGATTTTTCAAGTCAGGCTTACCAGCTTTACCCGCAGCAAAAGTTACCTTGCAAGAGGCTATTCAAAAACTTTTACGGACAGGGGTGGTGGTTCCGGTACCTCCAACAGGGGTTTACTCCAGTGTTTTTATCGCTCCAAAACGAGACTGTTCGGTGCGACCCATCTTGAACCTGAAGTCTCTAAACCTGTATCTGCGATTGTTCAAATTCAAGATGGCAAATCTGCGGGCAGTGGTGTCCAGTCAGGAGGAGGGGGAATTCCTGGTATCTCCTAGATGTCAAGGATGCTTACCTACTCATTCCCATGTGGCCCCCTCATCAGGCTTACCTCAGGTTCTTCATCTTGGACAACCATTTCAAGTTTCAGGCATTGCCTTTTGGCCTGTCCACAGCTCCGGGGGTCTTCGCCAAAGTCATGGCGGAGATGATGCTGCAACTGCGCATGATGGGAGTCAACATTGTCCCCTACTTGGATGATCTCTTGATAAAGGCTATGTTCAGGGAGCGTCTACTGCACAGCATTGATCTGACGACTCGCCTGCTTACGGATCATGGGTGGATCCTAAATTTTCAGAAATCTCACCTGGAACCGACCCAACGTCTTCGGTTCCTGGGAATGATACTGGATATATTGTCTCAAAAGGCGTTTCTACCGATGGACAAGGCCTTGGCTATCCAGGCTATGGTCTGCTAAGTGCTTCGTCCTCGCAAGGTATCCATACATCTGTGCATCCGCTTGCTGGGCAGGATAGTTGCTGCTTATGAGGCAATCCAATACGGCAGATTTCATGCCCGCCCATTTCAGCTGGATCTGCTGGACAAATGGTCGGGGTCCCACCTTCTCATGCATCAGGAAGTGACTTTATCTCCGAAAGCCCGGACTTCTCTATTATGGTGGCTACAAGTTCCTCATTTGGTAGAAGGCAGTAATTTCAATATCCACTTGAGGATTCTACTGACAACGGATGCCAGCCTCCGTGGTTGTGGGGGCTGTGACCAAAGGGACTCTGTTCCAGTGGATATGGTCAATTCAGGAATCTGCTCTGCCGATAAACATCCTGGAACTCATGGCAATTTACAATGCTCTTCTGCAAGCTTCCCATCTCCTGAAGGATCCGGGCGATCCAGGTTCAATCGGACAACGCCACGGCGGTGGCATACATAAACCGACAAGGGGAAACAAGAAGCAGAGTGGCAATACAAGAAGTGTCAAGGATTCTCGTCTGGGCAGAGGCCAACGCAAGGGCCATCGCAGCCATCTTCATTCCAGGAGTGGACAACTGGGAAGCAGACTTCCTCCGCAGACACGACCTCCATCCGGGTGAATGGGGCCTACATCCCCAGGTGTTTCAACAGTTAATTCACCGGTGGGGCTACCCGCAGATGGATCTGATGGCTTCTCAACAAGAAGCTATGCCGTTACTGTTCCAGAACAAGGGATCCGCAGGCTGTAGCAGTAGGCGCGCTGACATCGCCATGGACGTACCAGTTTGTGTATCTGTTCCCTCTACCGCTAATCCCAGTGGTTCTAAAAAGACTAAGAAGGGAAAGCATTCAAGCAATTCTAATTGCCCCGGATTGGCCTCGACGGGTGTGGTACTTAGACCTCCTATCCATGGCTCTGGAGGATCCCTGGCCTCTGCCGCTTCAAAAGGATCTTCTTCAACAAGGTCCGTTCGTCTATCCAAACTTAGTTTGATGGCTTGGAAGTTGAGAGGGAGATTCTAGCAAGGAAAGGTCTTCCCTCCAGGGTTATTTCCACCGTGGTCCAGGCCAGGAAGATGGTTACGTCAAAACATTATCATTGTATCTGGATAAAGTATGTTTCCTGGTGTGAAAGTAGAAAGGTTTTTCCCGTGGAATTTAGAATTGGTCGTTTTCTACTTTTCCTACAAGCAGGAGTAATTATGGGCCTACGTTTAGGCTCCATTAAAGTACATATTTCGGCGCTCTCTATTTTCTTCCAGAAACAACTTGCTATATTGCCGAAAGTACAAACTTTCCTAAAAGGAGTTCTTTATATGCGACCGCCCTTTGCACCTCCCAATGTGGTTCTGTTCTTTCTTCAATCGGACTGGTTTGAACCCTTAAATAGGGTGGAGTTGAAATTTCTTACCTGGAAGACGGTGATGTTATTGGCATTGGCGTCTGCCAGATGTGTCTCTGAATTGGGGGCCTTATCCTGTAAGAGCCCTTATTTGATTTTTCATGAAGACAGGGCGGAACTCAGGACCCGACCTCAGTTTTTGCCAAAAGTGATATCTTTTCATGTGAATCAACCCATTGTGGTTCCGGTGTTTGACGCTTCCGTTGGTCAAGAGTCCTTTGATGTGTTGAGGGCTCTGAAGGTTTGTCAAACGGACTGCTTGTCACCGGAAATCTGATTTGCGGTTTGTCCTTTATGATGCCACCAAGATTGGTCTTCCGGCTTCTAAGCAATCAATTGCTCGTTGGCTCAGGTTGACCATTCAACAAGCCTGTACTTCGGCGGCTCTGCCTTTGCCGACGTCTATTCAGGTCCATCCGACGAGATCGGTGGTCTCTTCCTGGGCGACTGCCTGGGGTGTCTCAGCCTTACAGTTGTGCCGAGCTGCTACTTGGTCTGATTCAAATACATTTGTGAAATTCTATCGGTTTGACACCTTGGCCAAGTATGACCTTCAGTTTGTAGGACTCTACACACCCACATGGCACTGACCATTCCACCACAGCACTGGTCACAACTCCTTGCTTCTCCCCAGGCCCATGTGGCACTTAATTTGGCCATGACGGTGCTAACTCCCCTAACCATTGCATCGACAGCTGCTGCATATCTCCAGGGGAGCAGTCACTGCCCACAGTGGACCAAGGAACAATAGGCAGAATATTGGTGGACAATTGCTGAGGTGTGTGCCACACAGACACAGCAGCAGGAATCATCAGTAGTGAGCATAATTCCCATAGACATTGCTGTATAATAGTTCAGAGACACGTTATACCAGTCACCAGATTACACTTCAGGAAGTATAAAGTATTGGCACTGGCACTGTCTAGGTGACCTGTGTGGTGAGTAGGAAGGGTATTCTGTAGCTCTCTGGCTAATCTGTGATGTATATGAACAATCCAAGCTTCCAGCAATGTCCGGGTACAGTCTGTATAGTGTTGGGGTGGGGGTTAGGGCATCTAGTGTATCTTATTATAGGAAAGTGTTGTGAAGCAGGGTAATAAGAGAGGTGTAGAACTGCAGCTTCCTTCCCCCGCCTTTCCAGTCATCAGGGCACATTACTGTGTTAGGCAGCTGCAGCAAAGCCCACACTGTCACGGAGAGTAACTAATGGCTAACCTCAAAACCCCCTAATAACAAATTTCCAAACCCATACTATTCACTGGTGTTAGACATACAGGTTTTTCCTATGGGGAAATCCCATTCCCATAGCATCTTCTGCTAATATCTTTTATCATGGAAGGTGGAACAATTGAAAACGCCCTTTTTGTGCGCAGAACTGCGCCCTCAGGTTGCAGAGCCCATGCATAAATCAGTATGCCAGCTGCTGCCTGTTTTGGCAGTTAAAAAAAAAAAAAAAGTGATCCTATGGTTTTATATAGTTTATTGGGCACCAGAGTTTAGCAGCGCCCCATAATGTTTGCTAGTAGTCATCTTAGAGTCACAAAATAAAGTATGGACAATTGCTCCAGAAGGATGGGGTGCTGTTTAAAGCCCTCAAGAATTGAGGACTCAAGAAAAGCCTTTAATGCATAGGGGGGCCCATTTATCAAAACATATTTGTGGTCTATTTCCCCGAAAAAACTAATTTTTGGGAGTTTGTTGCAAATATCCGCCCTTCTTACTGTACCGCTCTTCTGCAGAAGAAACAGCCCACTACCCAGCCAGCTGTCCGTCGCCATCTGCTGCCCTCAGCAGACTGGACACCATGGGGCATGTGTAATAGGGTTCAAGTTTGCCGGCGATTCGAGATGCCGGTTGTTCTCGGAGGTTTTCTTTTAAAGTGGCAATAATTTACAAGGCAAACTCTGACCCCATATGTGCTGATGTTTGATAGCATGAGCCCCAATAGCCACCAAAAGCCAGGAAGACCACTTCACTAACGGGCTGTAACAATTCCAAGGTGAGTTTACATCCAAGTGTCCTCTGACAAGTGGAGCACCCAATTGGGAATTACTAGCATTTGAACTCATGCCCCACTCTCCCAATCTCAAGTCTAGTATCTTATCTGACATGCTTCAGAGGACCACCAGTGGACGCCCCTTTGCAGAGATTGCTCAAATGATTTCCGCAGAGACCACAGTGAATTTGCAAACACAATTGTTGCTATGGAGCTTCTGGTGACCCTACCAAATGAGAATCCTTGTGGATGGGTTATCTTAAGGGCCTATAATTACCTGTGTTTGGTATCCTGTCAATTTACAGCCCTAATATCTTATTTCTCTGCACTTTTGTTGTAAATGCGTATAGTATTTTGTCACTGGAATTCTTCTGGACTCCATCAACACTGTTTCCTTCCCTGTTTCTCATACCCCTGCTTCTCACCACTGGCTAATTTTTGGGGCTTCCATATGTCTGTGGCTCATCCTTACTCTTCTAAGCAACAGGTCTGGCCCCAGAGAGCGAAATTTCAGTCTACTAGTCATATCCACATAGCCAAATTGTGCACTGCTTGTGAATAGCTGTAACCTGTGCTTGCCACTTCTAACTTTAATGATGTTCATGCCTCAGCTCTAATACCCAGTAAGTGTGGGACAGCCTGGGGGCAAGCATTCAAGCAGGGCTTTAGTGTCTGAAAATATTCACATCACTCCCCAATGTGTTACTTATACCCCTTTCAGACATGGGACCCGGGAATTTCCATGCTTCAGACCCGGGATTTTCACCTCTGAAAAATCCCGGGTTTTTGCTGGGACCCCTTTCACACTAAACCTGAGACCTGGGAAATTCCCGGGTCGACCCCTTTCAGACATAAGTCTGGTCTGCCCTGACAGCCTTAATCTCTCTGTCTCAATCCTTGCAGGGCTGTCTTGAGTCACTGTGTTATATTTTAACCTATTCCTGTGTGTATGCTCTGCTGTTCAGTATGCTGGAAAAAAGGTTACATGTCAGTCCTGTAGCACAAAGTTTTCCTCTACCCCAGGGGGGGTCTCTGTTGTGTACTCAGTGTGGTAACCGTTCTCAGGAGCCAGCATGGCTGGACTCCATTAAGGGGATGATTACTGATATCACCACTGAACTAGCTACAGCCAAGCAAGAAAGGCAGGTGTTTTACAAAATCTATGAATGTTTTTCTAGTTCAGACTGCTGACCTCAGACCTTCTTCCCAATGGGATCAGTACGAGATCCCGGTGGTTGGAATACCGACACCGGGATCCCGACCGGCACAATCCTGACAGGATCTGTTTTCCTCCTTTCAAAGTATGTCCGTCTCCTCGGGCAGTTTTACTAGACTGAGTCTGCAGGAGCGACTGAGGGGAGGAGCCAGCACACTGAAGAAATTTTAAAGTGCCATGGCTCAAATGGACCCCATCTATATCCCATGGTACTAAGACCATCCCAGTATACCCTACAGACTAGGAGAAAAGGAATTACCAGTAGATATCAAATTCCTATTTTAATACATTTCCAACACGATTTTATTTAAAAAAGAAAAAAGTAGAACTTGTTTATTAACATCGATTTAAATATTGATGGTCATTATATCCGGATCATTGATGATCAAACCATTGTGACTTTACGTTTTCATGGCAGCTCGCACCTCTCTGCAGCCACTGGGTGTGCCCAGGGTAGCTAAGGGGAAGTTTCTTTTATATTTCCCCAGTGGCTGCTAATGTCGGCAGCCGTAGGGTGTGGGGTACTGCCAGTCTGCCTGATTAGCAGTGATTGGCTGTACAGCAGGCACAGTAGGAGGGAACCAGGAAGCAGAGGAGTCGGGAGGTCCCACTGAGATTGGCAGCTGCTGGAAGATTATCTTCCAGCAGCCGCACATTGGGCATTTCTGACTGGTCGCATCAGATGTGACCATGTTGAGTGGACACCAGCCTGGTGTGGTTGCATGTGATGTAACCTCACCAGGCAAGTTGTTAATATATAAAGGACAAAGGGGTTAGTGTAATAGACTGCAAACTGCAGGCATCAGCGATTCTGCCCAATGTTTTAAAGTAGAAATCTTTTAAAAGTTTTAAAATATCTGTCAGACACCCTGGGAACCTGCCAATGCCTTAAGTTCTGAGGCTATTACATTTACCACCATGTCTCTTTATTAGTAGCAGAATCAGCAATATTTTTACAAAAGGCATAAGTGTACAAATATAACCCCCTCACACAATCTTATATGTAATGATTTGTGCATATATTACTTTCCCCACCTGCAGAGGGCTGGCCATAGTGAGTCCTCCTCTGTACAGCCTTTATCCCAACAAGAGCTGTTTTCAAGTATTTCTGTAAATGTTTGGTAAAACTTATGCCAGAGGTGGTCAAAGCGTAGACCGGTAGTTTGCGGTGTATATACTGCAGAAGCCAGTAAGAATCAGGCTGACTTATTGGCTAGCTGTGCAGTAGCTGCATCCGTCATGTCTCCATAAGCTGTAATGTATGACAGCAGCAGCCAATAAGAATCAGGCTGATTCTTATTTGGCTTGCTGTGCAGTGAAGCCGCGGCTTCCAGTATATGCTACATTACCATGACTGGGTATGAGATGATGCCAGCGCACAGGGTGTGGAAATATCCACAGTTCCCAACCTCCTCCCTGCCACACAGCTCGGTGCCAGTCCCGGTGGTGTGTGCCTGCTGCCATATTTCTCTTGATGCCACTTGGGCTCTTGGTGCCTATACGTAGCTGTCCATGTCTGGTTGCTCCTTATTGGTAATCTGAAGGGAACCTGTTCAGTTTTAGAGGGCATTTCTGCTGTATGGTCAGTGTGCATCTATTTATCTGTTCCCTTTCTGCCCTGGCTGGGCGGTTAGCACCCCTTTCCTAACTAAATAGTTACACCATTGCCTACATACCTCCTAAAACTTCCCGATTTTGTAGGGAGAGTCACCATGCACCTTGCTGCAAGACCACATCCCCCTTCTTTCGGCACACCACAACCCATTATTCTCTGCTTGGTAGGTCGTCAAAGATTTTCGCCCTTTGGTTTAGAGTCCAGAAGTCTGGCTACCCCTAACCTATGTGTTCCACCAGGCACAACGAACTCTGGTAGAATCGGGTTAATGAATCAGAGTTGACAGATTTATATGGTAGTTATTATATAGAATCTACTGGCATTTACAGAAATGGTTATGTATGTATATGTGTGTATATAAATTTTTTTTTTTTTTTAGTATTACCTGTATGAAAAATGTATCGACTGTCATTTAATGTTTTAAAAAGGTAAATACCGGTGTGTTTTGGAGTTTCCTTCATCTGGATTGTGAAACTGCAATAGCTGTAAATGAGCACGTGGGAGCGTTCAGGGTGGCACCATGACGCATAGTAAGTTGGTGTGTTTGTTGTCAGGAAGCTATTGAGAAAAAGGAGCAGAGGGCAAAGCGTTTCCATTTCCGCGCAGAAGTTGGTGAAGACCGAAGAAATGTTGTATTGGATCTAGAGATGATGAGGAAAGGTAAATATTGTCCTGCCTAATACTTCTATTACCTGGTATGTTGCCTAGTAACCTATGCACATAGAGCTTTGTAGACAGCGTGGTGATAAAATGTCGGTCATATAAACCTGTCTATTAGAAGCTGGCTATAGGGGGTAATTCCAAGTTGATCGCAGCAGGAATTTTGGTAGCAGTTGGGCAAAACCATGTGCACTGCAGGGGAGGCAGATAACATGTGCAGAGAGAGTTAGATTTGGGTGTGGTGAGTTCAATCTACAATCTAAATTGCAGTGTAAAAATAAAGCAGCCAGTATTTACCCTGCACAGAAACAAAATAACCCACCCAAATCTAAGTCTCTCTGCAAATGTTATATCTGCCCCCCCCTGCAGTGCACATGGTTTTGCCCAACTGCTAAAAAATTTCCTGCTGCGATCAATTTGGAATTACCCACATAGTGCGGCCACCTGCAGCCGCCCCCCCCCCCCCCTCCCACACACACACACACACACACACACACACACACACACACACACACACACACGTGTAATTCTATTGTGCTCTGACAGTGCACAAAGGGACACGCATCCACCAAGTTCTAGTATTTATTTACAAAAGTATTGACATGTTATAAAATAAGTGTTAATCCTATTTACCCTGCTGATTTCTGAGTGAGGGAAATTGAAACCTACCTATACAATGACATTACTGAGTAAGCCGTGTTTTCCAGTGCACGTTCTCACTTATACTTTGAAGCTATTAATGAATAATCATGGAAGCACTATACCTATTAGTGGTAATTGACTTATTGTGATCACTAATATATAACTAATCAGGCAACCTACAACCAATGTGGAAATCTGGTGGAGCGTTAGCAACTACATGACAGCAGTTTTGTGTGATATTTGCTCCCTTGGTTGTATTAAGCTCCCTGGATATAGTCAGTGTGACATGCAATCCTGCCTGTGTACCTGCTATCAATCCGTAATTATCGCAGAGAGATTAGGTTTCTTAGGTGGTGCTATAACATTGGATTAATGTGTAAGTGACTCATGTGTACATGGATTTAATCCTAAATAAGTGATCCCAATGGAAATTTTGTGTGTTGGATTTTATTTTGTGTTGAGTGCAACTCAGGTGACTACATATTCCCTTGGGTGTCTCGCAATAAGAATCTTCTGATAAAAATGACATCACTGTCTCAGTGGTATAATTAGTCCTTACAGCATGCAGCATAAACCTATTACAGAGAAATAGAAAGCGTTAATGGCTAATGTTTTGCAGTAACCCCCAAACTCCGGCTGGAGACCATTCATGTAATTGGTGTGGATGACATGAGCACAGAGGATATCTTTGGCTTCTTCAAACCCTACCCTCCTGGTTTCATTGAGTGGCTGGATGATAGCTCTTGTAAGTTGAATGCACAGTACAGATGTTTTTATTTCAATGTGAATTATTTCCATAATGTCGGCAGTGATGAGGTTAGAGACCAGGCAGCAACATTAGTAAGTAAACCCAAACAAGTGTGAGCTTTTCTGGTGGGGCTGCCACAATACTGCAGAACCATATGTGTTTATTATTTACTTGAGTCATCTTACGCCAACAAGTGTGATCTCTCTTCCCCCCAGGCAATGTAGTGTGGCTTGATGAAGTAACCGCAGCTCGGGCCTTGATAAATATGAGCTCTATGCCATCGGAAGTGAAGGACAAAGCACGTGGAGAGAGCAATTCTGCAAAGTCCAAAACCGGTAATGATGATATCCAGTTCTATAAGTTGCTGCAAATTTTTGGTTCCCATTTGCTTCGCTACACTAGTGTGTAGAATTGTGTTTCAGATTGATACATTTTATACCTTATGGTGCAACTGTTATCTGAAGGGAGGTGAAGTATAACTACCTGAACGTAGGCGATGATCAGAGGGTTTTCTATACTGGTGCCTAACTTAATACAAATTGAATAGTTCTGTAACATCACACTTTCTCCTTGTTGGATTCTTAAGTGTTGGTATTTTTTTTTTTTTAATACCTGTTCAAATATAAATAAATGTTGGTGCCGAGAATGCTGTAAGGAAAAAGGTGACGCTTTGGATTTGTAGTACTTCTCATGCAGTAATTTAAATGTTATCCCTAAATAAATTATAGGCAACTAATTACACTTCCAAGTCATTATTATCCCACTGTTTGCTGTGACTAGAGGTTTTTAATACATATTTCTCTTACGTCCTAGAGGATGCTGGGGTCCACATTAGTACCATGGGGGTATAGACTGGTTCACCAGGAGCCATTGGCACTTTAAGAGTTTGTGTGGGCTGGCTCCTCCCTCTATGCCCCTCCTACCAGACTCAGTTTAGAAAATGTGCCCGGAGGAGCCGGTCACAGCTAGGGGAGCTCTCCTCCGTTTTCCTGGTAAGTTATTTTTTTAGAGTTTATTGTTTTACAGGGAGGCTGCCAACAGCCTCCCTGCAGCGAGGGACTGAGGGGGGAGCAGTGTCTGCCCTGCGGGGTCTGAGCCACTGTCTACGCTGACTAAACACTGAGCTCCAGAAGGGTTTGATCGTTCTCCGCCACAGGGGGCTGCTCGCCCCAGCAGCATGCCGCCACCCCCTTGTAGAGCTGAAGAATCGGTGGCGAGTGAGACACCGAACCCCCTAGCAAGCGGGGGGGTCGGTGTGGAGATGGGAGCAGGGTAGGAGCACAGTATTAACTGCGCTCCTGGGATGGCTCTGAGCCAGCGCGACACCCTACACTGGTCCAGAAGCCTGTCTGGGTCCCCGGATCTCAGCCAGCACTAAATTCTCAGGCCAGTATAATCTGAAGAGCGGGAAGACAGCGCCATTTTGGGGGCGGAGCTTCTCCTCAGAGCGGACCCAGCAGCGTTCAGCGCCATTTTCCTGCTTGTACAGCGCTGAAAATGAGAATCAGGTCCCTCCACAGCAACTCCAGCTATCTGCAAATGGTACCAGGGGGTTGTAGAAGGGGGGGGGGGGGGGGGGGGAGGCTGCAATACGACTGTGTATCCTATTAAGGTACACAGCGCTGAAAAGGGGTCTCCCTTTGGTAAAAATGCGCTGTGTGTGGGTTGGCTCCAATCTCTGTCTTTCTCTTGCCATTCTTGGTGGGAAACTCTGTCTGCCCTCACGTGTGTGTGTGTGTGTGTGTGTGTGTGTGTGTGTGTGTGTGTGTGTGTGTGTGTGTGTGGAGTGTTTGGTGGTTTCCTTAAGCTATGTCCAGGGACACTGTGTCATATGCTGTAGAGGATTTGTCCTCCCAGGATGATCCCATTCCATGTAATCAGGATAGCACTGGTTTAGCACAGATACCAGCAAGGGAGCCTGAGTGGTTTTCCTCTATCAAATCTTGGATTTCTCAGATTTCTGACATGGTTGCTAGTAATGAATCTGAAACCCAGGTATTACAGAGCTCTATGGCAGTATGGCCCGATTCTGGTACCTCAGGACGCTCCGCTATATACCCCCACAAACGTGCGCTTGTGCATGTCACACAGGATGACACGGATACCGATTCTGACACCACAGACGGTGATGGGGATGTGTTGCGGTGGTCTGCATCTCTTGCAAAGGGGGTGCAATTGATGATAGAGGCTATCAGGGATATGTTACATATTAATGATACCACATCTGAGCAGGGGTTTTTTTTCACTGAAAATAAAAGCCTCGCTAACCTTCCCTGCGTCAAAGGAATTGAATGCTATATTTGAGAAAGCATGGGAAAACCCTGAGAAAAAATTCCAGATCCCTAAACGGGTACAGGTAGCGTTTCCTTTCCCTGAGGAGGATAGAAAAAAATGGGAAAACCCGCCGATTGTTGACACATTTGTGTCCAGACTCAAAAGAAGGTGGTTTTACCTGTTCTAGGATCTACCGCCTTAAAGGAGCGGCTGATCGAAAGATTGATAACACACTTAAATCAATGTACACTGCTTCAGGGGCCATATTACGTCCCACTATTGCTAGTGCATGGATTGCAAAGGCTATAGTAAGTGGTCGGCTACCTTACTAGAGGATTTGGATACGATGGATAAGGGTGATGTTGAATTATATTTGCGCAACATTCACGATTCAGCAGGTTTTATGGTAGAATCCATGAAAGACCTGGGTTCCATGGCTGCGGGAATCTCTTCCATGTCTGTTTCAGCCCGTCGGGGACTGTGGCTGCGCCAGTGGTCGGCCGACGTGGAGTCCCTATCCTATACAGGTCAGGCTCTTTGGGCAAGCTTTAGACGCGTGGATATCCACGGCTACAGCAGGCAAGTCTCCGTTTCTTCCCTCAGCAGCACCTGCTCCGAAGAAATCCTTCTCTTCATCAGCAACACAGTCCTTTCAGCCAAACAAGCCTAGAAAGGCCAGACCGTCCAATACCTTCTTTAGGGGAGGTCGAGCTAAGTCCAAGAAACCTGCTGCTGCAGGTTCCCAGGAACAAAAGCCTGCTTCAGGTATGCCAAAGTCCTCCGCATGACGGTGGGCCGCGCCGCCTGGTGGTGTGGTCAGTGGGAGCGAGATTCAGACAATTCAGTCACTTCTGGGTATCTTCCGGCCTTGATCCCTGAGGGATAGATATTGTATCCCAGGGGTACAGGCTGGAATTTCAAAGTCTCCCTCCTCATTGTTTTTTCAAATCAGGCTTACCAGCTCTGCTGGCAGACAGCACTGTCCTACAAGTAGCTGTCCAAAAGTTGGTGGAGGCACAGGTCATTGTGCCAGTTCCTCATTCGCAAACCACAGGTTACTATTTGAACCTTTTCGTGGTACCAAAACCGGATGGTTCGGTCAGGCCCATTCTGAACCTAAAATCACTGAACCCCTTTCTAAAGAAGTTCAAGTTCAAAATGGAGTCTCTCAGGGCGGTGATATCAGGTCTGCAAGAGGGGTAATTCCTGGTATCCCTGGATTTCAAGGATGCGTACCTACACATTCCGATCTTTCTGCCGCATCAGGCTTATCTTCGTTTTGCATTACTGGACTGTCCTTTCCAGTTCCAGGCCCTGCCATTCGGCCTCTCCACAGCACCGAGGGTGATGGCAGAGATGATGGTTCTCCTCCGCAAACAAGGGGTGAACATCATTCCATATCTGGACGATCTGCTGATAAAGGCATCGTCCAAGGAGAAGCTGCTGCAGTCCATTGTTCTCACAACCCGCCTCTTCAAGATCTACGGTTGTCCTTTCTGGGAATGATCCTAGACACAGAAGTTCAGAGGGTGTTTCTTCCGCAGGAGAAGACGTTGGTGATGCAAACAATGGTCCGGGATGTCCTGAAGCCAGCCCGGGTGTTGGTTCATCAATGCATTCGCCTGTTGGGAAAGATGGTGGCCTCTTACGAGACTCTCCAGTACGGGAGGTTCCACGCTCGGGCCTTTCAACTGGATCTCCTGGACAAGTGGTCAGGATCTCATCTCCACATGCACCAGAGAATACGTCTGTCGCCGAAGGCCAGCATTTCGCTCCTCTGATGGCTACAATTACCTCACCTTCTGGAGGTCCGCAGGTTCGGGATTCAGGAATGGGTCCTTCTAACCACGGATGCGAGCCTTCGGGGCAGGAGAGCAGTCACTCAAGGAATAACTTTCCAAGGAAGGTGGTCAAGTCTGGAAGCCGGCCTGCCCATCAACATCCTGGAACTAAGAGCAGTCTACAACGGTCTTCTTCTGGCGGCCCATCTTCTAAGAAATCGGGCCATTCAAGTGCAGTCGGACAATGTAACGACCGTAGCATACATAAACCAACAAGGCTGAACGAAGAGCAGAGCTGCAATGTCGGAGGTGACCAGAATTATCCTCTGGGTAGAAAGACACGTGTTGGCGCTCTCTGCAATCTTCATTCATGGAGTGGACAACTGGAAAGCAGACTTCCTCAGCAGACACAATCTCCATCCAGGGGAGTGGGGTCTCCATCCGGAGGTGTTCAAGGAAATAAGACATTTGGGGGTTACCCCATATAGACATGATGGCCTCTCATCTCAACAAAAAGCTTCAACGCTATTGTGCCAGGTCGAGGGACCCACAAGCAGTGGACGCCCTGGTGTCTCCGTGGGTGTTCCAGTCGGTGTACGTGTTTCAACCACTTCCACTCATTCCAAAAGTTCTAAAGCTCGTAAGGAGAACAAGAGTTCAAGCGATCCTCATTGCTCCAGACTGGCCAAGGCGGGCTTGGTACCTTCTGAATCTCTTGCAGGAAGAGCCAAGTCCTCTTCGGGAGGACCTGCTGCAGCAGGGGCCGTTCGCCTATCAAGACTTACCGCGGCTACGTTTGACGGCATGAAAGTTGAGCGCCTGATACTTGCTTGGAAGGGCATTCCGAAGAAGGTCTTTCCTACAGGCTAGGAAAGGGGTAACGTCTAAACATTACCATCGTATTTGGAAGAAATATGTCTCTTGTGAATCCAAGAAGTTTTCTACGGTGGAGTTTCAACTCGGACGTTTTCTCCTCTTTCTGCAAGCAGGGCTGGATATGGGACTGAGATTGGGCTCCATCAAGGTCCAGATCTCTGCTTTGTCCATCTTCTTCCAAAAACAATTGGCTGTCCTCCCTGAGGTTCAGACCTTTTTGAAAGGAGTTCTGCGCATCCAACGGCACCCTGGGATCTTGATGTGGTGTTGCAGTTCCTGCAATCAGCTTGGTTTGAGCCTCTACAGGTGGCTGACATCAAGTTTCTCACATGGAAGGCGGTCACTTTGTTGGCCTTGGCTTCTGCCCGACACGTGTCGGAATTGGGGGCTTTATCTTGTAAAAGTCCCTATCTGATCTTCCATGAAGACAGGGCAGAACTGTGGTTGTATCGGCTTTCCATATCAACCAACCTATTGTGGTGCCAGTGGCTACGGACTCCTCAATTGCTTCAAAGGCCTTGGATGTTGTGAGGGCTTTGAAGATTTATGTGAAGATGACGGCTCGTCATAGGAAAAGTGACTGTGATCCCAAGAAAATTGTGTCCTGCTTCTAAGCAGTCGATTTCACGCTGGATCAGGTTCACTATCCAGCATGCTTTTTCCACGGCAGGATTGCCGTGTCCAAGATCTGTAAAGGCCAACTCTACTTGTAAAGTGGGCTCTTCCTGGGCGGCTGCCCGGGGTGTCTCGGCTGTACAACTTTGCCGAGCAGCTACTTGATCTGGGTTGAACACGTTTGACAAGTTTTACAAGTTCGATACTTTGGCCTCTGATGACCTCAAGTTTGGGCAAACAGTCTTGCAGGAGCCTCCGCGCTCTCCCTTCCGTACTGGGAGCTTTGGTACATCCCCATGGTACTAATGTGGACCCCAGCATCCTCTAGGACGTAAGAGAAAATAGGATTTTGATTACCTACCCGTAAATCCTTTTCTCGTAGTCCGTAGAGGATGCTGGGCGCCCGCCCAGCGCTGCGTTTTCCTGCATTGGTTTTCTAGTTCAGTCCTGCCTGGTTCCTAGGTAAGTTCTGCGTTATTTACGTTTTCAGCTGTTGCTGAGTTGTTCCGGCATGTTAGCCAGATTTGCCTGTTGTGTAAGCTGGTATGAATCTCGCCACTATCTGTGTAATTCCTTCTCTCGAAGTATGTCGTCTCCTCGGGCACAGTTTCTAGACTGAGTCTGGAAAGAGGGAGGAGCCAGCCCACACTCTCAAACTCTTAAAGTGCTAATGGCTCCTGGTGGACCCGTCTATACCCCATGGTACTAATATGGACCCCAGCATCCTCTACGGACTACGAGAAAAGGATTTACCGGTAGGTAACCAAAATCCTATTTTCCCCACCACAGTGGCCATCTTTTTATTGCAGTTGTGTTTTTGGTCAGCAATTTTATCATGTTCTGTGATGGGAGAACATCCTTTAAAGCAGTGTTTCCCAACCTCTGTCCTCAAGGCACACTAACAGTCCAGGCTTTAGTGATATCCATGCTTGAGTACAGATGGTGACCTCAAAATAACTGCGGTACTAATTAAGTCACCCATGCTCAAGTATAGCTATCCTTAAAACCTGGACAGGTAGTATTTGGGAACCCCTGACTTAACATAATGTACTACTCAGAGGATTGATGGATTTCTATGTTTTTGTTAGTTTTATTGAACTATGATACAATTTGTCATTAAACTAAGGATTAGGTGGTTATTCTGCTCTAGGTCTTGTATATTGGTGCTCTAAGACCATTTACCACATGCACCACCGATAACGTGTCTATTCAAATGCTTTGTTTCACCTCCCTCTAGATAGATACAATGATAGCTCTGGGGATGAGACAGAAGAAGGAGAAGTGGATGAAGATAATCCTAGTGATGCTGAAAAAGAGCCTGCGAAGAAGGTCGTGAGCACGGTATGAACTCACGGACGCATCATGCTGATATTTCTCTGCTTCTGCATGCTTCAGTCTCCTTCAACTCAAGCTAGTGACCAGCACCTATGTCACATTCCCTCTGTGGCTTTTTACATTTGCCTAAGGAGGTTCTTTGTGCCACCTCCAGTTGCTTCCCACTCCTTGCACCGCTGGTTGGGTTCTGAGTGATGTAGTTGGCACCCAGTCCAGCAGTGCCAGCCCTTACATTACCCTCCCCTCCCCCTTTTTCTTTTGCCCAGGTAGAATCCCTAGAGCTTACACTGGAGGTACTGTAGGGTCAGTTAGGAGCAAACTAACTTTTGCCAAAGATTACAGATTTGGTGGGAAAGTGCCACGCACAGATGCCCACCTAAAGGTGCAGCATTGTGACTTCTAGATGTTCCATTGTCCCCCAAGTGGATGAGTGGGACAATGGGATTTTTATAATTATTAAATCCTATTCTCTGTATTTATTGTGACTCATTAAGTGGCAACCCTGATTATGCTCTTATTTTCTCCTATTATAAGTGTTCAGAGACAAGCACTCATAATCCAAAGTAAGCCACACCCATAGATTTTTTTGGGGGTGCTTTTTGATCCAATAAAACAACAGATTAATCTATTCCACTTGTCCTATATTTTGCTACCATTCACTGTGCAATGCACTTGTGGCAAGGTAACTTAAGTTTGTTGAATGTCTCATTTCTTTGCATGCAGATGGACACATTCTCTCAGGCAGAGCAAGACTCTCTAATGCAGAATGATCTTCGATCCTCTGTGAAACTGGTCAAAGGAAACAAACTGTACATGAGGTTTGCCACTGAAGGTATGCAAGAAATCATTTTAAAACTTCCCTGGTCACAGACAGAGAGACAGATGTATTAACATGGAGAAGGCATAAGGAAGTGATAAGTGGAAGGTGATAAACGCACCAGCCAATCAGCTCCAATATGCAAATTGACAGTTAGGACCTGATTGGCTGGTGCGTTTATCACCTTCCACTTATCACTGCTTTATCACTTCCTTATGCCTTCTCCAGGTTAATAAATCTGCCCCTGAAGTGAAAATGCTTTCCATAGATTGGTAGAGTCCCACAGGAGCAAGTGATGTCGCTGTACGCTAGAAGGGAAATTACTTGTGTTAGCTGCCAGTCGCCTTACTAACCAACTTTCTCAGGGTCCATAGGGCTCCACAGGAGTTATGCTGGGGTGTAGGTGGCTGGAGAGGACCAGGCACCAAACAGTTAAAGCTTTCAGCTCCTAGGATGCACTTGTCCCTCCTCCCCTATACCACGCCTCCAGCCAACGGCCGGACAGTTTTCAGCTGGTGGCGGCAGGAGCCGGATGCACCTTTAGACGGGGGGCTGCTTCAACGCTGGTAAGTTGTCCAGTAATTACAGCGAGTGCCACCAGAGCTCAGCTAGCCGCTCCTCTGGGTAGAACCAGGCTACAGCCGGAGAATGGGGGGGGTGGATTTAGGGGGGGAGGGGAGGGGAGGGGGATGAGTAAGGTGATTCCTCTCTTGCAAGGGATCGTGTCTTTTTGCAGCCTTTACCTCCGGATGTGGAGAGCAACTGGAGGCACTGATGTGGGCGTCCGGTTTATCCTCAACCTTCACTAGGCTACCAAGGCATTTATTGCTGGCACCGGGGTTTTGAGGCCAGTTACCCCGAAGGTTAAAGTCAGCAAGGGGGCAGTATGCTCTCCATAGAAGCCCCTCTCTCGGCTCAGCGCAATCCCTCAATTTTTTTTACAGGAGGCTGTTGGCAACAGCCTGCCTGCAACGAGGGACTGGGGGGGGGGGGGGGGGGGCAGTGTCCGCCCTGCGGGGTCTGAGCCACTGTGTCCGCTGACTGGACATTGAGATCCAGAGGGGACAGATCACGCCCCACCACAGGGGAACGCTCACCCCAGCAGCATGCCGCCATCCCATCCCCTTGCAGAGCTTAAGTGTGGCGAATGAGTCACTGTCCCCCCTGACAAGCGGGGGGTCAGTGTGAAGATGGCGGCTTAAGGGTAGGAACGCAGTATTAACTGCGCTTCCGGACGGCTCAGGGGTACTTCGGCGCTGTGAGGGGCGCCCTGAGCCAGCACCTGACCCTACACTGACCAAACAAGGCTGTTGGAGTCTGCGGATATCAGCCAGCAAAAAATCCTCAGGCCAGTATAATCTCAGAAGAGCGGTAAGACAGCGCCATTAAGGGGGCTGAGCTTCTCCTCAGAGCGGACCCAGCAGCGTTCAGCGCCATTTTCCTGCCTGCAGACACGCTGCCAGTGGAATAACAGTCCCTCCAGAGCACCTCCAGCTATCTGTACGGTACCAGGGGGTTGTAGAATGGAGGGGAGGCTGTGTAAAGACTGTGTCGCCTATTAAGGGACACAGCGCTGGTTTAGGGTCTCCCTATACCTAGAATAGCGCTGTGTGTGGGTTGGCTCCAATCTGTGTGTCTCTGCCATTCTTGGGGGGGGAACTCTGTCTGCCCAGTACCCTGTGTGTTTGTGGGGTGATTGGTGTGTATTTGCAAACATGTCTAGAGACACTGTTTCATATGCTGCAGAGGATTTATCTTCCCAGGAAGATCCTATCCCATGTAATCAGGATTGCACTGTTGTAGCGCAGATCCCAGATAAAGAACCGTAATGGTTAGCTTCTCTTAGGGGGACTATTTCTCAGATTTCTGATAGGGTTGCTAGAACTGAGCATGCAACTCAGGTACTGCAATCCTCTATGGTTGTATGGTCTGATACTGCTTCCTCAGGGTCCCCTGCAGTACATTCTCACAAACGTGCACTTGCCAAACTTTTATGCAGGATGACACCGATTCTGACACTGTAGACCAGTGATTTTCAACCTTTTTTTACTCACGGCACACCAAACAATAATTTAAAATTGCCAAGGCACACCATCAGTTTCCCACAGAACCCCCCCCCCCCCCCCCCCCCCACCACCACCACACACATTGGCCCTCACAATAAAACAAGAATCCACACATACATTGGCCTACACAGGAAAGACAATTACATTGCTCCCCATATAAATCATGTTGCTCACACATAAATCAATCCCATTTCTCCCCACATAAATCCTATTGCTCCCCACATGAATTATTCACATTGTTCCCCCCATAAATCCATAAATCCTATTGCTCCCCACAGGAGAAATAACATAACAAATATTGGCCCCTCTGGTTATCTGTACTCCTCCCTGTCCCTCAGTGGCGGGGGTTGTTCATAGTGGAGTGCTGCGAATACTGAGCAGCAGGCGGGCGGGCAGGTGTGGATGTGGGTGGGCAAGGAAAGCTGTGTATGCAGGCAGGAACTGGAAGATGTGTATTCAGGCAGGTGGGCTGGCTGGGTGGTGAGACGCTGCGGCCGTGACCTATGATATCTCACTGCCGGAGCATGACTGATCCTCTCAGAAGAGCCCGGGAAAACAGTTCACTCTGAAGGTACAGGAAGTTGCTCTGGCTCCGCGGCACACACCTTGCAACTGGTCGCGGCACACTAGTGTGCCCACAGCACACTGGTTGAAAAAGCTAGCTGTAGATGGTGATGGGGATGTGTCAAGGGGGACGGCATCACTTGCTAAGGGTGTGCAGTTGATGATTGAAGCCGTAAGGGATGTGTTACACATTACTGACACAACTCCTGAGCAGGCCTTTTTCACGAACAGTAAAAAGCACCCCCTCACCTTCCCAGCATCTAAGAAATGAAATGCTATCTTTGAAAAAGCCTGGGATAATCCGGAGAAAAAAATCCAGATCACTAAGAGGGTCTTGGTTGCTTTTCCCTTCCCATAGGAAGATAGAAAAAAGTGTGAGTCTCCGCCGATAGTCTCCAGGCTGTCAAAACAGGTGGTATTACCAGTCCCGGGATCTACCGCGTTGAAGGACCCGGCAGATTGCAAGGTGGATGCTACGCTAAAATCCATTTACACGTCTTCAGGGGCTATATTGCGGCCTACTATTGCCTGTGCTTGGATTTCTAAAGCTATTGCCAGGTGGTCAATCACTCTGCAGGAGGAATCGGCTTACGATGGATAAAGGTGACGTTGATTTATTTTTACGTAATAATCAGGATTCTGCAGGATTCCTGGTAGATTCCATGAAGAACCTGGGTTCCATGACTGCGGGGATCTGCTCCATGTCCGTCTCGGCTCGCAGGGGTCTCTGGCTGCGCCACTGGTCTGCGGACGCAGAATCCAGGAAGAGTGTGGAGGGCCTACCATATACAGGTCAGGCTCTCTTTGGGGAGGCGCTAGATGCGTGGATTGCCACGGCTACCGCGGGTAAGTCTCCTTTTCTCCCCTCAGCTGCACCGGCTACGAAGAAGCCTTTTACACCAGCCACGTCACAGCCCTTTCGGCCCACGAGGCATAGAAAGAACAAGCCTTCGAACACCTTCTTCAGAGGTGGTCGTGCTAAAGGAAATAATCCTGCTCCTAGAACCAGAAGCCTGCTTCTGATACCCCAAAGTCCTCCGCATGTCGGTGGACAGCTATGCCTGGAGGAAGGTCAGGTGGGGACAAGACTCCGGCATTTCAGCCACGTCTGGGTGTCGTCTATTCTGGACCCCTGGGTACTGTATATAGTGTCCAGGGGGTACAGGCTGGAGTTTCAAAATCTCCCACCTCACCGTTTCTTCAAATCAGGCTTGCCAGTTCTGCCGGCAGACAGAACAATTCTTCTGGAGGCTATCTGAAAATTGGTGGGGTCTGAGGTCATTGTTTCAGTTCCGCCTCATCAGTGGAACAAAGGTTACTATTCAAACCTTTTCGTGGTACCGAAGCCGGATGGTTCGGTACGGCCAATTCTGAACTTAAAATCTTTGAACCCTTATCTCAGGGAGTTCAAATTCAAGATTGAGTCTCTGAGAGCTGTCATCTCAGGTCTGACGGAGGGGGAGTTCCTGGTGTCTCTGGACATCAAGGATGCGTACCTCCACATTCCTATCTGGTCACCGCATCAGGCATATCTCAGGTTTGCACCGTTAGACAATCACTATCAGTTTCAGGTGCTGCCGTTTGGCCTCTCCACAGCACCGAGGGTCTTCACCAAGGTGATGGTGGAGATGATGGTTCTCCTCCGCAAGCAAGGGGTGAACATAATTCCGTATCTGGACGATCTCCTGATCAAGGCATCGTCCAGGGAGAAGTTGTTGCGATCCATTGCTCTCATGACACAACTGCTCAAAGAGCACGGTTGGATCCTGAACCTTCCAAAGTCTCATCTGGAGCAGACAAGGAGGCTGTTTTTCCTGGGGATGATCCTGGACACGGAAGTGCAGATGGTTTTTTTGCCGGTGGAGAAAGCATTAGTGATTCAAACAATAGTCCGGGATGTCTTAAAGCCTACCCGGGTATCTGTTCATCAGTGCATCCACCTTCTGGGGAAGATGGTTGCCTCCTACGAGGCTTTACAGTACGGAAGGTTTCATGCTCGATCCTTTCAGCTGGATCTCTTGGACCAGTGGTCGGGATCTCACCTACACATGCACCAGAGGATAAGTCGGTCACCGAAAGCCAGGATTTCACTCCTCTGGTGGCTACAACTACCACACCTTCTGGAAGGCCGAAGGTTTGGAGTTCAGGACTGGATCCTTCTAACCACAGATGCAAGTCTAAGATGTTGGGGAGCATTCGCTTAGGGGGAAACCTTCCAAGGAAGGTGGTCGAATCAAGAATCCCTTCTCCCAATAAACATCCTGGATCTAAGAGCCGCATACAACGGTCTTCTGCAAGGAGCACACCTTCTACAGGATCGGGCTATTCAGGTGCAGTCGGACAACGTGACCACAGTGGCCTACATAAACCAACAAGGCGGAACGAAGAGCAGGGCTGCAATGTCAGAAGTTTCAAGAATCCTCTGGGCAGAAAGACACGCGGTGGCGATGTCAGCAATCTTCATTCCGGGAGTAGACAACTGAGAGAGCAGACTTCCTCAGCAGACATGATCTCCATCCAGGAAAGTGAGGACTCCACCCGGAGGTGTTGGTGGGGGGTTCCTCACATACATGATGACCTCCCGCCTCAACAAGAAGCTGTGGAGGTACTGTTCCAGGTCGAGATACCCGCAGGTAGTGGCGGTGGACGCACTGGTAACACCGTGGGTATTCACGTTGGTGTATGTGGTCCCTCCACTTTCTCTGATACCAAAGGTTCTTCAGCTGGTAAGAAGAACAAAGGTTCTGGCAATCCTCATTGCTTCGGACTGGCCAAGGAGGGCTTGGTACGCGGATCTGCTGGATCTTCTGTTGGAGGTTCCAAGGCCCTTACCTCTTCGGGAGGATCTGCTACTGCAGGGGCCATTCGCTTATCAAGACTTACCACGGCTATGTTTGACGGCATGGCGGTTGAACGCCAGATCTTAGTTCGGATAGGTATTCCGAGTGAAGTTATTCCTACCCTGATGCAGTCTAGGAAGGGGGTAACGTCTAAACATTACCATCGAATTTGGAAAAAATATGTTTCTTGGTGTGAATCACGGGGCCGCGCATCGCTATCGCTGTGGGGTTTCACACGGAAACCCCCGTTTCCGTGAGTACCCCCGTTTACTGTGTGATGATTGTATTGCTATATCCTCCAAAGGCAAAGGTAATAAAGATGCTGCTGCTCTTGTGCTGGTTACATGCAGATATTATTCAGCAGGATTATCCCCTCAGGATCCTGTACAGATCTGCTAACTGTACACTCATTTCTTAACCCAGACATACCAGGGTGTTTAAGGGTTCAAAATCTACCTCCCATTTTCTTGTACTTGTGAGGAATGTCACATTGCATTGTTTGCCTGTACACATACTGTGTGGCTTATACTGCCAGATATATTACTATGTCTTCTAAAGGCAGGTGTAATGAGGAGACTGGGAGCGCCTTCTCTGGCTACGTGCGGATCCTGTTCAGCTGGGTTATCCCCTTCGGATTCTGTACATGACAGTGAATGGTTAGGGTGTTATATCCCACGACAACAGTCTGTCACTATACCGCCTGTCCAGGAACCACCATGGTGTTTTCCTTATCTCCGGTTATGACGCAGTAGATGACTTCGAAACAAGGGGAGGCTTACAGAGAAGACAAAAGATGACCCTGGTAGGGAGCACTCTTATCCGAAGTAACACTAGAGTTAATTTGTTCATAGAATAATCATAAAATATCAATTTTTATTGGTATGCCTTAAAAATACTCATTCATTAATAAATATGTGATCATGAGCGAAAATATTTTTGAAGAGTGTGTGTATTATTATTATAATGAATGGCCTCAGCCAAAACCATAGAATATATTAAGGTCCGTCTGTATAATAGTTCCCTTAACACGATGTGTTGGGAATCGAAGTATTTAAAAATTGAAAAGTGTAAAGTGTGACCATCATCTAATCAGTTGTGTAGCCCATACACAAGTTTCACAGGGCAATTGGTTTGAATCATGGGTCACTGGTTGGTTACTTCGATTGGGTCACCTGTACAACAGTACAGGTCCTGAAAGTCAGCAAGAGATATCTGTGGAGCTGTAAGTGGTGGGCATCAATGTGTTATCCACCCACCTGGTGATACTGCCACCTATGTGAAAAAGATTATATATATATATATAGTAGTTATTCACATATGTATTAAATGCAGAGGTTTGCAACCCTAATGTTTGTACAGAGGCTCAAAAACAGCTCATTTGCTCAATATAGAATATTCACAAAAGATAGAGGCGGAGCCTATGAATCTGCAATGTACAATAATCTCTCAATAATTCTCTTTAGACTGTACACAATCAACAATAAAGCATATTCCTGGACAAGTGCTGTAATTGTTGTAGGATAATTTCCTAATCATGCTTGTGGCTAAAATATAAACACCTAGACCACATGATTACAAATAGACATGATTGTTAGAAGATTTGATATAGTCAGTTGTGAGATATGAGGCACAAGTACCTCAGTTATTCACAGATTGTCAAACGGTTTTGATAACAAATCTTTAAGCACTAGATAGAGATGTATACAGTGGCCAAGATACAGGTATGACTGCCCTTCTGCTGTTCTCCCGTCTTGCCAATAGGTATAGGACGAGGAATGAGAGAGGGTAAGTGCACCCAACTTGACCAGAAGAAAGAAAGAGGAGGTATCAAGCAGAGTGACCTGCGGCAGGTGCTCCCTGGTGCCCTTTTTAACAAGCAGTGCAGAGAATGTTTAACCTGCACTTCGGTCTCTAGTGCGGTACACTCCTGAAAGTTTCTTTATTGTACTGTCAGATACTTGTATGGAGTATGTATATCTTTCACAAAGAGCTGTGTCTAAATTTAAATTGATATGCTCATGAAAAAACTGCGTTTCTCATTGTGTTTGTCCCAGAAAAATAGAGCACATGTAGCTTCTTTAAACTTGCACTTAATCTCTCTAGCAGTACACTCCTAGATAGTTACTTTTCTTTATCACAGAGGTATATGGCACATGAAATACATCAATTTGCTCAGTAATTGTCAACCACTTATGAAGTGCTTTGTTCACAACATCAATTTAGGATTAAAAGGGGGTCGTGCTCCAGCAAGGGTGTGAAACTCTCAATTTTAACGTTGAACAGACATTAACAATTGCTGAAGTCCTGATATGATAAATGGAACACACTCCCTGTAGGGGCTCACTGATAATCATAAACAGCTGATCCCTCTTGTGCAGATACACCTATCAGCAACAAAATAACAGTTAGCTGATAATGTTAATCCTGCTATGATTGCACATGATACAATGTGATCTTGTGCAGATACATCTGTCAACAACCAATTGACAATTAGCTGATAATGTTGCTCCTGCATACAATTTCAAAAAGTGGTCCACTACATATACCTAAACTCTAATATAGTGAGAAACAATGTGCATAATTTGTCTCATGTATCATATAGAATTAGCAACATGAAGGAGGATTTGTGTGGTTAGTCATACGGTTACCACTCCTGAAGCTGGCCTCGGAGGGGAGAGGAGATACTGCCACAGGATCCCATACGGGAGTGTCCTCAATATCAGGTGCTTCCTCCCGCTGGTTGGCCGCACAAAAAACTCGCCCGCCTGAGCCGCTCAATTCAGCGGCGGATGGCCGCTTCCTCTGCTTTCGCTGCCACAGTGCTGACTGTAACTGACGGACCCGTGAATCACGTGTGCGCACCACGTGACTCACACGGAGTTCCTGACGTACGTTTCGCAATGCTTGATCACAGGTAATTGGGTAACCTGTGAGCTAGTGTTTATAAAGGAGAATCACTTTCCGTTCACAGCTTAAAGTGATTAATTTAATCCGTTTTAAATGCCGGTAATTACTTTCACAGTGTGATGAATTATTAGGTAAGTTTTGAATACCAGGAACAGTTATATATCTGGAGGGGGAGATTACCAGAGAATAAATAAATAAACGTAAAAATGAAAAATAATAAAAATAATTATAATGATAATGAGATAAATTAAATTGGATATATATAATATATCAATGATTACCAAAAAATTATCACCAATGATGAAGGATAAAAATTAATTAGAATAAAAAAACTAGTTGATTATAGGAGTAGTGGGTGATGAAATAATTAATTAAACTAAATTGAAAAAATAATTCCCACAAAGCATTTTGGGTGAACAGTGATATGAGGTCAGACATAATATAATATAAAGGAAGAAAGACAATTCTACATTAATTATATGGTAGTATTGAGAAAAACCCAATAATGTACATATTGTGAAATAATAAACGAGAATAAATAAATAAACGTAAAAATGAAAATTAATAAAAATATTAATAATGATAATGAGATAATTAAATTGGATATATATAATATATCAATGATTACCAAAAAATTATCACCAATGATGAAGGATAAAAATTGATTAGAAAAGGGGAATAAAAACAAAACTAGTTGATTATAGGAGTAGTGGATGATGAAATATTTAATTAAACTAAATTGGAAGAATAATTCCCACAGAGCATTTTAGGTGAACAGTGATATGAGGTCAGACATAATATAATATAAAGGAAGAAAGACAATTCTACATTAATTATATGGTAGTATTGAGAAAAACCCATAAATGTACATATTGTGAAATAATAAACGAAAAGGCAGATGATTATATCTGACCCATACATGGGTATTATTATTTGGACTCAGTTATGAGGGAAGGAAAAGGTTTTTTATGTGTATATATATATATATATGCTTTATAAAGCACCTTGCAGTGTATATACATGATTTATATATATTTTTCTAATTTATCTATACAGTTGCTTCCACCTACACATTATACATGAATTGTGTGTAGAACTGTGTTCATATTGTGTGAAGTTGTGCTGGATTCCCAGTTAATTAAGTGATGCTGTGAATGAGATGGGACCATGAATCGAGGATTTGTGTGACAATGTGTCGAAGGCAGAGGGGTTATTCATCTGCCTTAGTGAGTGATATTATGTGGTTGAAATAGATAGTTATATAAATGTGTACAGTTGCAATGAGTGTGTAGTATGGTAATAATGACCCAGATGTGATAATCACATAACAGGGATATCAGTACCTAATAATCTGTGCAGACTGGACAAAAGGTGATAGTAAAAGGCATAAATAATGAAGAAAAGAGAGAAGGGGTGAAACCTCAAACCAAATACATTGAAGTGATACGTGCTCTAAAATGGTGAAGCCGGGGGTCGCGTGACCAGTGACTAGTGTTGGAGTTAATGAATATATGTATATGTGAAGGTCCTAAACAGAATCAGAGGCATGAATTGTTGATTCAAACCTAATCTATTTATGACAATAGATATTGTCAAGTGATGTGTAGTAATGAAAGATATGTCAGAATCACTTGGGAAGGAAGGCTCCAAAGTTAATGTTCTCATTTAGACCCTCTGGATTGAGAGCCCCAAGTTTAAAAGTCCATTCACATTCCCTCTGTAATAGGCTGTTAGTGAGATCGCCTCCTCTGTTCCCTAACTTAACTTGTTCAAGGCCATAGATTTTAAAATTCACCCATGATCCATCATGTTCAAAATGGAAATGACGTGCAACTGAAGTCAATTTTTTAAATTTAGTCAGATCCTTTGCAGCATTCCTTATTGAGCCAATGTGCTCCAAGATACGTTGTTTAAAAGGTCTGCTTGTCATCCCCACATAACGTTTATTGCACTCACATGATATGCAATAGACTACGGCTTCTGTATTACAATTGATGAAATGTTGGGATCTTATGTCCTTTCCAAAACGATCCCTGATTGTATCCGTTTGTTGTATCCACTTGCAGGCTTTACAGTGTCCACAAGGGAAAGTTCCCACAGTTTTTGGTTTTGTAGTTGGGACCCGCTTAAAATGACTTGAGACCAACTGATCTCTCAAATTTCGGGATCTTTTCCAGCTCATGGAAACATGAGAGCCTAATCTTTCGGCTAGGACAGGGTCTAGTTGGAGAATACCCCAATGTTTTTGAATTGCCTCTTTGGCTTGATGCCATTGACGACAAAACCTCCCAACAAAGCGTAGGGTACCTTTCTCTTCTTTTTTAGATTCCTTTGTTGTGAAAATTAATTCTTCTCGGTTTAAGTACCGAACACTATTGTGGGCTTTTTTAACAGATGTCTTGCTATACCCTCTTTCATGAAGCCTTCTTGTTAAATCCTTACTCTGTTCAGCAAAAAGTACATCATCTGAACAGTTCCTCCTCAAACGGAGGAATTCCCCTTTCGGAATGTTCTTAATAGTAGATGGTAAGTGCGAGCTAGCATGGTGTAGAAGGGAGTTTGTTGAAGTTTCTTTCCTATATAGCTTGGTAGAAATCATGCCTTCCTGGTTTTTATATATCAGTAGATCCAAAAAGGGAAGTTCCTGTTGACTGATGTCATGAGTAAGATGTATATTTAATTGATTGTTGTTAAGGTGTTCAATGAACAGCAGAAGTAATTGAATGTCACCTTCCCAGATCATCAGAATATCATCAATGTATCTGATCCACATTATGATGTTGGGAGTGAAATTATCATTCTGATCCGTAAACACGTGTTGCTTTTCCCACCATCCTAAAAAAATGTTTGCATATGTGGGAGCACATGCTGCTCCCATGGCAGTTCCACGTGTTTGTAAATAGAACCTATCATTGAACAAGAAAAAATTGTGGTATAATATGAACTGAAGAAGGTCAGCTATGAAAGCATGAAATCCCTCATAGCCCTCTGTTTTCATGAAATAATTCACTGCCTCTAGACCTATTTTATGGTCAATGGATGTGTACAGTGCCTCCACATCTAGGGAGACTAAAAACTGATTTTCCTCTAACCGTATGCCATGTAACTTACGTAGGACGTCCGACGTGTCCTGGACATAGGATGGAAGGGACTGAACATGATGCCTGAGATGTGTGTCTACAAAGATGCTCGCTTTTTCTGTTAGGGCACCAATGCCCGAAACAATTGGCCTCCCAGGTGGTGTAGTTAAGTTTTTATGAACCTTTGGGAGTAAGTAAAAGGTTGGTATCCGTGGATAGTCATTTGAAAGAAATGCAAATTCCTGAGAAGTGATGGTACCATCCTTCAGGGCATTAGTGATCTTTCTGTTGTAGATAGTTCTAAAATCCTCTAAGGGGTTGAAAAGAAGTCTTTTATAGCATGTGGGATTCTCCAGTTGCCTGTAGGCTTCCTGTAAATATTTAGTTTGAGGCCACAGAACCACATTTCCTCCCTTATCTGATGGCTTTATAATTGTATCTTTCCATGATTGTATGTCATGGAAGGCTAATTTCTCTTTCTTGGTTAGATTAGAATTTCGGGGGTATGTGGGTTTTTTTACATGAATTTGATCAAATTCTTTGGATACGGCCTTTATGAAAATCTGTATCTCTGGACTTGTGTGTTCCGAGGGAAAAAAGGAAGATTTTTTCTTAACTATTGGTCTAGTTGCCACCTCCCATTCCTGATCCTTCGACATTGAGGTTTCTTGTTCTAGATCCATCAGGGCCTCAAGGGCTTCAGATTCCAAGGTAGCTAGGTTTTCACCCGCTTGGATCAGAGAGTAGTCCTTTTGGGTTCCTTGATTTTGGTTATGGAACTTGGTGAGAAGCAATTTTCTGCCAAACAGTTTAAGGTCCTTCTCCCATTCAAATCTATTGAAATCTGTAGTTGGAGAATATGTTAGGCCTTTGCCTAAAATGGATAAATGATCATCACTTAATTGATGTTCAGACAGATTAATCACTTTGAGTTTGGATGATGACTCCTCCTCAATATCTACTGGAGAGAGGTGGGATATTATCTCTTCCGTGTGTTTCGTATAGGTTGTCTCCTTGATGGTGGGGAATCCCATTGTTGTCGTCGGTATCCCCTTTCGTTTCCTATTTGCCCTCCTTGTTTTCCTTCTTTTTGTCTCCCCCTCTTTCCTTTCGTGAAATCCCCTAAAAAAGAAGGAGAATTGGAGGAATTGGGGTTAAAGTTGTAATTGGAGGCGTGGTGACTTGCCCTATAGTTCGTCACCTGTGATCCCTCAGTACCAGATTCCAGGTCCTCGGTCCCTGATGTCTCTGTCTCCGAGGATGAGTAATTGTCCGTATTTTTAGGAGGATATGATTTCCACACTTGTTTATGCCACTTAAAGATTTTTCCAGATGCGAAATCCCTTCTATCTCTTATGAATTTGTTCTTTTTTCTATCCACGATAGTTTGTTCATAGGTTTTAATATCAACCTTATGTTTCTCAAAACAGCGTTGGAATTGTAAATCTTTTTCCCAGGGTTCAAGTTTCTTACTGAGCTCTTCTAAGTCACGTTCACACCTTTCTAATATGAGGTTGTTGTGTTTCATCAGGATGTGAATTAGGTCATTTGAACATTTCAGGAGAGCATTTTCCCATTCACTCTTTAATCCTTCACTCGCTAGTTCGAACGTGGGAAAAACTCTGGGTCTCAATCCCCTTGGAACAATTTTGTTTTTAATATAATTTTCAAGTGTGATGAGATCCCAGTTAGTTCTAACCTGCTTCTGCAGTGTCTGTTTAAGTCGCGTAAATTCTCCCTCCCAACTTATATGGGGATCCTGATTGTCGATATTACTGGGAAAAATATCTTCCAGATTATCACTCGTAGCTCTTTTAAATGTCAGTTCCTGTTTTAAGTTAAAGCTCATTCTGCTCCCACAATCTGTATTTGTGGGAAAATGTAGAAGAAGGCAAGTAGCAAATTCTTGAAAAAAAGAGAAAATTTCCAAGAATAAATGTAAAGAATCATATAATGTGATCAAGCATTGCGAAACGTACGTCAGGAACTCCGTGTGAGTCACGTGGTGCGCACACGTGATTCACGGGTCCGTCAGTTACAGTCAGCACTGTGGCAGCGAAAGCAGAGGAAGCGGCCATCCGCCGCTGAATTGAGCGGCTCAGGCGGGCGAGTTTTTTGTGCGGCCAACCAGCGGGAGGAAGCACCTGATATTGAGGACACTCCCGTATGGGATCCTGTGGCAGTATCTCCTCTCCCCTCCGAGGCCAGCTTCAGGAGTGGTAACCGTATGACTAACCACACAAATCCTCCTTCATGTTGCTAATTCTATATGATACATGAGACAAATTATGCACATTGTTTCTCACTATATTAGAGTTTAGGTATATGTAGTGGACCACTTTTTGAAATTGTATGCAGGAGCAACATTATCAGCTAATTGTCAATTGGTTGTTGACAGATGTATCTGCACAAGATCACATTGTATCATGTGCAATCATAGCAGGATTAACATTATCAGCTAACTGTTATTTTGTTGCTGATAGGTGTATCTGCACAAGAGGGATCAGCTGTTTATGATTATCAGTGAGCCCCTACAGGGAGTGTGTTCCATTTATCATATCAGGACTTCAGCAATTGTTAATGTCTGTTCAACGTTAAAATTGAGAGTTTCACACCCTTGCTGGAGCACGACCCCCTTTTAATCCTAAATTGATGTTGTGAACAAAGCACTTCATAAGTGGTTGACAATTACTGAGCAAATTGATGTATTTCATGTGCCATATACCTCTGTGATAAAGAAAAGTAACTATCTAGGAGTGTACTGCTAGAGAGATTAAGTGCAAGTTTAAAGAAGCTACATGTGCTCTATTTTTCTGGGACAAACACAATGAGAAACGCAGTTTTTTCATGAGCATATCAATTTAAATTTAGACACAGCTCTTTGTGAAAGATATACATACTCCATACAAGTATCTGACAGTACAATAAAGAAACTTTCAGGAGTGTACCGCACTAGAGACCGAAGTGCAGGTTAAACATTCTCTGCACTGCTTGTTAAAAAGGGCACCAGGGAGCACCTGCCGCAGGTCACTCTGCTTGATACCTCCTCTTTCTTTCTTCTGGTCAAGTTGGGTGCACTTACCCTCTCTCATTCCTCGTCCTATACCTATTGGCAAGACGGGAGAACAGCAGAAGGGCAGTCATACCTGTATCTTGGCCACTGTATACATCTCTATCTAGTGCTTAAAGATTTGTTATCAAAACCGTTTGACAATCTGTGAATAACTGAGGTACTTGTGCCTCATATCTCACAACTGACTATATCAAATCTTCTAACAATCATGTCTATTTGTAATCATGTGGTCTAGGTGTTTATATTTTAGCCACAAGCATGATTAGGAAATTATCCTACAACAATTACAGCACTTGTCCAGGAATATGCTTTATTGTTGATTGTGTACAGTCTAAAGAGAATTATTGAGAGATTATTGTACATTGCAGATTCATAGGCTCCGCCTCTATCTTTTGTGAATATTCTATATTGAGCAAATGAGCTGTTTTTGAGCCTCTGTACAAACATTAGGGTTGCAAACCTCTGCATTTAATACATATGTGAATAACTACTATATATATATAATCTTTTTCACATAGGTGGCAGTATCACCAGGTGGGTGGATAACACATTGATGCCCACCACTTACAGCTCCACAGATATCTCTTGCTGACTTTCAGGACCTGTACTGTTGTACAGGTGACCCAATCGAAGTAACCAACCAGTGACCCATGATTCAAACCAATTGCCCTGTGAAACTTGTGTATGGGCTACACAACTGATTAGATGATGGTCACACTTTACACTTTTCAATTTTTAAATACTTCGATTCCCAACACATCGTGTTAAGGGAACTATTATACAGACGGACCTTAATATATTCTATGGTTTTGGCTGAGGCCATTCATTATAATAATAATACACACACTCTTCAAAAATATTTTCGCTCATGATCACATATTTATTAATGAATGAGTATTTTTAAGGCATACCAATAAAAATTGATATTTTATGATTATTCTATGAACAAATTAACTCTAGTGTTACTTCGGATAAGAGTGCTCCCTACCAGGGTCATCTTTTGTCTTCTCTGTAAGCCTCCCCTTGTTTCGATACATGTTTCTATACCCTTGGGAGCACCACTGACCGTCAAAATCTTTGTTACCAATATACCAATTCGGCGTAGGTATACTATTGACTAATTAAGGGAAAGAATATCCCGAGAGTGTCAGTTTTTTCTGAGGTAACTATATAATGTACAGTTTTTTCCTGTGCGGCCGTCCACAAACCTCCTTTCTTACCATTGCATCTTGAGACTGGTTACAGTCTTTCTTGGAGGGCCAGCACGGATCACATTATATGATTCTTTACATTTATTCTTGGAAATTTTCTCTTTTTTTCAAGAATTTGCTACTTGCCTTCTTCTACATTTTCCCACAAATACAGATTGTGGGAGCAGAATGAGCTTTAACTTAAAACAGGAACTGACATTTAAAAGAGCTACGAGTGATAATCTGGAAGATATTTTTCCCAGTAATATCGACAATCAGGATCCCCATATAAGTTGGGAGGGAGAATTTACGCGACTTAAACAGACACTGCAGAAGCAGGTTAGAACTAACTGGGATCTCATCACACTTGAAAATTATATTAAAAACAAAATTGTTCCAAGGGGATTGAGACCCAGAGTTTTTCCCACGTTCGAACTAGCGAGTGAAGGATTAAAGAGTGAATGGGAAAATGCTCTCCTGAAATGTTCAAATGACCTAATTCACATCCTGATGAAACACAACAACCTCATATTAGAAAGGTGTGAACGTGACTTAGAAGAGCTCAGTAAGAAACTTGAACCCTGGGAAAAAGATTTACAATTCCAACGCTGTTTTGAGAAACATAAGGTTGATATTAAAACCTATGAACAAACTATCGTGGATAGAAAAAAGAACAAATTCATAAGAGATAGAAGGGATTTCGCATCTGGAAAAATCTTTAAGTGGCATAAACAAGTGTGGAAATCATATCCTCCTAAAAATACGGACAATTACTCATCCTCGGAGACAGAGACATCAGGGACCGAGGACCTGGAATCTGGTACTGAGGGATCACAGGTGACGAACTATAGGGCAAGTCACCACGCCTCCAATTACAACTTTAACCCCAATTCCTCCAATTCTCCTTCTTTTTTAGGGGATTTCACGAAAGGAAAGAGGGGGAGACAAAAAGAAGGAAAACAAGGAGGGCAAATAGGAAACGAAAGGGGATACCGACGACAACAATGGGATTCCCCACCATCAAGGAGACAACCTATACGAAACACACGGAAGAGATAATATCCCACCTCTCTCCAGTAGATATTGAGGAGGAGTCATCATCCAAACTCAAAGTGATTAATCTGTCTGAACATCAATTAAGTGATGATCATTTATCCATTTTAGGCAAAGGCCTAACATATTCTCCAACTACAGATTTCAATAGATTTGAATGGGAGAAGGACCTTAAACTGTTTGGCAGAAAATTGCTTCTCACCAAGTTCCATAACCAAAATCAAGGAACCCAAAAGGACTACTCTCTGATCCAAGCGGGTGAAAACCTAGCTACCTTGGAATCTGAAGCCCTTGAGGCCCTGATGGATCTAGAACAAGAAACCTCAATGTCGAAGGATCAGGAATGGGAGGTGGCAACTAGACCAATAGTTAAGAAAAAATCTTCCTTTTTTCCCTCGGAACACACAAGTCCAGAGATACAGATTTTCATAAAGGCCGTATCCAAAGAATTTGATCAAATTCATGTAAAAAAACCCACATACCCCCGAAATTCTAATCTAACCAAGAAAGAGAAATTAGCCTTCCATGACATACAATCATGGAAAGATACAATTATAAAGCCATCAGATAAGGGAGGAAATGTGGTTCTGTGGCCTCAAACTAAATATTTACAGGAAGCCTACAGGCAACTGGAGAATCCCACATGCTATAAAAGACTTCTTTTCAACCCCTTAGAGGATTTTAGAACTATCTACAACAGAAAGATCACTAATGCCCTGAAGGATGGTACCATCACTTCTCAGGAATTTGCATTTCTTTCAAATGACTATCCACGGATACCAACCTTTTACTTACTCCCAAAGGTTCATAAAAACTTAACTACACCACCTGGGAGGCCAATTGTTTCGGGCATTGGTGCCCTAACAGAAAAAGCGAGCATCTTTGTAGACACACATCTCAGGCATCATGTTCAGTCCCTTCCATCCTATGTCCAGGACACGTCGGACGTCCTACGTAAGTTACATGGCATACGGTTAGAGGAAAATCAGTTTTTAGTCTCCCTAGATGTGGAGGCACTGTACACATCCATTGACCATAAAATAGGTCTAGAGGCAGTGAATTATTTCATGAAAACAGAGGGCTATGAGGGATTTCATGCTTTCATAGCTGACCTTCTTCAGTTCATATTATACCACAATTTTTTCTTGTTCAATGATAGGTTCTATTTACAAACACGTGGAACTGCCATGGGAGCAGCATGTGCTCCCACATATGCAAACATTTTTTTAGGATGGTGGGAAAAGCAACACGTGTTTACGGATCAGAATGATAATTTCACTCCCAACATCATAATGTGGATCAGATACATTGATGATATTCTGATGATCTGGGAAGGTGACATTCAATTACTTCTGCTGTTCATTGAACACCTTAACAACAATCAATTAAATATACATCTTACTCATGACATCAGTCAACAGGAACTTCCCTTTTTGGATCTACTGATATATAAAAACCAGGAAGGCATGATTTCTACCAAGCTATATAGGAAAGAAACTTCAACAAACTCCCTTCTACACCATGCTAGCTCGCACTTACCATCTACTATTAAGAACATTCCGAAAGGGGAATTCCTCCGTTTGAGGAGGAACTGTTCAGATGATGTACTTTTTGCTGAACAGAGTAAGGATTTAACAAGAAGGCTTCATGAAAGAGGGTATAGCAAGACATCTGTTAAAAAAGCCCACAATAGTGTTCGGTACTTAAACCGAGAAGAATTAATTTTCACAACAAAGGAATCTAAAAAAGAAGAGAAAGGTACCCTACGCTTTGTTGGGAGGTTTTGTCGTCAATGGCATCAAGCCAAAGAGGCAATTCAAAAACATTGGGGTATTCTCCAACTAGACCCTGTCCTAGCCGAAAGATTAGGCTCTCATGTTTCCATGAGCTGGAAAAGATCCCGAAATTTGAGAGATCAGTTGGTCTCAAGTCATTTTAAGCGGGTCCCAACTACAAAACCAAAAACTGTGGGAACTTTCCCTTGTGGACACTGTAAAGCCTGCAAGTGGATACAACAAACGGATACAATCAGGGATCGTTTTGGAAAGGACATAAGATCCCAACATTTCATCAATTGTAATACAGAAGCCGTAGTCTATTGCATATCATGTGAGTGCAATAAACGTTATGTGGGGATGACAAGCAGACCTTTTAAACAACGTATCTTGGAGCACATTGGCTCAATAAGGAATGCTGCAAAGGATCTGACTAAATTTAAAAAATTGACTTCAGTTGCACGTCATTTCCATTTTGAACATGATGGATCATGGGTGAATTTTAAAATCTATGGCCTTGAACAAGTTAAGTTAGGGAACAGAGGAGGCGATCTCACTAACAGCCTATTACAGAGGGAATGTGAATGGACTTTTAAACTTGGGGCTCTCAATCCAGAGGGTCTAAATGAGAACATTAACTTTGGAGCCTTCCTTCCCAAGTGATTCTGACATATCTTTCATTACTACACATCACTTGACAATATCTATTGTCATAAATAGATTAGGTTTGAATCAACAATTCATGCCTCTGATTCTGTTTAGGACCTTCACATATACATATATTCATTAACTCCAACACTAGTCACTGGTCACGCGACCCCCGGCTTCACCATTTTAGAGCACGTATCACTTCAATGTATTTGGTTTGAGGTTTCACCCCTTCTCTCTTTTCTTCATTATTTATGCCTTTTACTATCACCTTTTGTCCAGTCTGCACAGATTATTAGGTACTGATATCCCTGTTATGTGATTATCACATCTGGGTCATTATTACCATACTACACACTCATTGCAACTGTACACATTTATATAACTATCTATTTCAACCACATAATATCACTCACTAAGGCAGATGAATAACCCCTCTGCCTTCGACACATTGTCACACAAATCCTCGATTCATGGTCCCATCTCATTCACAGCATCACTTAATTAACTGGGAATCCAGCACAACTTCACACAATATGAACACAGTTCTACACACAATTCATGTATAATGTGTAGGTGGAAGCAACTGTATAGATAAATTAGAAAAATATATATAAATCATGTATATACACTGCAAGGTGCTTTATAAAGCATATATATATATATACACATAAAAAACCTTTTCCTTCCCTCATAACTGAGTCCAAATAATAATACCCATGTATGGGTCAGATATAATCATCTGCCTTTTCGTTTATTATTTCACAATATGTACATTTATGGGTTTTTCTCAATACTACCATATAATTAATGTAGAATTGTCTTTCTTCCTTTATATTATATTATGTCTGACCTCATATCACTGTTCACCTAAAATGCTCTGTGGGAATTATTCTTCCAATTTAGTTTAATTAAATATTTCATCATCCACTACTCCTATAATCAACTAGTTTTGTTTTTATTCCCCTTTTCTAATCAATTTTTATCCTTCATCATTGGTGATAATTTTTTGGTAATCATTGATATATTATATATATCCAATTTAATTTATCTCATTATCATTATTAATATTTTTATTAATTTTCATTTTTACGTTTATTTATTTATTCTCGTTTATTATTTCACAATATGTACATTATTGGGTTTTTCTCAATACTACCATATAATTAATGTAGAATTGTCTTTCTTCCTTTATATTATATTATGTCTGACCTCATATCACTGTTCACCCAAAATGCTTTGTGGGAATTATTTTTTCAATTTAGTTTAATTAATTATTTCATCACCCACTACTCCTATAATCAACTAGTTTTTTTATTCTAATTAATTTTTATCCTTCATCATTGGTGATAATTTTTTGGTAATCATTGATATATTATATATATCCAATTTAATTTATCTCATTATCATTATAATTATTTTTATTATTTTTCATTTTTACGTTTATTTATTTATTCTCTGGTAATCTCCCCCTCCAGATATATAACTGTTCCTGGTATTCAAAACTTACCTAATAATTCATCACACTGTGAAAGTAATTACCGGCATTTAAAACGGATTAAATTAATCACTTTAAGCTGTGAACGGAAAGTGATTCTCCTTTATAAACACTAGCTCACAGGTTACCCAATTACCTGTGATCAAGCATTGCGAAACGTACGTCAGGAACTCCGTGTGAGTCACGTGGTGCGCACACGTGATTCACGGGTCCGTCAGTTACAGTCAGCACTGTGGCAGCGAAAGCAGAGGAAGCGGCCATCCGCCGCTGAATTGAGCGGCTCAGGCGGGCGAGTTTTTTGTGCGGCCAACCAGCGGGAGGAAGCACCTGATATTGAGGACACTCCCGTATGGGATCCTGTGGCAGTATCTCCTCTCCCCTCCGAGGCCAGCTTCAGGAGTGGTAACCGTATGACTAACCACACAAATCCTCCTTCATGTTGCTAATTCTATATGATACATGAGACAAATTATGCACATTGTTTCTCACTATATTAGAGTTTAGGTATATGTAGTGGACCACTTTTTGAAATTGTATGCAGGAGCAACATTATCAGCTAATTGTCAATTGGTTGTTGACAGATGTATCTGCACAAGATCACATTGTATCATGTGCAATCATAGCAGGATTAACATTATCAGCTAACTGTTATTTTGTTGCTGATAGGTGTATCTGCACAAGAGGGATCAGCTGTTTATGATTATCAGTGAGCCCCTACAGGGAGTGTGTTCCATTTATCATATCAGGACTTCAGCAATTGTTAATGTCTGTTCAACGTTAAAATTGAGAGTTTCACACCCTTGCTGGAGCACGACCCCCTTTTAATCCTAAATTGATGTTGTGAACAAAGCACTTCATAAGTGGTTGACAATTACTGAGCAAATTGATGTATTTCATGTGCCATATACCTCTGTGATAAAGAAAAGTAACTATCTAGGAGTGTACTGCTAGAGAGATTAAGTGCAAGTTTAAAGAAGCTACATGTGCTCTATTTTTCTGGGACAAACACAATGAGAAACGCAGTTTTTTCATGAGCATATCAATTTAAATTTAGACACAGCTCTTTGTGAAAGATATACATACTCCATACAAGTATCTGACAGTACAATAAAGAAACTTTCAGGAGTGTACCGCACTAGAGACCGAAGTGCAGGTTAAACATTCTCTGCACTGCTTGTTAAAAAGGGCACCAGGGAGCACCTGCCGCAGGTCACTCTGCTTGATACCTCCTCTTTCTTTCTTCTGGTCAAGTTGGGTGCACTTACCCTCTCTCATTCCTCGTCCTATACCTATTGGCAAGACGGGAGAACAGCAGAAGGGCAGTCATACCTGTATCTTGGCCACTGTATACATCTCTATCTAGTGCTTAAAGATTTGTTATCAAAACCGTTTGACAATCTGTGAATAACTGAGGTACTTGTGCCTCATATCTCACAACTGACTATATCAAATCTTCTAACAATCATGTCTATTTGTAATCATGTGGTCTAGGTGTTTATATTTTAGCCACAAGCATGATTAGGAAATTATCCTACAACAATTACAGCACTTGTCCAGGAATATGCTTTATTGTTGATTGTGTACAGTCTAAAGAGAATTATTGAGAGATTATTGTACATTGCAGATTCATAGGCTCCGCCTCTATCTTTTGTGAATATTCTATATTGAGCAAATGAGCTGTTTTTGAGCCTCTGTACAAACATTAGGGTTGCAAACCTCTGCATTTAATACATATGTGAATAACTACTATATATATATAATCTTTTTCACATAGGTGGCAGTATCACCAGGTGGGTGGATAACACATTGATGCCCACCACTTACAGCTCCACAGATATCTCTTGCTGACTTTCAGGACCTGTACTGTTGTACAGGTGACCCAATCGAAGTAACCAACCAGTGACCCATGATTCAAACCAATTGCCCTGTGAAACTTGTGTATGGGCTACACAACTGATTAGATGATGGTCACACTTTACACTTTTCAATTTTTAAATACTTCGATTCCCAACACATCGTGTTAAGGGAACTATTATACAGACGGACCTTAATATATTCTATGGTTTTGGCTGAGGCCATTCATTATAATAATAATACACACACTCTTCAAAAATATTTTCGCTCATGATCACATATTTATTAATGAATGAGTATTTTTAAGGCATACCAATAAAAATTGATATTTTATGATTATTCTATGAACAAATTAACTCTAGTGTTACTTCGGATAAGAGTGCTCCCTACCAGGGTCATCTTTTGTCTTCTCTGTAAGCCTCCCCTTGTTTCGATACATGTTTCTATACCCTTGGGAGCACCACTGACCGTCAAAATCTTTGTTACCAATATACCAATTCGGCGTAGGTATACTATTGACTAATTAAGGGAAAGAATATCCCGAGAGTGTCAGTTTTTTCTGAGGTAACTATATAATGTACAGTTTTTTCCTGTGCGGCCGTCCACAAACCTCCTTTCTTACCATTGCAGTAGATGACTTGTCAGCTTCTACTCTGCATCACAAAGAGGTTCCCGCAGCATGTATAACCTGCCTTAATGACTCCCCCTATAGATCCTCCCTTGAGAGATCCTTTTTCACTGTGTCAAGCGTTTGTCTCAGACGTCGGTTGCCTTTCAGGTAAGGCTTCAGGGCAACAGGCGTTACCTGCCAATGCGCATAAATGTGCTGTAACATCAGTCTGTTCAGGCTTCAAATTCTGAGGTATCATCTGATCAGATGGTTATAATGATTCAGACCTCAAGTCTCCCTATGTTTGTGAGGAACAATACTGTACTGTGGATGTTCCTGCTTTAGTGCAGGCAGCACAATTCTTAGTGAATATGAGGAATGGGAGCCGGTGTCTAAGCCTAAAATGTCTGTATTTAAATGCCAGAAGGTTGAAACCAGAATTTCCTCAGTCAGACCAGCCCAGGGGACCTGGGCTATGCCTAAGAAGCGGTTCCAGTTGTCAGAAAGGCTTACGTCCTATTATCCTCTACCTGTTGGACTGGGGCGTCACTGCCCCTGATTACACCCGGTGCAGGCTGCCTTCGGAGTGGCATGCCTTAGTGTAGGGGGCATGGTCTCACAGCCCGAACCCCTGTTTTCGGCATTCCGTGGGTCCGGGAGATACAAGCTGCCCCCCAGTGGATTGCTATGGCTGCAGTGCCAGCTCCTACAAGGTGAGAGGAGCCAGGTGCTGCATGTAATGTTAAAGTGCAGGAGCCTGCATTTTGGGGGCACCCGTGTGCGGCCCGCACCCCCCCTTATGACGCTGCTGGGGAATTTACGAAGTGGAATGTGCTCCTCTTCGGTAGATGCTCATGTAGCCGTATAGTCAGAAGCTCTGCATCACCTGTTCCCACTGCATCCACCCTCACAGATGCCAGCCACTGGGGAACAACTGACCTTTAAAGTATCTGCAGTCTCTGGCAGCTAGACGAGTTTTTTTGGCTTCGCTCCTGGAGGGCAGACTCTTGTCTCAAAAAGAGCTCTTGAGTCTCTGCCTTTTGCAGGTAAAATACTGTTTGGAGCACAGCTAGATAAGATTATGGCCACTGTCGCAGCTTTTAAAACTGCTCTTCTGCAATCAGCTGCTGTCCCGACATCTATGACCTCCTCTTTTAAGCCCTTTCATACTCAAGGGACAGCTTTAGGTCACTCCTTTTATAGGCACAACGGACCACACTCTCTAAGCTGTCCTGGGCCTCCAGACGTCCAGCTACTAAGCCAGATGGGCAGCCTCGTGGGGATCCCAGGGAAGGAGGCCGTCTGCTTCAGTTTACAGTGACCTGGTGTCAAACTACAACAGACGATTGGGTATGAGACGTAGACACCCATGGGTACGCTCTTTCATAAGTGACCTCCTCTTTTGTATGGGTCTACCAGCAGATCCAAACATTTTATGTGGATTGCACTGAGGGCCTAATTTAGATCTGATCGCAAAGCAAATTTGTTAGCTAATGGGCAAAACCAGACATAACATGTGCAGAGAGTTAGTTTTGGGTGGTGTGTGTTCAAACTGAAATCTAAATTGTAGTGTAAAAATAAAGCTGCCAGCATTTACCCTGCACAAAATAACCCACCCAAATGTAACTCTCTCTGCACATGTTACTGTATATCTGCCCCCCTGCAGTGCACATGGTTTTGCCCATTAGCTAACAAATTTGCTGCTGCGATCAGATCTGAATTAGGCCCTGAATCTTTCTGTACATAGGATGCTCTTTTTTTGTGTTATATGGTAGAAGACTCTCTTCTTCCTTGCTAGGTCTTCTGCTCGCAGAGTGTCTGACCTAGGAATGCTATCCTTTCTTTTTTTTTTTTATTATTTTCCATCCGGACGGGGCCGTCCTCACGACTAGGTCTGGATACCTCTCCAAAGTTTTATCTCGGTTGCAGATTACTGAAGAGATTGTGGTTCCAGCCTTTCAATCTACACCACTTTCTGCAACGGAAGCCCTGCTTGAAGTTGGTCGTGCGCTTCTCATTTATGTGGATCACACTGAATCCGTATATAGGATGCTCTTTTTTTTTTTTTTTTTTTTTTTTTTGTGTTATATGGTTTTCACAAAAGGGGCTGGCCTGCTTGGGCTTTCGCAGACCTCCCCTTTCCAAGTGTGGTTACAGCTTATTCCACATGGTCTGTGGGGCCCTTTTGGGCAGCTAGACGAGGAGCTTCTGCTGAACAGTTGTGCAGTGCGGCCACGTGGTCTTCCGTCCACACTTTCCTCTGTTTCTACGCCTTTGATACGTCCGCCTCCCAGGTTGCTTCCTTTGGGTGACAAGTTCTCCATTCAGCTCAGGATCGTCCCCTCCCTTAGGCTCCCTCTCCTCTGTCCTGCTCCTACCTTGGCTTGTTCACAAAAACTGTCTGGCCGTTGGCTGGGTGTAGGGGTGGAGGGACCAGTGAATCCTGGGAGCTGAAAGCTTTAACTACACCCCAGCGTTATCCCTGTGGACACCATTGACCTAGAAGAAAAGGCGCTAATAAAGGTAATGCTACCATAAATCTTATAATGTCATGTGGATTATCTCAAGATTTAGTGGAAGGAGCCAGAGCAGAAAAATTAACTAGGGGAATTTGTTTTTTGTTTTTTTCCTTTTCAAATATTTCTGCCTGTCTATTAATGGTTCTAGAGCTGCCCATCTGCTTTAAGGTTTGGTTTTGTGCAGCAAATTGTTTTGTGCCATAATTATGAAACCTTTTCATTTGTTCACGAGATTATAATGTGCTCATTGTTTGTTTCTTAGATGACAAGAAAGAGCTAGGAGCCGCACAAAGAAGCCAATATTACATGAAGTATGGAAATCCCAACTATGGAGGCATGAAAGGAATCCTCAGCAACTCATGGTACATAAGGGATTTTATAGGCTCCGCTATCCGTAGACATCCTTTCCATAATGACCAACACCGTAACATAAACTTTGTTTTCTGTTTAGAAAAAAAAAAAACTTTGTGCAATTTGTGTTTCCAACTGTTGTGGTACAGCATGTCTCGGCATGAAAGCTGGCCTGTCTTCCTGAGATTTGTAGTGCTACAAGCTGCACAAGCTTTGTGAACTTAAGGATGATAGAATGTGTTGGTGTCTTAGATCATTAATTGTAGCCCTAAATCACTTTTTGTGAAAGATTACTTACAAAGCCCACAGGATGTAGTCTGATGTTAGCGAGTTAATGTGTTTGCTTGCAGGAAGAGGCGCTACCATTCTCGCCGTGTCCAGAGGGATGTGACAAAGAAGAGGACGTTTATTGGAGATGATGCTCCTGCATACCAGCACCTTCATTCAGGTAATGGAGAAAATAAGAATGTTTGTACCCTGGAATGAAACAAAACCTAAACGTCTGCAGTGCTGCACAGATTTGAGTGGAGGCCAGTGTGGTCTTCTGCTGTGGTATTCAATGTGCTGTACATTCAGAGATGCTTTTCTGAGATACTCAAACCAGCCAATCTGACAAGGTTACACATCCTGTTATCCCTAGGGAATGTCAGGTGATTGCCGGGGAAATTTATTTTATGGCTTTCTGAAAACAAGCATCCACTAGCACCATCTCGGGGATGGCACCGCTCTCCCTATGGAGCCAGTAATGGGTCAGCAAAGTACAGACTTTGCACCTGCAGGATATGTTCCGTAGCGGCCAGGGTAAGATGTGCAGTGAAAGGACTGTGCTAAATAAACAGTTTGTACCCTGGTATATGCATTACTTTGGATGAATTGGATTACAGTAACATGACAACTTATACCTTTTTAATGTAAAGTGAGCCACAAAAGCAGATTTTAAGCTGTTTATTTTTTTTCCAGAAAATAGGAAACGTTTTTTGATCAGGGCAGCTAAGTTTGGTGGATAATTTTACTGTCTTTAACCTTCAGTGTGTTCATGAAACATTATCCAGTTTATTCAGGTGGCATCCCAACTTGCAGAACCTTACTGAGACATGGTAAAGTTTGCCATAAAAACCAAGCACACCACGGGGGCTATATAATTGGTTCTAAGGTCATAGAACTGGCAATCTGTTATAAAGCTGGTTACCTATAACCCCCCAAATGCATCTTAATTTCCAATATATGTTATGTTTGTGTCCCTGCTGGGAAATAATGAATATATGCTTATCTGACCCATCTAACGAGACTTCCAGTGACACAGTAGTTCCCAAATATCCATTCATCATACAGACACTCCAGTTGGGGGGAAAAAACAGAGTTGTTTTTTAGGCAACAAACATTTTAATTAAACATTTTAATAAAAAAAATGTATTTATAAATAATTGTGTCGGCAGACAACTTTTCTGATGGTAGTGCATGCCTCTCTGATGGTGGTGGGGGCACATGCGTCCCTGGTGTTTTTGGGGCACACATGCCTTCTACCTCTCTGATGGTGGTGGGGGCGCATACCTCCCTGATGGTGGTGGGGGCGCATACCTCCCTGATGGTGGTAGTGGGGGCGCATACCTCCCTGATGGTGGTAGTGGGGGCGCATACCTCCCTGATGGTGGTAATGGGGGCGCATACCTCCCTGATGGTGGTAGTGGGGGCGCATACCTCCCTGATGGTGGTAGTGGGGGCGCATACCTCCCTGATGGTGGTAGTGGGGGCGCATACCTCCCTGATGGTGGTAGTGGGGGCGTATTCCTCCCTGATGGTGGTAGTGGGGGCGCATACCTCCCTGATGGTAGTGGGGGTGCGAGCTCCCTGATGGTGGTAGTGGGGCACATGCCTCCCTGATGGTGGTTGTGGGGGCGCATTCCTCCCTGATGTTGTAGTGGGGGAGGATGCCTCTCTGGAGTGGGAACCTTTGTCTCCCGAGGTGGCGGTGGTGCCTTTGTCTCCCGAGGTGGCGGTGGTGCCTTTGTCTCCCGAGGTGGCGGTGGTGCCTTTGTCTCCCGAGGTGGCGGTGGTGCCTTTGTCTCCCGAGGTGGCGGTGGTGCCTTTGTCTCCCGAGGTGGCGGTGGTGCCTTTGTCTCCCGAGGTGGCGGTGGTGCCTTTGTCTCCCGAGGTGGCGGTGGTGCCTTTGTCTCCCGAGGTGGCGGTGGTGCCTTTGTCTCCCGAGGTGGCGGTGGTGCCTTTGTCTCCCGAGGTGGCGGTGGTGCCTTTGTCTCCCGAGGTGGCGGTGGTGCCTTTGTCTCCCGAGGTGGCGGTGGTGCCTTTGTCTCCCGAGGTGGCGGTGGTGCCTTTCTCACTCGGGGTTGCGTGGGTGCATGATTTCCCCGGGATGGTGGGGGTGGCTGTCTTGTCCGCGGAGGTGGTGGTGTCTGCCTTGCCTTGGGTGGCGGTGGTATCTGCCTTGCCCTGGGTGGCGGTGGTATCTGCCTTGCCCTGGGTGGCGGTGGTATCTGCCTTGCCCTGGGTGGCGGTGGTATCTGCCTTGCCCTGGGTGGCGGTGGTATCTGCCTTGCCTGGGGTGCAAGGGGGTCTGGCGGTGCCTGGGGTAATGAGGGCACTTGCCTCTCCACGGGTAACTGGTGTGCCTGGTTTTCCGAGGGTAGGGTGGGCTTTTGACTTTCCTGTGATAACAGGGGAGGATCCCTCGGCTGCGCCTTATTTAAATAAAGATAAAACAGAAATACTAAATAATAATCCAGCTCAGTTATAAGCAAACATCCCTTCTAGTCAGACTTCCACCTTCACCATCCCCTGAGGCTGGTTTTGGTTGGGGGCGGTTTGTGCTCTTGTAGATGTATTTGTTCGTGCACTGGTTGGTTTGGTGGTTGACACTGAATGGGGATATTGGGAATTTTGTTTTTTTTATTTTGAGCGAGATCTCTATAAATACAGTGACCGTGTGGTGCACATTAATAAAGCTATTTGCACAGTGACATATACACTGACATTTAGGGGCTATTGAAATGTTTCTTCCTTATCGACAATTGTTTATCAACAGTATCTGCATGCAATAATTACTAAGTACCTAAAGTATATGCATCTCACCCCAGCAGAAGTATATGTATATAATGTGTATATAGATATAGATAGATATATATAGATATATAGAGAGAGATATAGATAGATAGATAGATAGATAGAGAGAGATAGATATATAATATATATATATATATATATATATACATATATATATATATATATATACATACACAGAGAGAGAGAGAGATTTTACATTATTATTGTATATGTAATGGTGCAAATATCTACATTCATTGATGTGTACTACATTGTCACTGTAGTTATAGATCTTGTTTGAAATGAAGGCAGGATTCTTGCTACACCTATTCAGTGTCCATTACCAAACTGGCAGGTGCACAAGCAAATATATCGGCAAGTGCACAAACCTCCCCCTACCAAATACTTGTGTAATATAGTGGGCACTGGGTAATGCCCACAGGTTTGTTGCAGCAGAAACAATTTAGAGTGACCTCAGTAGTGCAGCATAAGTCCCCACCCAGAATTACCTCCTGAGGCCGCCCTCACAAGACGTGATCAGTGATTTACGTATAATAAAGTATAAGGGGCGATGTATCCTGACATTTAGGCCTACTAAATTTGGACAAAACCGCCTTGTGTGCTCTGACACGCCCACTTTCAGATCAGCCCCGTCCCTTATGAAATCCCGAAAAACCCTAATTGTGCTAACAACAAAGTACACACAAAAACAAAAGCGCACTTGCCTTACGCCAAAAGAATGGCCAACACGTGTTACATGGGATGCAGCCCATGGCTTCTCCCTCTCGCCTCACTCCTCGCTCTTCTCTCCGATATACACTTACTATATAGTAATATAATAAAATATAAAAATAAAAACTATTAATTTAATTTTAAATAACTTAGAATATAAATAAATTAGCACAACGCTTCAACAGTCTCTGCTCCAAAGCCAACGTCCTGTTCTCCTGGGAACCAGGTAACAGGATAAAGCCTATGTTCTGCACTGGCATTCCATTCATTGTGTAAGTGGACCATCATGATGTCATAGCACAGACAGCAGCAGCAGCCATACAGGCAAATATTTGCATTCCATAATGTGACTGTGTATAGGCGTAGGCAGGGACAGAATAGCATATCTCCCACCTGCCCCAATTTACACACCCTAAAAGTGGCAATATTTTACACAAAATGGGTGGAGCTTTGCAGATTGGGGCGAGCTTATTATGTCTGCTGTGAAGTGGATCAGGCATTGCTAGCACCATAATAAAGTTTGGGTAGGGGCCTGGTGATGCTGCTCCAGCCTCTCAGGGCACCCTCTGTGCTCTCAGAAGGGAAGAGCGGGTGCTTCTTCTTATCATGTGCGACATTGATAAAGCCGTAAAAGCAACACCTGACCCCATTCACTAAACTAACTTACTCCCTCACCCCTATCCCTCATCCTATAACCCCTAACCCAATCCCCAACCCTAATACCCTATCCCTCATACCATAACCCAATCCCCAACCCTAATACCCTATCTATCCCTCATACCATAACCATCCGTACTGGGCAGTCCGGATGGGGTCATGGTTAGCATTACTACTTCACAGCACTGAGGTCATGGGTTCGATTCCCACCATGGCCCTAACTGTGCAGAGTTTGTATATTCTCCCTGTTTATATTCTCACTTGCCTGGTAGGTTAATTGGCTCCCAACAAAAATGAACCCTAGCGTGAATGTCTGTGTGTACATGTGGTAGGGAATATAGATTGTAAGCTCCACTGGGGCAGGGACTGACGTGAATGGGCAAATATTCTCTGTACAGCGCTGCGGAATGTGTACTGGTAACTGGTAATACATAAATAAATGTTCTGTTTTAATAAGTGCAATAGCTTACTTGTCTCTGTTCTTTTGTCAGTCATGGCTTTGAAATGTCTGTCGCCGTGGCCCCCCCCCCCCCCCCCCCAGCCACCACACACACACGCACAACCTTTTCCTTTTTTTTTTTCCCTGACATTTATTACAGGTTAGCTTTCTGTAGTTAAGTACACGTTGGTGAGGCTCGGCTTGTTATTGGGTGTTGCCAAATTAGTAAATCTATTTAGAGATTATTATTTTTTTGATCAGTCGCGCTACTGCCCGCGAATCTCCTGTTATGTGCGGTGGTGAGGTAGATGGCGCCTTCAGGCACCTACTACATTACTGTTATCTTGCTTGGAGTTGTACAATTTGCTGTAGGCCTGCTCTGTTCTGTTTTGACCTACTGTTATTGTCGAGTAGCTCAATTTAACTACTCTTTGCTGTTTTTGCTTGACTTCCTGCGCTCTTTATCCATTTTGTGCTCTCGTGTACTTGTCAAATGTATTGTGCTGGTCATCTCTCACTGATATTTTGTGTATTCTGGGTATAAATCTCAAAATTGAAATATAAATGCAATTTAAAAAAACTCTTACACGGTCTGCGAGAGTAGTGTGTAATGGCCTTTGGCCTATATGGTTTGGCTGATGAGATGATGATAATTTGCCTGATATGTAGGCCTGGTGAATGTTCCAGAGGAGCCTATAGAGGAGGAGGAGGAGGAAGAAGATATGGATGAGGATGATCGTGTTGTGGTAGAGTACAGAGATGAGCTGCAAGCTTTTAAACGAGAACGTGAGGGGGCACGGCGGTCCGCAGCCAGCACGTCAGACTCTGATGAGATGGACTATGACTTGGAGCTAAAGATGATCTCCACTCCCTCCCCGAAAAAGAGCATGAAGATGACAATGTATGCTGATGAAGTGGAGTCGCAGCTGAAGACCATCAGGTAGAAACCTTCCTTCCATGTGTTTTTCTGTTTTTTCATATTGATTCTCTTTATTGGAGTTCAAACTTTCAAGTAGGGGAGATTAGGAGAGGGGGGTGGGGGGGGGGGGGAATGCAGTCTACGAGCAGTATCCTATTAGTAATAACGTGCCTTTTAGCCCAATGACAGTATGGGGCTATCCAGTTACAGCCCATTTTTCTCTAACGTCCTAGTGGATGCTGGGGACTCCGAAAGGACCATGGGGAATAGCGGCTCGCAGGAGACTGGGCACAAAGTAAAAGCTTTAAGACTAGCTGGTGTGCACTGGCTCCTCCCCCTATGACCCTCCTCCAAGCCTCAGTTAGATTTTGTGCCCGAACGAGAAGAGTGCAATCTAGGTGGCTCTCCTGAGCTGCTTAGAGTAAAAGTTTAAATAGGTTTTTTATTTTCAGTGAGACCTGCTGGCAACAGGCTCACTGCATCGAGGGACTTAGGGGAGAGAAACGAACTCACCTGCGTGCAGAGTGGATTGGGTTTCTTAGGCTACTGGACATTAGCTCCAGAGGGACGATCACAGGCCCAGCCATGGATGGGTCCCGGAGCCGCGCCGCCGGCCCCCTTACAGATGCTGAAGCAAGAAGAGGTCCATAAATCGGCGGCAGAAGACTTTCCTGTCTTCATAAGGTAGCGCACAGCACTGCAGCTGTGCGCCATTGCTCTCAGCACACTTCACACTCCGGTCATTGAGGGTGCAGGACGCTGGGGGTGGGCGTCCTGGGAAGCAATGAATTTACCTTAGTTGGCGAAAAATACATCACATATAGCTCCTGGGCTATATGGATGTATTTAACCCCTGCCAGTTTTCCAGTAAAAAGCGGGAGAAGAGCCCGCCGTGAAGGGGGCGGGGCCTATCTCCTCAGCACACAGCGCCATTTTTCCCACACAGCTCCGCTGGTAGGAAGGCTCCCAGAATCTCCCCTGCATCCTGCAACTACAGAAACAGGGTAAAAAAGAGAGGGGGGCACTTATTTGGCAAAATAACAGATATAAGCAGCTATAAGGGATAGACACTTATTGTAAGGTTGTCCCTATACATATATAGCGCTCTGGTGTGTGCTGGCAAACTCTCCCTCTGTCTCCCCAAAGGGCTAAGTGGGTCCTGTCCTCTATCAGAGCATTCCCTGTGTGTGTGCTGGGTGTCGGTACGTGTGTGTCGACATGTATGAGGAGGAAAATGATGTGGAGGCGGAGCAGAGTGTCTGTAACAGTGATGTCACCCCCTAGGGGGTCGACACCTGAGTGGATGTACTGTTGAAAATTACGTGACAGTGTCAGCTCTATATAAAAAAACAGTGGTTGACATGAGACAGCCGGCTACTCAGCTTGTGCCTGTCCAGACGTCTCATAGGCCGTCAGGCAGATGGCAGATACAGACGCCGACACGGATACTGACTCCTGTGTCGACGGTGAAGAGACAACCGTGATTTCCAGTAGGGCCACACGTTACATGATTGAGACAATGGAAATTTTTTTATACATTTCTGATAATACGAGTACCACCAAAAGAGGGGTATTATGTTCGGTGAGGGAAAAACTACCTGTAGTTTTCCTGAATCTGAGAAATAAAATGTGTGATGATGCGTGGGTTTCCCCCCGATAACAATTAATAATTTCTTAAAAAGTATTGGCTGCATACCCTTTCCCGCCAGAGGTTAGGATGCATTGGGAAACACCCCCTAGGGGGGATAAGGCGCTCACACGCTTGTAAGAACAAGGGCTCTACCCTCTCATGAGATGGCCGCCCTTAAGGATCCTGCTGATAGAAAGCAGGAGGGTATAAAAAAATAAAAAAAAAGGTATTTACACACACACTGGTGTTATACTGCGACCAGCTATCGCCTCAGCCTGGAGGTGCAGTGCTGGGTTGGCATGGTCGGATTCCCTGACTGGAAATATTGATATCCTAGATAAGGATAGTATATTATTGCCTATAGAGCATTTAAAAGATGCATTTCTATATATGCATGATGCACAGCGGAATAATTGCCGACTGGCATCAAGTATAAGTGCGTTGTCCAATTCTACCAGTAAAATGGTCAGGTGATGCGGATTCCAAACGTCATTTGGAAGTATTGCCTTTGAAAGGGGACATTTAGGGTCGGTCTTTTAGACCTGGTGGCCACGGCAACAGCTGGGAAATCCACGTTTGTACCCCAGGTCGCCTCTCAACATAAGAAGACGTATTATCAGGCGCAGTCCTTTGTTGGCAAGCGGACAAAAGGTTCCTCTTTTCTGCTCGTGACAGAGGGAGAGGAAAAAGGCTGCAGAGATCAGCCAGTTCCCAGGAACAGAAACCCTTTCCAGCCTCTGCCAAGCCCTCAGTATGACGCTAGGGCTTTACAAGCTCAGGCACGGGGGGGGCCCGTTGTCAATGAATTTCAGTGCGCAGTGGGCTCACTCGCAAGTAGACCCCTGGATCCTTCAGGTAATATCTCAGGGGTACATATTGGAATTCGAGACGTCTCCCCCTCGCCGTTTCCAAAAGTCGACTTTACCGACGTCTCCCTCTGACAGGGAGGCAGTTTTGGAAGCCATTCACAAGCTGTATTCCCAGCAGGTGATAATCAAGGTACCCCTCCTGCAACAGGGAACGGGGTATTATTCCACACTATTGTGGTACCGAAGCCAGACGGCTCGGTGAGACCGATTCTAAAATCTTTGAACACTTACATACAGAGGTTCAAATTCAAGATTGAGTCACTCAGAGCAGTGATTGCGAACCTGGAAGAAGGGGACTACATGATGTCTCGGGACATCAAGGATGCTTACCTTCATGTCAAAATTTACCCTTCTCACCAAGGGTACCTCAGGTTTATGGTACAGAACTGTCACTATCAGTTCAGACGCTGCCGTAGGGATGGTCCACGGCACCCCGGGTCTTTACCAAGGTAATGGCCGAAATGATGATGTTCCTTCGAAGGAAGGGAATTTTAGTTATCCCTTACTTGGACGATTCCCTGATAAGGGTAAGATCCAGGGAACAGTTGGAGGTCGGTGTAGCACTATCTCATATAGTGTTGCGGCAGCACGATTGGATTCTCAATATTCCAAAATCGCAGCTGGTTCCGTCGACGTGTCTTCTGTTCCTAGGGATGATCCTGGACACAGTCCAGAAAAAGGTGTTTCTCCCGGAGGAGAAAGCCAGGGAGTTATCCGAGCTAGTCAGGAACCTCCTCAAACCGAGCCAAGTCTCAGTGCATCCAATGCACAAGGGTTCTGGGTAAAATGGGGGCTTCCTACGAAGCAATCCCATTTGGCAGATTCCACGCAAGAACTTTCCAGTGGGACCTGCTGGACAAATGGTCCGGGTCGCATCTTCAGATGCATCAGCGGATAACCCTGTCACCAAGGACAAGGGTGTCCCTCCTGTGGTGGTTGCAGAGTGCTCATCTTCTAGAGGGCCGCAGATTCGGCATTCAGGACTGGGTCCTGGTAACCACGGATGCCAGCCTGTGAGGCTGGGGAGCAGTCACACAGGGAAGGAATATCCAGGACTTATGGTCAAGCCTGGAGACATCACTTCACATAAATATCCTGAAGCTAAGGGACATTTACAATGCTCTAAGCTTAGCAAGACCTTTGCTTCAAGGACAGCCGGTGTTGATCCAGTCGGACAACATCACGGCAGTCACCCATGTAAACAGACAGGGTGGCACAAGAAGCAGAAGGGCAATGACAGAAGCTGCAAGGATTCTTCGCTGGGCGGAAAAATCATGGGATAGCACTGTCAGCAGTATTCATTCCGGGAGTGGACAACTGGGAAGCAGACTTCCTCAGCACGACCTCCACCCGGGGAGAGTGGGGACTTCACCCAGAAGTCTTCCACAGGATTATAAACCGTTGGGAAAAACTCGACAGGTATTGCGCCAGGTCCAGGGACCCTCAGGCAATAGCTGTAGACGCTCTGGTAACACCGTGGGTGTACCAGTCAGGGTATGTGTTTCCTCCTCTGCCTCTCATACCCAAGGTACTGAGATTGATAAGATGGTGAGGAGTAAGCACTATATTCGTGGCTCCGGATTGGCCAAGAAGGACTTGGTAACCGGAACTTCAAGAGATGCTCACGGAGGATCCGTGGCCTCTACCTCTAAGAAGGGACCTGCTCCAGCAAGGACCCTGTCTGTTCCAAGACTTACCGCGGCTGCGTTTGACGGCATGGCGGTTGAACGCCGGATCCTGAAGGAAAAAGGGCATTCCGGATGAAGTCATCCCTATCCTGATCAAAGCCAGGAGGATGTAACCGCAAAAACATTATCACTGCAATTGGCGAAAATATGTTGCGTGGTGCGAGGCCAGTAAGGCCCGACGGTGGAAATTCGACTGGGTCGATTCCTACATTTCCTGCAAACAGGAGTGTCTATGGGCCTGAAATTGGGGTCCATTAAGGTTCAAATTTCGGCCCTATCAATTTTCTTCCAAAAAGAACTAGCTTCAGTCCCTGAAGTTCAGACGTTTGTAAAAGGGGTACTGCATATACAGCCTCCTTTTGTGCCTCCAGTGGCACTTGGGATCTCAATGTAGTTTTTTTTTTTTTTGGATTCCAAAAGTCACATTGGTTTGAACCACTTAAATCTGTGGAGTTAAAATATCTCACATGGAAAGTGGTCATGCTGTTGGCCCTGGCCTGGGCCAGGCGCGTGTCAGAATTGGCGGCTTTATCCTGTAAAAGCCCTTATCTGATTTTCCATTCGGACAGGGCGGAATTGAGGACTCGTCCTCAATTTCTCCCTAAGGTGTTTTCAGCATTTTACTTAAACCAACCTATTGTGGTGCCTGCGGCTACTAGGGACTTGGAGGATTCCAAGTTGCTGGACGTAGTCAGGGCCCTGAAAATATATGTTTCCAGGACGGCTGGAGTCAGAAAATCTGACTCGCTGTTTATCCTGTATGCACCCAACAAGCTGGGTGCTCCTGCTTCTAAGCAGACGATTGCTCGTTGGATTTGCAGTACAATTCAGCTTGCACATTCTGTGGCAGGCCTGCCACAGCCAAAATCTGTAAAAGCCCATTCCACACGGAAAGTGGGCTCATCTTGGGCGGCTGCCCGAGGGGTCTCGGCTTTACAACTTTGCCGAGCAGCTACTTGGTCAGGGGCAAACACGTTTGCGAAATTCTACAAATTTGATACCCTGGCTGAGGAGGACCTGGAGTTCTCTCATTCGGTGCTGCAGAGTCATCCGCACTCTCCCGCCCGTTTGGGAGCTTTGGTATAATCCCCATGGTCCTTTCGGAGTCCCCAGCATCCACTAGGACGTTAGAGAAAATAAGAATTTACTTACCGATAATTCTATTTCTCATAGTCCGTAGTGGATGCTGGGCGCCCATCCCAAGTGCGGATTGTCTGCATTACTTGTACATAGTTATTGTTACAAAAATCGGGTTATTGTTGTTGTGAGACATCTTTTCAGAGGCTCCTTCTGTTATCATGCTGTTAACTGGGTTCAGATCACAAGTTGTACGGTGTGATTGGTGTGGCTGGTATGAGTCTTACCCGGGATTCAAAATCCTTCCTTATTGTGTACGCTCGTCCGGGCACAGTATCCTAACTGAGGCTTGGAGGAGGGTCATAGGGGGAGGAGCCAGTGCACACCAGCTAGTCCTAAAGCTTTTACTTTGTGCCCAGTCTCCTGCGGAGCCGCTATTCCCCATGGTCCTTTGGGAGTCCCCAGCATCCACTACGGACTATGAGAAATATAATTATCGGTAAGTAAATTCTTATTTTACCATGCATTAACTCACAAGTTATCTGCTGATAACACATGGGATCGCAGACCCATGTGTTCGCGTCCGGTAACAGGTCTCCTGGAGCTGAGGCACGCAAAGCAGAGTCCCCGATAAGTGCCGGCTTACGGGGCTATTAGGATAGCCCTGGGGGAATCCTTTAGCGGTTGTAACTCAACGCACCTAATAGGATACCGCCCTAAAGATTACAGTGCTCCTAAGATATTAAACTGGGAACCAAGAAAAGCACAATAATTTTTTTTTTTTAAAGAATAATTAAGCAGAGCGTTGGCAGTTGCCAATTTCATATATCTCTGAATCAGTCCCCTAATTCCGAAGGCAGAGTAATTCCCGAGGAGTTCCTGTAGGAAACCCATGTATGCCACGAAAAAAGGAGAGAAATGTTAAGACTGCTAAAATTAGAAGGATTCGAGCTTAGTGAATTAGATCTCGAAGCCTATGGTACCTTCGGTCTGTGATCATGTCAAGGAAGTAGGGGAATTAGATGCAAGATTGAAAAAACTATTTTTTTACGGGAGATCTAATTGAATACCCCCGTAAAAAAAACGGGGGGGGGGGGGGGGAATCCCGTTTTTCACACCCAATGTTTCATAGCGGGTAATTGGATACCGCCCCTTGTCTCATTTAATTGATATGAAGGCTGGTATCAATTAGCTGCAGTAATTTACCACAGCTAATGGATTCGCCAGGGCTATCCAATTAGCCCCTATATGCGCTACTTATCAGTGATTTATGCAGGCATAAAGATATAATCCGCGACAAAAAATGGTTTCGTAGCAGTTGTAACACATCAGGTCATGGACTTATCCCGGATCCATGTAATATCGCACAATCACGGGTCCTATTTCTGCCAATAAAAACAGACTATAGTGTCGATCCTATTAGCCGCAATGATATCACTTTCAGGGATCATTTCTATAAGTAATAATGGGAGAAATGTGCTTGAAAGTGTCCAAACTTGCCAACCACCATGATGAGTTTAAGAGCTCTCTTCTCAGCATGAAGGCTGTTAGCAACTCTGTTTCATGCAGATATTAGCTTTTGATGACTGTCCTACTTCTTTATAAAGAAGTGTTAGAAGAGGGCTCATTCAGAGTGAAAAAGGGATTGCACCTGACTGAGGAGGGGGCAGCGGTGCTGGGGGGAAGGATGGTTAGAAGGTTGGAGGAGATTTTAAACTTGGAAACTGGGGGGTGGGTTTAGCTAGAAACTACGGGTTATGCAGTGAGAATAGTGGGGATGGCGGTAGTAAACAAAATGGGGGAGAAGTTGGCGGGAGGGTAAGAGCAAGCGGTAAGGTTACTAACATGGGTACTAAAAGATTTTACCAAAGCACTAACCAATGACAATTACAGGTCATCATTGCTACATAAGGTGAAACATGCCCCTAGCGCAAGGGAAAATACTTATCTAAGTTGTATGTATGTAAACGCTAGAAGCATTACTGGTAAAAAGGGCGAACTAGAAATACTTGCAGCAAGCAAACAGTATGATATTATAGGCATTACTGAAACTTGGTGGGACGAATCTCATGATTGGACAGTCAATCTAGAGGGCTATACACTGTTTAGGAGAGACAGACTAAATAAAAAGGGTGGAGGGGTGTGTCTTTACGTAAAGCCGTTTTTAAAACCTGATATACGAGAAGATATTCAGGAGGGGACTGTAGACACTGTCGAGACATTATGGGTAGAAATTGCATGCGGGGAAAAAGGAATAAAAAAGTTAGTATTGGGGGTATGCTATAGGCCGCCTGCTATCAATGTATCTGATGAGGAATTGTTACTAAAGCAAATTGAAAGAGCAGCAGGAGTAGGAGACATAGTAGTGATGGGAGATTTTAACTATCCAGAGATAAACTGGAAAAACGATTCATGTGATACTGCTAGGGGCAATATGTTTTTAAACACACTTAATGATAACTACTTAGTTCAACTAATTGAGGAACCAACTAGGTACAATGCAATCTTAGACCTGGTATTAACAAACAATGGGGATTTGGTATCAGGTATTATAGTAGGGGAACCCATAGGAAACAGCGACCACAATATGGTCACATTCAATATCAGTTTTCATGAACAGCCCTATACTGGCTCAACTAGGACTCTAAACTTTAGCAAAGCGAATTTTGAAAAGATGAGTGTATTTTTCAGGGATATTGAATGGGAAGGTTTGTTTTTAGGAAAAAATACTACGGAGAAATGAGAGGTACTAAAATTCCTGCTAGCTAAAAATACACTCAAATATATTCCTACGAGCAGCAAAAAAAGGAATAAAAATCATAAACCGGTGTGGCTTAACAAAAAGATAAAGGAACTTATGGGCAAGAAAAGGTGAGCATTTAAAAAAATACAAATCTGACAGGGAAGCAGTCATTTCAGCACTATAAGGAATGTAACAACATTTGCAAAAAGGAAATAAGAGCGGCTAAAGTAGAAACTGAAAAACTAGTAGCAAAGGAAAGCAAAGCGAATCCCAAAAAATTATTTAAATACATTAATAGCAAGAGATTAAAGAAGGAGAGTATAGGCCCTTTAAAAGACAAGTTGGGAGTCTTAAGCAAAAATGATACATAGCGGACACACTAAATGAGTTTTTTTCAACAGTATTTACTAGAGAGGACCCAATTCAGTGACTAACACATAATCTCAATAATGAGAATATCCCACCGATAGGTACTTATTTAAGCGAGAAAGTAGTCTGTGACCGATTAAAACATTTAAAGATTAATAAGTCACCAGGTCCCGATGGTATTCACCCAAGGGTTCTAATGGAGCTTCACTCTGAACTTGCAAAACCGCTATTTTTGATCTTTAAGGATTCATTAATATCAGGTATGGTTCCCAAAGACTGGCGTATAGCGGAAGTAGTGCCTATATTCAAAAAGGGAATTAAAGCAGAACCAGGTAATTATAGACCAGTTAGTCTTACATCTATAGTGGGGAAAGTATTGGAAGGTATTCAAAGAGATAGTATTCAGAAGTTCCTTGAAGTCAATAAGGTCATTAAAAGGAATCAACATGGGTTTATGAAGGACAGATCCTGTCAAACCAACTTACTTGGCTTTTATGAAACAGTAAGCGCAAACCTAGATCAGGGTAAAGAGGTGGACGTAATCTTTTTAGATTTTGCCAAAGCATTCGACACTGTACCACACATGAGACTTATCTACAAGCTACAAGAATGAGGGCTAGGAAGCACAATATGCACTTAGGTCAAAAACTGGTTAGATAATAGGGAGCAGCGTGTTGTGGCTAATGGATCTTTTTCACCTTGGACTGAAGTGCTAAGTGGTGTGCCGCAAGGCTCAGTATTAGGACCGCTATTGTTCAATATTTTCATTAACGACCTAACAGAAGGTCTAGAGAGCATGGTGTCAATTTTTGCAGATGATACCAAATTGTGTAAAGTTATAAATGCGGAGGGGGATGCTGAGTCGCTTCAGAACGACTTAGTTAAATTAGAAGCTTGGGCAGCGAAATGGAGAATGCACTTCAATACAGACAAGTGTAAAGTAATGCACTGTGGTAACAAGAACAAAAATAACACCTACCTACTAAATGGGGTAAACTTAGGGGATTCTGTACTGGAAAAGGACTTAGGTGTCCTCATAGATAGCAAACTAAGCAGTAGTACCCAAAGTAGGACTGCAGCAAAGAAGGCTAATAAGATATTAGCATGCATAAAACAGGGAATTGATGCTAGGGACGAGAGTATTATACTCCCGTTATATAAATCACTTGTGAGGCCACACCTTGAATACGGTGTACAATTCTGGGCACCTTACTACAAAAAAGGATATCCTGGAGCTAGAAAAGGTTCAAAGGCGGGCGACCAAACTAATTAAGGGTATGGAGACGCTGGAATACGAGGAAAGGCTTGCAAGACTAGGCATGTTTACACTGGAAAAGAGGAGATTAAGAGGGGACATGATCAACATTTACAAATATATAAGGGGACAATATACAGATCTTGCGCAGGACCTGTTTTTGGTTAGATCAACACAGAGAACTCGTGGACACTCGCTCAGGTTAGAGGAGAGGAGATTCCGCACAATACGGCGTAAAGGCTTTTTTACGGTAAGGACGATACGTGTTTGGAATTCCCTGCCTGAGGGAGTTGTAATGGCAGACTCAGTCAACACCTTTAAGAATGGGTTAGATAAATTCCTAATGGATAAGGATATCCAGGGTTACGAGGCATAGTCACGCACTGGTTATTAGAAAAAAGAGGGGTAAAACGTAATGGCAGTCATCCACTTCAGTCAAAATTTTATACAAAATAATCGTGCATAGGAGACCACAAATAGGTTGAACTCGATGGACAATTGTCTTTTTTCAACCTTAGATACTATGTTACTTCACGGCAGCCCGAATTTGCGTAAAAGTGCTTGCTGCCCTATAGGGTTTCGAAAACTTTAGTGCGAAGTCAGCCTGAAACCAGCCAGCAAAGGGTGCGTGATCGGGTGCCATTGCCATCGCTTAAACGCTGTGGCAACGTCACATCGCACCCTTCGTGGGTAATGGGAACGACCCCTATAATTGGATAGCACAATAATAATCTCGGTCTAAAATTGTGCTCTTTTTACCGTCCGAAAAAGGATACCCCCCCCTCCCGAAGTGTGAAACTCACTAATATAAATAGTATATTTTGTCATTTACAGAGACAGTGTAACTAAAACATAATAATTTCACCGCATAGCCTGATTTATTTGCTGCCATGGTGTGAAATTTATTTAGGGGAGTTTCATCCTTAAATGAGAAAAAAATCTCCAATATATCCTTCACACAAAATAGGGCAAACACAATTTTCACTAGTTTCCTTTTATATAGCAAATGTATTAAGACAGTGGTTTCCAAGCTCCACCGCAAGGCACCCTAGCAATCCAGGTTTTAAGTATATCCATGGTTGAGCACAGATGTTTTAAATCAAAAATTGAATGCGTTACTAAACTGAGATCAAGCATGGATATTCATTTAACCTGGATTCTTAGGTTTCCTTGAGTACCAAGTTTCTGAACCTCTGTGTGAGCAAGAACAATCCTACACGTACACATCCCCCCCATATACTGGATATAATCCAGGTATCTGCCAGACTGATATAACTGTGTTGGCAAATAAAAGTAATAGAGACGTGGTTCAGCAAAAATAAAAGAAAGTTAGTAAAAACTTTTTTGACATTTCACAATATGTATACATTCTAATGCTGTCAACACTTTTTAACATAAACAAAATAAGTTCTATTTTAGTAAATCTATGGAATCTTGTTCAGTCATCGTTTATCCAAGATATTACATGCCTAAGAAAAAATAAGATTTTAAACCTACCGGTAAATCTTTTTCTCGTAGTCCGTAGAGGATGCTGGGGACTCCGTAAGGACCATGGGGATAGACTGGCTCCGCAGGAGACATGGGCACTTTAAGAAAGACTTTAGGTCTAGGTGTGCACTGGCTCCTCCCTCTATGCCCCTCCTCTAGACCTCAGTTAGAGAAACTGTGCCCAGAGGAGATGGACAGTACGAGGAAAGGATTTTTGTTAATCCAAGGGTAAGATTCATACCAGCCACACCAATCACGCCGTATAAGTTGTGTATCAAGTAAACAGTTAACAGTATGAAAAAATAACGTAGCATCAGTCCAACCTGATGGAACTATATCATAACCCTTATGTAAGCAAAACTATATACAAGTCTCGCAGAAGTAGTCCGCACTTGGGACGGGCGCCCAGCATCCTCTACGGACTACGAGAAAAAGATTTACCGGTAGGTTTAAAATCTTATTTTCTCTAACGTCCTAGAGGATGCTGGGGACTCCGTAAGGACCATGGGGATTATACCAAAGCTCCCAAACGGCCGGGAGAGTGCGGATGACTCTGCAGCACCGATTGAGCAAACAGGAGGTCCTCCTCAGCCAGGGTATCAAACTTATAGAACTTTGCAAAGGTGTTTGACCCCGACCAAGTAGCAGCTCGGCACAGCTGTAGTGCCGAGACCCCTCGGGTAGCCGCCCAAGACGAGCCCACCTTCCTAGTGGAATGGGCCTTAACCGATTTCAGTAATGGCAATCCTGCCGTAGAATGCGCCTGCTAAATCGTGTTACAGATCCAGCGAGCAATAGTCTGCTTTGAAGCCGGGCCGCCAACCTTGTTGGCTGCCTACAGGACAAACAGTGCTTCTGTTTTTCTGATCCTAACCGTTCTGGCCACGTAAATTTTCAAAGCCCTGACCACATCCAGGGACTCGGAATCCTCCAAGTCACGTGTAGCCACAGGCACGACAATAGGTTGGTTCATATGAAAGGATGAGACCACCTTAGGTAGGAATTGAGGACGGGTCCGCAATTCCGCTCTAGCCATATGGAAAACCAGATAGGGGCTTTTATGTGATAAAGCCGCCAATTCCGAAACTCGCCTAGCCGAAGCCAAGGCTAGCAACATGACCACCTTCCAAGTGAGATATTTCAACTCCACTGTTTTAAGTGGTTCAAACCAATGTGACTTAAGGAAACTTAACACCACGTTAAGGTCCCAAGGCGCCACCGGAGGTACAAAAGGAGGCTGAATATGCAGTACTCCCTTCACAAAAGTCTGTACTTCAGGTAAAGAGGCCAATTCTTTTTGAAAGAAAATGGGTAAGGCCGAAATCTGAACTTTAATGGAGCCTAATTTTAGGCCCAAATTCACTCCAGTTTGTAGGAAGTGAAGAAAACTGCCTAGATGGAATTCTTCCGTAGGAGCATTCCTGGCCTCACACCAAGAAACATATTTACGCCATATTCGGTGATAATGTTTAGATGTCACGTCCTTCCTAGCCTTTATCAGCGTAGGAATGACCTCATCCGTAATTCCTTTTTCCGCTAGGATCCGGCGTTCAACCGCCATGCCGTCAAACGCAGCCGCGGTAAGTCTTGGAACAGACATGGCCCCTGTTGTAACAGGTCCTGTCGTAGAGGAAGAGGCCACGGATCTTCTGTGAGCATTTCCAGCAGATCCGGATACCAGGTCCTTCTTGGCCAATCTGGAACAATGAGAATTGTTCTCACTCCTCTTTCTCTGACGTCCTAGTGGATGCTGGGAACTCCGTAAGGACCATGGGGAATAGCGGGCTCCGAAGGAGGCTGGGCACTCTAGAAAGATTTATGACTACCTGGTGTGCACTGGCTCCTCCCACTATGACCCTCCTCCAAGCCTCAGTTAGATTTTGTGCCCGGCCGAGGTTGGATGCACACTAGGGGCTCTCCTGAGCCTTTAGAAAGAAAGATAGAAATTAGGTTTTTTATTTTCAGTGAGACCTGCTGGCAACAGGCTCACTGCAGCGAGGGACTAAGGGGAGAAGAAGCGAACCTGCCTGCTTGCAGCCAGCTTGGGCTTCTTAGGCTACTGGACACCATTAGCTCCAGAGGGATCGACCGCAGGCCCAGTCCTTGGTGTTCGGTCCCGGAGCCGCGCCGCCGTCCCCCTTACAGAGCCAGAAGCAAGAAGAGGTCCGGAAAATCGGCGGCAGAAGACATCAGTCTTCACCAAGGTAGCGCACAGCACTGCAGCTGTGCGCCATTGCTCCTCACACACAGGGGGCGCCCTGAGAAGCAATAATAACACCTTGGCTGGCAAAAATACCACAATATATAGCCCCAGAGGCTATATATGTGGAAAATACCCCTGCCAGAATATAGGAAAAAGCGGGAGAATAGTCCGTGGAAAAGGGGCGGAGCTATCTCCCTCAGCACACTGGCGCCATTTCTCCTTCACAGATCCGCTGGAAGGAAGCTCCCTGGCTCTCCCCTGCAGTCTACACTACAGAAAAGGGTAAAAAAGAGAGGGGGGGCACTAAATTTAGGCGCAGTATACAATTATATAGAAAAAGCAGCTATAGGGGACATAACTCAGTTAGTCCCTGCATTATATAGCGCTCTGGTGTGTGCTGGCATACTCTCACTCTGTCCCCCCAAAGGGTTTTTGTGGGTCCTGTCCTCTGTTGGAGCATTCCCTGTGTGTGTGCTGTGTGTCGATACGGCTGTGTCGACATGTTTGATGAGGATAATGATGTGGAGACGGAGCAGATGCCTTTAGAAGGGATCTCACCCCTTGCGGGGCAGACACCTGAGTGGTTGAACTTATGGAAAGAAATGAGTGCACGTATAGACTCCTTACATAAGAAATTTGACGACATGCCAAATGTGGGACAGCCGACTTCTCAGCTCGTGCTTGTCCAGGCGTCGAACAGGTCATCAGGGGCTCTAAAACGCCCGCTACCTCAGACCGCAGACCCAGATGTCGACACTGATACTGACACCAGTGTCGACGACGAGTCTAACCTGATGCCCACTAAGGCCATTCACTGCATGATTGAGGCAATGAAAGAGGTGTTACACATTTCTGATATAAATACAGGTACCACTAAAAAGGGTATTATGTTGGGGAGAAAAAACTACCCGTAGTTTTTCCCCCATCAGATGAATTAAATGAAGTGTGTGAAGAAGCGTGGGCTTTCCCTGATAAAAAATTGGTAATTCCTAAGAAGGTACTAATGGCGTTCCCTTTCCCGCCAGAGGATAGGTCACGTTGGGAAACACCTCCTAAGGTGGATAAAGCGCTCACACGTTTGTCTAAAAAGGTGGCACTACCGTCTCCGGATACGGCCGCCCTCAAGGAACCTGCTGATAGAAAGCAGGAGGCGATCCTGAAGTCTGTATATACACACTCAGGCATTATACTTAGGCCAGCTATTGCGTCAGCTTGGATGTGCAGTGCTGCCGCTGCGTGGTCAGATAAACTGTCAGAAAATATTGACACATTAGACAGAGACACGATCCTGTTAACCATAGACCATATCAAAGACTCAGTCTTATATATGAGAGATGCACAGAGGGAAATCTGCCGACTGGCATCTAAAGTAAGTGCATTGTCCATTTCTGCTAGGAGAGGCTTATGGACTCGCCAGTGGACAGGAGATGCAGATTCTAAAAGGCACATGGAAGTGTTGCCATATAAGGGTGAGGAATTATTTGGGGATGGTCTCTCGGACCTAGTTTCCACAGCAACGTCTGGGAAGTCAGCATTTTTACCCCATGTCCCCTCACAGCCTAAGAAGGCGCCGTTTTATCAGGTTCAGTCCTTTTGGACCCAGAAAAACAGGCGTGGAAAAGGCGGGTCTTTTCTGTCCAGAGGCAGAGGTAGGGGAAAAAGGCTGCAACAAACAGCAGGTTCCCAGGAGCAAAAGTCCTCCCCCGCTTCTTCTTCCAAGTCCGCCGCATGACGGTGGGGCTCCACAGGCGGAGCCAGGTACGGTGGGGGGCCGCCTCAAGAATTTCAGCGATCAGTGGGCTCGCTCACAGGTGGATCCCTGGATCCTTCAAATAGTATCTCAGGGGTACAAACTAGAATTCGAGGCGTCTCCACCCCACCGGTTCCTAAAATCTGCCTTGCCGATTGCTCCCTCAGACAGGGAGGCGGTGCTAGCGGCAATTCACAAGCTGTATTCCCAGCAGGTGATAATCAAGGTACCCCTACTTCAACAAGGCCGGGGTTACTATTCCACACTATTTGTGGTACCGAAACCGGACGGTTCGGTGAGACCCATTTTAAATTTGAAATCCTTGAACACATACATAAAAAAAATTCAAGTTCAAGATGGAATCGCTCAGGGCGGTTATTGCAAGCCTGGACGAGGGGGATTACATGGTATCCCTGGACATCAAGGATGCTTACTTGCATGTCCCCATTTACCATCCTCACCAGGAGTACCTCAGATTTGTGGTACAGGATTGCCATTACCAATTCCAGACGCTGCCGTTTGGACTGTCCACGGCACCGAGGGTATTTACCAAGGTTATGGCGGAAATGATGATACTCCTTCGAAAAAAGGGAGTTTTAATTATCCCGTACTTGGACGATCTCCTAATAAAAGCGAGGTCCAAGGAACAGTTGTTGGTGGGAGTAGCACTATCTCAGGAGGTGCTGCACCAGCACGGCTGGATTCTGAATATCCCAAAGTCACAGCTGGTTCCGATGACACGGCTACTGTTCCTGGGTATGATTCTGGATACAGTCCAGAAAAAAGTGTTTCTCCCGGAGGAGAAAGCCAGGGAGTTGTCATCTCTAGTCAGAGACCTCCTGAAACCAAAACAGGTATCAGTGCATCGCTGCACACGGGTCCTGGGAAAGATGGTGGCTTCTTACGAAGCAATTCCCTTCGGCAGGTTCCATGCCAGAATCTTTCAGTGGGACCTGTTGGACCAGTGGTCCGGATCGCATCTTCAGATGCATCACTTAATAACCCTGTCTCCAAGAACCAGGGTGTCTCTACTGTGGTGGCTGCAGAGTGCCCATCTTCTAGAGGGCCGCAGGTTCGGCATACAGGACTGAGTCCTGGTGACCACGGATGCCAGCCTTCGAGGCTGGGGGGCAGTCACACAGGGAAGAAACTTCCAAGGACTATGGTCGAGTCAGGAGACTTCCCTTCACATAAATATTCTGGAACTAAGGGCCATCTACAATGCCCTAAGTCAAGCAAAATCCCTGCTCCTACACCAGCCGGTGCTGATCCAGTCAGACAACATCACGGCAGTCGCCCATGTAAATCGACAGGGCGGCACAAGAAGCAGGATGGCGATGGCAGAAGCCACAAGAGTTCTCCGATGGGCGGAGAATCATGTACTAGCACTGTCAGCAGTGTTCATTCCGGGAGTGGACAACTGGGAAGCAGACTTCCTCAGCAGACACGACCTCCACCCGGGAGAGTGGGGACTTCATCCAGAAGTCTTCCAGATGCTGGTAAACCGTTGGGAAAAACCACAGGTGGACATGATGGCGTCCCGCCTCAACAAAAAGTTAAAAAGATATTGATCCAGGTCAAGGGACCCTCAGGCGATAGCTGTGGACGCTCTAGTGACACCGTGGGTGTACCAGTCGGTTTATGTGTTCCCTCCTCTGCCTCTCATACCAAAGGTATTGAGAATAATAAGAAAGCGAGGAGTAAACACAATTCTCGTGGTTCCGGATTGGCCAAGACGAGCGTGGTACCCGGAACTTCAAGAGATCCTCTCAGAGGACCCGTGGCCTCTACCGCTCAGACAGGACCTGCTACAGCAGGGGCCCTGTCTGTTCCAAGACTTACCGCGGCTGCGTTTGACGGCATGGCGGTTGAACACCGGATCCTGAAGGAAAAGGGTATTCCGGAAGAAGTCATTCCTACGCTTATTAAGGCCAGGAAAGATGTTACGGCAAAGCATTATCACCGCATATGGCGGAAATATGTTGCATGGTGCGAGGCAAAAAAGGCCCCAACAGAGGAATTTCAGCTGGGTCGATTTCTGCATTTCCTGCAAGCAGGAGTGAATATGGGCCTAAAACTAGGCTCCATTAAAGTACAGATCTCGGCTCTGTCGATTTTCTATCAAAAAGAACTAGCTTCAGTACCTGAAGTTCAGACATTTGTGAAAGGAGTGCTGCATATTCGGCCCCCGTTTGTGCCCCCTGTGGCACCTTGGGATCTCAACGTGGTGTTGAGTTTCTTAAAATCACATTGGTTTGAGCCACTAAAAACCGTGGATCTAAAATATCTCACGTGGAAAGTGGTCATGTTATTGGCCTTGGCTTCAGCCAGGCGAGTGTCAGAATTGGCGGCTTTATCATGTGAAAGCCCTTATCTGATTTTCCATATGGATAGGGCAGAATTGAGGACTCGTCCCCAGTTTCTACCTAAGGTGGTGTCAGCGTTTCACCTGAACCAGCCTATTGTGGTGCCTGCGGCTACTAAGGATTTGGAGGACTCCAAGTTGCTAGACGTTGTCAGGGCCCTGAAAATATGTTTCCAGGACGGCTGGAGTCAGAAAATCTGACTCGCTGTTTATCCTGTATGCACCCAACAAGTTGGGTGCTCCTGCTTCTAAGCAGACTATTGCTCGCTGGATTTGTAGTACAATTCAGCTTGCACATTCTGTGGCAGGCCTGCCACAGCCAAAATCTGTAAATGCCCATTCCACAAGGAAAGTGGGCTCATCTTGGGCGGCTGTCCGAGGGGTCTCGGCTTTACAACTTTGCCGAGCAGCTACTTGGTCAGGGGCAAACACGTTTGCAAAGTTCTACAAATTTGATACCCTGGCTGAGGAGGACCTGGAGTTCTCTCATTCGGTGCTGCAGAGTCATCCGCACTCTCCCGCCCGTTTGGGAGCTTTGGTATAATCCCCATGGTCCTTACGGAGTTCCCAGCATCCACTAGGACGTCAGAGAAAATAAGAATTTACTCACCGGTAATTCTATTTCTCGTAGTCCGTAGTGGATGCTGGGCGCCCATCCCAAGTGCGGATTGTCTGCAATACTTGTAAATAGTTATTGTTAACTAAAGGGTTATTGTTGAGCCATCTGTTGAGAGGCTCAGTTGTTTTTTCATACTGTCAAACTGGATATAGTATCACGAGTTGTACAGTGTGATTGGTGTGGCTGGTATGAGTCTTACCCGGGATTCAAAATCCTTCCTTATTATGTCAGCTCGTCCGGGCACAGTGTCCTAACTGAGGCTTGGAGGAGGGTCATAGTGGGAGGAGCCAGTGCACACCAGGTAGTCATAAATCTTTCTAGAGTGCCCAGCCTCCTTCGGAGCCTGCTATTCCCCATGGTCCTTACGGAGTTCCCAGCATCCACTACGGACTACGAGAAATAGAATTACCGGTGAGTAAATACTTATTTTTTTCTTATTATTCTCAATACCTTGGGTATGAGAGGAAGAGGAGGAAACACATAAACCGACTGGAACACCCACGGTATCACCGGGGCGTCTACTGCTACCGCCTGAGGATCTTTTGATCTGGCGCAATCCCCACTGACTTGCAAACTGTGCGAAGACTTCCCGATGAAGTCCCCACTCCCCTGGATGCAGGTCATATCTGCTGAGGAAGTCTGCTTCCCAGTTGTCCACTCCCGGAATGAACACAGCTGACAGTGCGCTTACATGATTTTCCGCCCAGCGAAGAATCTTGGTGGCTTCCGCCATTGCCACCCTGCTCCTTGTGCCGCCTTGGCGGTTTACATGAGCCACTGCGGTGATGTTGTCTGACTGGATCAGAACTGGTTGGTCGCGAATTAAGTTCTCCGCCTGACGTAGGGCGTTTTATATGGCCCTCAATTCCAGGATGTTGATGTGAAGACAAGTCTCTTGACTTGTCCAGAGTCCTTGGAAGTTTCTTCCCCTTGTGACTGCTCCCCACCCTCTGAGGCTCACATCCGTGGTCACCAGGATCCAATCCTGAATGCCGAACCTGCGTCCTTCCAAAAGGTGAGCACTCTGCAGCCACCACAGGAGAGATACCCTGGCCCTGGGGGACAGGGTGATCCGCTGATGAATTTGTAGATGTGTTCCGGACCACTTGTCCAATAGGTCCCATTGGAAAGTCCTTGCATGGAACCTGCCGAAGGGAATGGCCTCGTATGTTGCCACCATTTTTCCCAGGACTTGAGTGCAATGATGCACAGACACTTGTTTTGGCTTCAATATGTTCTTGACTAGAATCATGAGTTCCTGAGCCTTTTCTATCGGGAGAAAAACCTTTTTCTGGTCTGTGTCCAGAACCATGCTCAAGAAGCTCAGACGAGTCGTAGGAACCAGCTGCGACTTTGGGATATTGAGAATCCAGCCGTGTTGCTGTAACACCTTCACTGAAAGTGACACACTGTTCAGTAACTTCTCTCGTGATCTCGCTTTTATGAGGAGATCGTCCAAGTACGGGATAATTGTCACACCCTGCTTGCGCAGGAGCACCATCATTTCCGCCATTACCTTTGTGAAAATCCTCTGGGCCGTTGAAAGCCCAAACTGCAACGTCTGAAATTGGTAATGACAATCCTGTACCGCAAATCTCAGGTACGCCTGATGAGGTGGATATATGGGAACATGAAGGTATGCATCCTTTATGTCCAGGGATACCAGAAAATCCCCCCCCCCCCTTCCAGGCTGGCGATGACCGCTCTGAGCAATTCCATTTTGAACTTGAACCGTTTTAAGTATAGGTTCAGGGATTTTAAATTCAGTATGGGTCTGACCGAACCGTCCGGTTTCTGAACTACAAACAGGGTGGAGTAGTATCCCTTCCCTCTCTGAAGTAGGGGAACTTCGACCACCACTTGTTGAAGACACAATTTGTGAATAGCATTTAACACTATCTCCCTTTCCAGGGGAGAAGTCGGTAGAGCCGATTTGAAAAACCGGCGAGGAGGCACCTCTTCGAATTCCAGCTTGTATCCCTGAGAAACAATTTCTATTGCCCAGGGATCACCTGTGAGTGAACCCAGATGTGGCTGAAAAGTCGAAGACGTGCCCCCACTGGGGCGGACTCCCCCAGCATCGTGCAGTGGATTTTGCAGAGGCCGGGGAGGATTTCTGTTCCTGGGAACTAGCTGTGCTGTGCAGCTTTTTACCTCTGCCCTTACCTCTGGCAAGAAAGGACGATCCACGCACTCTTTTGCTTTTATTTGAACGAAAAGACTGCATTTGATAATGTGGCGCTTTCTTAGGTTGTGAGGGAACATAAGGCCAAAAATTCGATTTACCTGCCGTAGCTGTGGAGACCAGGTCCGAGAGACCTTCCCCAAACAATTCCTCTCCCTTGTAAGGTAAAACCTCCATATGTCTTTTTGAGTCGGCATCCCCTGTCCACTGCCGGGTCCAGAGGACTCGTCTAGCAGAGATTGACATAGCGTTTATTCTGGAACCCAGTAAACTAATGTCTCTTTGAGCATCTCTCATATATAAGACAGCATCCTTTTATATGGCCTAGGGTAAATAAAATGGTATCCTTATCTAGGGTTTCAATCTCCGCCGATAAGGAATCTGTCCATGCTGCAACCGCGCTACAAACCCAGGCCGACGCAATTGCCGGTCTGAGTAATGTACCAGAATGTGTGTAAATGGATTTCAAGGTACTCTCCTGCTTGCGGTCTGCAGGATCCTTGAGGGTAGCCGTATCTTGTGATGGCAGCGCTATCTTTTTTGACAAGCGTGTCAACGCTTTGTCCACCTTAGGGGATGATTCCCACCGTACCCTGTCCGTTGGCGGGAAAGGATGCGCCATAAGAATCCTTTTGGGAATCTGCAGTTTTTTGTCTGGAGATTCCCAAGCTTTTTCACATAATTCGTTCAACTCATGTGAGGAGGGAAAAGTTACCTCAGGCTTTTTTCCCTTATACATGTGTACCCTCGTGTCAGGGACAGGGGGTTCCTCTGTGATATGCAACACTTCTTTTATTGCAATAATCATATATCGAATACATTTAGCCACTTTTGGCTGTAACTTTACATCATCGTAGTCGACACTGGAGTCCGAATCCGTGTCGGTATCAGTGTCTGCTATTTGGGATAGTGGGCACTTCTGAGACCCTGAAGGTCCCGGCGACATAGGGACAGACACGGGTTCACTCCCTGACTGTTCCTTAGCCTCAGCTTTGTCTAATCTCTTGTGCAATAAGTTCACACTAGCACTTAAAACATTCCACATATCCACCCAGTCAGGTGTCGGCACCGCCGACGGAGACCTCACATTCATACGCTCCCCCCTCCTCTCTAGGTGAGCCTTCTACCTCAGACATGTCGACACACGTGTACCGACACACCACACACACAGGGAACCTCTTATCTGAAGACAGTTTCCCCACCAGGCCCTTTGGAGAGACAGAGAGAGTATGCCAGCACACACACCAGCGCTGTATGACCCAGGACAAAAACACAATAATATTATGTTTACCCAGATAGCGCTGTTTACATATACAATATGCGCCAATTTTGTGCCCCCCTTCCTCTTTAAAACCCTCTGTCTACCGTGGTATAAGCAGGGGAGAGTCCGGGGAGCTTCCTCTCAGCGGTGCTGTGGAGAAAAAATGGCGCTGAGAGTGCTGAGGGAGAAGCACCGCCCCCTCCGCGGCGGGCTTCTGTCCCGCTGAAAATCAAAAAATTTGGCAGGGGCTCTTATATATGTACAGTGCCCAGCTGTACATATACTTATTTTTGCCAAAAGAGGTCTATATGCTGCCCAGGGCACCCCCCCTGCGCCCTGCACCCTTACAGTGACTGCCGTGTGTGAGGTGTATGGGAGCAATGGCGCACAGCTGCAGTGCTGTGCGTTACCTCAGTGAAGATCATGAAGTCTTCTGCCGCCTCTGAAGAATTCTTTTCTTCTCATACTCACCCGGCTTCTATCTTCCGGCTCTGCGAGGGGGACGGCGGCGCGGCTCTGGGACGGACGGCGAGGGTGAGACCTGCGTACCAATCCCTCTGGAGCTAATGGTGTCCAGTAGCCTAAGAAACAGAGCTTTGAAACTCACAGAAGTAGGTCTGCTTCTCTCCCCTCAGTCCCTCAATGCAGGGAGTCTGTTGCCAGCAGGCTCCCTGAAAATAAAAAACCTAACAAATATACTTTCTGGCAGGAAGCTCAGGAGAGCTCCCTGAAGTGCACCCATCTCCTCTGGGCACAGTATCAAACTGAGGTCTAGAGGAAGGGCATAGAGGGAGGAGCCAGTGCACACCCAGACCTAAAGTCCTTCTTAAAGTGCCCATGTCTCCTGCGGAGCCCGTCTATCCCCATGGTCCTTACGGAGTCCCCAGCATCCTCTAGGACGTTAGAGAAAAATCTATATATCGATCAAGTTCCCCTGCACCTCCTAAACACAACATTGAATACACTGGTCCATGTTTATTTGGACGAGGAACCTTTTAAATACTCCATTAACAGTGCAATATGCATTATGGTGATTTATACAGGAAACAAATCTTTTACTAAACCTTTATCAAATGAAATAAGAAAATTGAACGTTTAAACTCCAGTAAGTTAGTATCCTAGCTTTGAAGACTGCGCCAGTTGAACCAGACTACAACCCCGTACTGATCAGTCGAGGTCAACCGAGAATAAATAGTGCCCTCTCAGCTTCCTACGAAGCAACAGACTCTGCAGGAAGTACCTCTAATGCTAAAAAGCCTCTGCAGAGGACATCACAAGTGCTGCAAACATGCGTCTAGATTCCTGTGGATTCTGTAAATACTCTGAGAAATCTGGAAGAGAGAAGCTGTCATGGACTACATCTGTGGTGCCCTTTGCTTTTAAAACTGACCAATTATGTCTTATTGTGGCAGCCCCATGTGTTTGTGACAGCCCAAGATTAAGCTGTGTAGACAGGAAACTGTTTATATAGTTACTGGATGTTAAGTGATGTAAGAGCGTTCACAGTAAATGTAATTGCAGGAAAGTGCGACCAAAACTAGCATTTGTGTAGGGAGACCGAGATGTCAATGGGGAAAAATATTCGGAACCATTATGTACTAATATATTTTAGCAGAATTGGATACATTTTTATTATGGAACACAAATTGAATATCTTTATTTCCATATATGCTGTATAATGCGTATCTGTCTGGCAAACGATTATTCACTGCACTGGGATGTACAGTGTAATGAAGAACTTATTCTAAGCTAAATTTTTAATTCTAAACTGTTTGCGGTGTAAAATACCCTTGGTTATTACATTGTCTTCCCTTTTTGTTTTTTTTCTACAGAAACTCAATGAGGTCAGACTCTACAAGCAGTGTGAAAAATCGTATTGGGAGTAAATCCCATTCTGAGAAACCAGCTGATGTCCGGCTGTTACTGGAGGAGAAGAGGCAGAGCACTGCGAGCAGACCTCCAGTGACTGGTGTAAAGTCAGGTAAGACTGATAATCATATCATAATATTGTCATAGTACCATGTATAGTATTATAATTGTACTATACGGGGGCAGTTCTTACCCGGATGGAGGTAGGTGACTTGCTGCCTGGTCCCTTTCACCTTACTCCCACTGCTGGCCTGGTCCCGGAACCTGTGCTATGTAGATGACAAGTCCCAGGACCCGCGCAGTGGCTGTGGCAGTACTGTACATGCGCAGAACCCAGGGGTTAAAGTGACCCAGAACGGGGCAGAGCTGCGATCCGTCAGTTCTATTTGCAAACGGAACGCAGTTCCGCCTCCTCTGGCTCACCAGATGTGTGCCGGCGCTGCAGGAAGATGCCAGGCGCCCGCTGAGATTGTGTTACCAGGGGGCGCGTGGCTCTCTCACCATAGTGGAAGCCAGAGGTAGGAGCTCACTACCGAGCTCTGGCTTTTGCAGTGTGCGGTGTGCTATGGGAGAGACGTCATGACGCCTCTCCCATAGTTCCAAGGAGCGGGCGCCGGACAGGGGGAAGCGGTCTGGAAGCAGGAGCCGGGCTTGGTAAGTATTTTTTTTTTTGGGGGGGGAGGTTTGTGTTTGTGTGTGTGTGTGTGTGTGTGTGTGTGTGTGTGTGTGTGTGTGTAAGCGGCTTATACAGGAGGCATTACCAGAGGGGGCTATAACGACAGGGGGCATTACCACTGGGGGCTAAACGACAGGGGGCATTACCACTGGGGGCTAAACGACAGGGGGCATTACCACTGGGGGCTAAACGACAGGGGGCATTACCACTGGGGGCTAAACTACAGGGGACATTACCACTGGGGGCTAAACTACAGGGGACAATACAAAACGGGCATTGTATAGGGGCACTTCATAATGGGCATCACTCCTGGTGACATAAGAGGCACTACAACTGGGGGCATTTCATAAGGGTAATCGCTAAGATGGACTATACATAAGGGGCACTACCATTACAGTGGCTATTGTATAAGGGGCGCTACTGCTGTGGTCATTATGTGTATTAGGGGTGCTACTAATGTGGGCTTTGTGTATAAGGGGCACTAATGTGTGTCATAACATGAATAAGGGACACTGCTGTGTCGTGTATTGTGAATAAGATTGTGCTACTGTTCAGCATAATTTTAATTGGGGATACTATTGCGTGACCATGCCCCTTTCTTTGTGAGACCATGCCCCTTTTTGGGGCAATCCCTTTATTACATGGGGAGGGGGTGAGTTCCACCTCTCTAGGACCACAAAACAGCTTCTATGGACTGCATTGGCTGCAGCCCATGGAACCCAGCTAGGGCTGAAAGGCAGGAAGTGACTTCCTACAGGCAGCCAGCTCTTTGCTAATCGCAGCCCAGTCTGGCTGCGATGAAACACTTCCCAATGGGCCTGCTGAGGACTGGCAGGTAGGACTTCAATAGGTCACAGTGAATTCAGTACAGTCACACAGACTGCATTTGGCTCTCTGAGCTGAGGTGGCGGATTTTACAGACGAGCCTGCAGTCCATAGGTAAAATCTGCCACTGGTACCCTGTTGAGTGTTTTATCATTGTACTATCCGTAGCATTATCATTGTACCATCCATAGCCTTATCATTGTACCATCCATAGCAGGCATTCCCAACCGCGGTCCTCAAGACGGCAAAATAACTGAGATACTAATTAATTCACCTGGGCTCAAGCATGGATATCACTAAAACCTGTACTTAGTGTTCCTATAGGACGGAGGTTGGGAATGCTTGATGTATAGTGTTATCATAGTACCATACGGTTTTTATCGGTTCACAAGCATTGTTCATAGGTTTGTGTTAACAGCATTCACGATTTACTTTAACTCGCTGTTAATGAAGGTAGGCTTTTTGGGGCTTATTCAGAGATGTTTGCAAACCCGATTACTGGGCATGTGCCCCGATAGTCTTGCAACAATGCTCACAGAGGGCATTAATTTGCAAAGTGATGTTCAGTGACTGTTTGGGGGGAGCTAATGGGAAGTGGCAGCAAAATTCCAGGCGTGCTTGAGGCTGCACCTGTGATCCCAGACGCAGTTACAATGTCTCAAGCGTGTTACTTCCTGCGGCCTTGCTGCGCAACCAGAGGGACACTCAGAACTTCAGTAACTGACTGACCTGCGACGGATGCTGGGTCTTTGTATGCAGCCGCAGGGATTAGCAAAGCCACCAGTGGGCATCTCAATACAAAGCCAGGTGGCTACGGCATTTGTATATTTTCTAAGTCGCTGTGTAAACATTTTCAGCTGTGCATTTGCATCCATCTTTGAATCGGGGCCTTTGTTAGCCTATGTACTGTGGCTTGTAACTGGCTGCCAGTTGCTGTTAAGTACATGGTAAACTGAATGCTGGTGATAGGGGAGACCGAAAATGCCCCAGGGTCAGGAAAAAAATAACTTCAATTAAAAGGAAAATGTTAAATGTAAGTAAATCCTTTGTTCAAAGGCCGTACAAGATAAAGTACATTTGTGTTCTTTCTAAACTCTGAAGCGCTAATTTATTTTGTTTTAGGATGTACAGACAAGAAGGAACTAATTAGAAGCCTGCAATCTGAGATTCTTACAGGGACTTGTATGTCTCTTTAGTGTTTTACTACATCTTTATCATTTTGTTCTGGATGCAGACGTGCGGCAGAGGCTGGGGAAAAGGGCTCATTCACCTGAACCGAGGAAGATCGTAAGCAATATCTCCGTTCCTCGCAGAGAACCCGTTTCTGACGTGCACAGCCGACTTGGTTTGCCTAAACAAATGGACGGAAAAGGACTATACTCTGATAGCAAGGAGAAGAAAACAGGTTAGTGATTCCACTGCTTGTGTAGAAAGCATCATACTTGTACCATGGTCTGATTCCTCTGTATGGTACATCAGTCCACGAGCGTTTACGCACAGAATCCATGAAAAGTTCAGACTCTTGCATTAACAGGGTCGTTGCACCTGTTAACCTCCGAGGTCCCAAGCATGTTGGATATAGGAGATTCAATGTGTACATGGCCATGGACATTTCTGAATACTATTGTACAGGTAAATGTAGCAATGTTTAAATTGACGAGGTTGATATCCATCATGTCGACACTAATGAAATGTCAACACGAAGAGAATGTTAACTAAACATCCCTTGTTTAGTGGTGACTGACCTGGTACAGATAATCCGACGCTCAGCTGATGAGGACTTCCACGGTTTATGGTGGTTACTATGCCAAACCCCTAACCCTCCCGCAGCCTAACCCCTAGCCTTCCCCTTCCACAGCCTAAGCCTCCCCTCCTGCAGCTTAACCCCTAGCCTTCCCCTTCCACAGCCTAAGCCTCCCCTCCTGCAGCTTAACCCCTAGCCTTCCCCTTCCACAGCCTAAGCCTCCCCTCCTGCAGCTTAACCCCTAGCCTTCCCCTTCCACAGCCTAAGCCTCCCCTCCTGCAGCTTAACCCCTAGCCTTCCCCTTCCACAGGCTAACCCTCCCCTCCTGCAGCCTAACCCCTAGCCTTCTCCTTCCACAGCCTAACCATAACCCTCCTGCAGCCTAACCCCTAGCCTTCTCCTTCCACAGCCTAAACATAACCCTCCTGCAGCCTAACACCTAGCCTTCCTCTTTCACAGCCTAACCCTCCTGCAGCCTAACCCCTAGCCCTCCCCTCCTGCAGCCTAACCCCTAGCCCTCCCCTCCTGCAACCTAACCCCTAGCCGCCTTCTTCCACAGCCTAACCATAACCCTCCTGCAGCCTAACCCCTAGCCTTCTCCTTCCACAGCCTAACCCCTAGCCTTCTCCTTCCACAGCCTAACCCCTAGCCTTCCTCTTCCATGGCCTAACCTTAACCCTCCCCTCCTGCAGCCTAACCCCTAGCCTTCCACAGCATAACCCTGCCCTCTGCAGCCTAACCCAAACCCCTGACCCTCTGCTACCGGTCGATGCAGAATGTCTGTGTTTCACATGCTGACATTTTGACTACATCCAGAATTTTCTTACTGGTTGATAAAGCAAACCATATTGTACTGTAGTACCAGGACCAATTGACAACAGAGCACTAAATAACATCCTAGTGCTATGGTTGTGCCATCATTTAGGTGTAACACATTTAAGGCCGCCATATTTGGGCATAACCACTATCTAGGAATATATTGGTGCCTCATTGATGTCTCCATGTCCTAGGGAATTACCAGGCTTGAAACCTGTGACTAGTGGTTCAGTAAATGAAGAGGCTACATTCACTCTGTCAAGAACTGCTCTTTAAAAAAAATAAAATGGTTTAGCTGGGTTGCTTTGTCTGCAAAGAAATGTATTTGTGTAGGTTTATGGATAAATACATTATGCCACATGGCCCTTATTTCTATATGTGACATGAAATGAGGTAACGAGGTAATGCAAAGCATTTGTATTTAATTTGATTTTTAAAACCTTCATGTGAAACATAACATGGCACCACTCTGATCCCGCTGTGTCTTCCACTTGCAGGAAGCTTATGGAATCGTTTGGGAACAGCACCAAAAGACAAAGCCAAACCTGTGGAGAAGAGAGAGAAGGCCATTGTGACTCCGGAAGACGAGGACTCTGTGCTGCAGAAAGCCTGGGGAGACATAATCAAAGAGAAGGAACAGATCCGGCAAAAGAAAAGCCGCCTGGACAACCTACCTTCCTTACAGATTGAAATTAGTCGGGAGAGCAGTTCTGGCTCCGACACGGACTCCTGATGACAACGATTGACTTGCACATTTTGGGACATTGGCTTTCAGCAACTTGAAAATGTGCCACCCCTGCCTTCCAGACAGCAAATGTTTTATGCCAACGTCAAGACACCAATAGTTCCGTGTTCTCGACAAGCCTCTACAGAATCTGTGTGTCAACTTACTGGTGGATTAAACAAAGCGTATTGGTTAATATGAAGTTTTTTTTTTTTTTTTTTTTTTTTTTCTGCTTTTTTTTGTAACTTCTGTAAAGTTACTGTGAATAAGGATAAACACAAGTTTGTTTTTAACTTATCTTTTTATACAGCTTTCTTTTTTAACCTTCTGGACAGATATCAATAACGTGACGCCTATGCTTGATATATGTCCTCCGCACCTGTAGAGGGAGAGCTTTTAAAGTGACAAACGTTGTCGTCTGGATTTACGGCAGTATTTTGCTTGCTGTGTAGCGTGCTTAGACAAGGGGCTGTGGATAGTCATAGGGTGATACCTGGATTGTTGGGCACAATGCAATTATTTATTCCATTGCTTGTATACTGGATTGCTATGAGAGACTATTGTATGTGTGGTACGATGGCCACATGCGGCATGTAATGAATAGGATGTCACCGTTTTTCACTGAGATCCATATATCGATCTTTAATCTATTTAAATATAGTAATCGTGCACCACTGCAATCTCTTATATAAACTAAGTCAGCCTTTCCTGATTGTGCGTCATTACTGACATTGTCCTTTTATCATTTTACTGTGTGTTATGGGTGTAGTATGGTATGCCGGCGACCAGCATACCGGCGCCGGGAGCCCGACCGCTGGCATACTGACAGTGTGGCGGGCTCGCTGCGCTCTCCATGCTGCGGGCACAGTGGCGCACGCTATTTTATTCTCCCTCCAGGGGGGTCATGGACCCCCACGAGGGAGAATAGCTGTCTGTATGCCGGGTGTCTGGATCCTGGCGCCGGTATACTGTGCGCCGGAATCCCGACATTCGGCATACTGTAGACCACCCGTGTGTTATGTCTGGGTGCATCCTGTACCTGGAGAAGGCGGAGATCTGTGTTATGAGAATCCTTGTAGAAAGGGTCTGATGTCTCTCCACGGCGGACGTGACGGATTTATGTAAGCTATACATGTAGCCGTTTATTACTATTTAAAGAAGTTGAAATTATAACGCCATCTTCCACAGGACAGTATGCTGGTGAATGACCTAGCCTCTCTCTTCCTGGTATTGCTCCTCCAACATATTTATGGCATTTATAACTGTCCAGGTGAATGTCTGTGTTGCCATTTGTTCATTAACTGTATGTTTGACTAACTTCCAGACCACCTAGTCCCAGGTTCTATTTTCAATGTACAGAACTGACCAGGAAACATTTGTATGTTCTGATGTCCGTGTCTCATAAAGATCACACACAAAGGATGCGGTTTATATTTTTTTAATTACTTTTATTCTTAATTCCACGTAGCCGTTATTTCAAATGACAAGACTGCACAATAATACAAATGAAATAACAAACATTATTCCGATATTTAGATGCAAATTCAAATGTTTACAATATAGAAAAATGTTTAATAAAAAAAGTTAACAATCTTGAAAAGGCCACAAAAAGGGAGTTTCTATTCTACCTGATTACAAGTTTGAAAGCTTGGTACAGAAGGCAGAGTCTGGTTACCTGAAGGATTTTATCAGCCAGGAATGCACACTGAAAGAGGGCAGCATTGTCACTTAATCAAGGGAACACATGCAGGATCATATGACTCAAATGCAACTTTTACGTATCTAGTTATATTCTGCATATTGCATTATAAGATTTCCTCATTGGTAGTGAATCATTGTTTCTCTTTTAGAAAGAACAAATGCAGCTACTACTGTTGTGCTAGGTACTACAGCGGCGCTACCCCCAAAGGCAGCAGGCTACTACAGCGGGGCTACCCCTAAACGCCGCTAGCTACTACAGTGGCACTATCCCCAAACGCCGCTAGCTGCTACAACAGGGCTACCCCCAAACGCCGCTAGCTGCTACAGCGGGGCTACCCCCAAACGCCGCTAGCTACTACAGCGGGGCTACCCCCAAACGCCGCTAGCTACTACAGCGGGGCTACCCCCAAACGCTGCTAGCTACTACAGCGGGGCTACCCCCAAACGCCGCTAGCTACTACAGCGGGGCTACCCCCAAGCGTCGCTAGCTACTACAGCGGGGCTACCCCCAAGCGTCGCTAGCTACTACAGCGGGGCTACCCCCAAACGCCGCTAGCTACTACAGCGGGGCTACCCCCAAGCGTCGCTAGCTACTACAGCGGGGCTACCCCCAAAATCAGCTAGCTACTACAGCGGGGCTAGCCACAAAAGGCAGCTGGCTACTACAGCGGGACATACCCCCAAAGGCAGCTGGCTACTACAGCGGGGCTACCCGCACAAGGCAGCTGGCTACTACAGCGGGGCTAGCCACAAATGCATTGAATGAAAGCCTGCGTGAATGGTTTAAGTTAGTGTTAGCAGCCGCACAAATCTCTGCTGCTGTTTTACGAAGGGTACATTACTCAAACCTTATCAGCTGCACGTAACCGCTGGATATGTGCATCAGTGCTACTTGCAAACATTTCTGTTCCTGCAAGCAATAGTTACATTGGGTACTGCATGCAGGGCCGTTTCTTGGGGCAGGCGAGCAGTGCAACCGCACTGGGCGCCCGCCGCGGAACTAACTGTGGCTCCCTGCTTCCCCCTTCTATTTCTCCCCGAGTAACCCGCTCGGGGGGCGGAGTTTCACGGAATTAAGTGGTTGCGTCGTTACGTCACGACGCAACCCCATCTCTCCGCGAAACTCCCTCCCCCCCCCCCCCCCCCCCCCCCGAGCGGAGTACAGAGGGGGATCCAAGTTAGGAAGAGGGAAAGGCCAGCGCGAGGAGCGACTGGTGAGGTGGGCCGAAGAGCGGTAATCGCCTCTGTAAGTATTCTCTCTCTCTCTCTCAATGTGTAAAATGGGGACACCTGCCGTAATGTGTGAAATGGGGACTCTTGCCTGCCGTAGTGTGGGGATTTAATGTATCAAGGGCATTGCGGTGTGTGGCATAATATGGTGCAGGGGGCATTACTGTGTGGGGCTTAATATGGTAGAATTTTTTTTTTCCTGTGGTGGTCGTGATCTGTTGGAGCAGGGTCAAAAACTGGATTGTGAGGTAGTCTTTTCAGACGAGGCCATGCCCATTTAAATGAGGCCATGCCCATTTAAATGAGGCCATGCCCATTTAAATGAGGCCATACCCATTTAGATGAGGCCACGCCCCCTTGCCGGGTGCACGCGCAAGTTTTTTTTTTTTTCATCTAGGTGTGGGGGGGGGGGACACATTTTTTTTATGTCACGGGGGGGGCGCATTTTTAAATCTCGCACTGGGAGCCAAATTGGCTAGAAACAGTCCTGACTGCATGCGTTCATTAGTGTTATTCCAAGACTACCTTTACCAGCCAAGATTGGTGTCAGAGTATATATTTAGTGAATTCTGCAATTTACAATTAAACTGTATTGGGTTTTCTCTGTTTAATTTGCTATTCGAAATAAGTGAATCATTTTTGGTTGTCAGCCAGTACAAGCTATAAGTAATCTTTTTGAAAAACATAATTGAGGTATAAATCTCCATATCCAGTTTGCTGTTGGACATGTGACTGTGCACAGTACACCCTTACATAGTATCTAAGGTTGAAAAAAGACAATTTGTTCATTGAGTTCAACCTATTTGTGGTCTCCTATGCACGATTATTTTGTAGAAAATTTTGACTGAAGTTGATGACTGCCGTTACGTTTTACCCCTCTTTTTTATAATAACCATAGTGCGTGACTATGCCCCGTAACCCTGGATATCCTTATCCATTAGGAATTTATCTAACCCATTCTTAAAGGTGTTGACTGAGTCTGCCATTACAACTCCCTCAGGCAGGGAATTCCAAACACGTATCGTCCTTACCGTAAAAAAGCCTTTACGCCGTATTGTGCGTAATCTCCTCTCTAACCTGAGCGAGTGTCCACGAGTTCTCTGTGTTGATCTAACCAAAAACAGGTCCCGCGCAAGATCTGTATAATGTCCCCTTATATATTTGTAAATGTTGATCATGTCCCCTCTTAATCTCCTCTTTTCCAGTGTAAACATGCCTAGTCTTTCAAGCCTTTCCTCGTATTCCAGCGTCTCCATACCTTTAATTAGTTTGGTCGCCCGCCTTTGAACCTTTTCTAGCTCCAGGATATCCTTTTTTGTAGTAAGGTGCCCAGAATTGTACACAGTATTCAAGGTGTGGCCTCACAAGTGATTTATATAACGGGAGTATAATACTCTCGTCCCTAGCATCAATTCCCCGTTTTATGCATGCTAATATCTTATTAGCCTTTTTTGCTGCAGTCCTACTTTGGGTACTACTGCTTAGTTTGCTATCTATGAGGACACCTAAGTCCTTTTCCAGTACAGAATCCCCTAATTTTACCCCATTTAGTAGGTAGGTGTAATTTTTGTTCTTGTTACCACAGTGCATTACCTTACACTTGTCTGTGTTGAAGCGCATTCTCCATTTCGCTGCCCAAGTTCTAATTTAACTAAGTCGTTCTGAAGTGACTCAGCATCCCCCTCCGCATTTATAACTTGACACAATTTGGTATCACCTGCAAAAATTGACACCGTGCTCTCTAGACCTTCTGTTAGGTCGTTAATGAAAATATTGAACAATAGCGGTCCTAATACTGAGCCTTGCGGCACACCACTTAGCACTTCAGTCCAAATTGAAAAAGATCCATTAACCACAACGCGCTGCTCCCTATTACCTAACCAGTTTTTGACCCAAGTGCATATTGTGCTTCCTAGCCCTGATTCTTGTAGCTTGTAAATAAGTCATGTGTGGTACAGTGTCTCATGTGTGGTACAGTAGTCTCATGTGTGGTACAGTAAGTCTCATGTGTGGTACAGTAAAAGGGGGTACCACTAAAGAGATGTGTGCTGAGCGATCTATTAGTGACCGCTCGGCACACACTTCTCCCCCCGCTTAGCACAGCGCGATGTGTGCTGAGCGAGGGGGGATGGGGGGGGGGGGGGGGGCGCTCTCTTCAGACAGCGCTGAAGTGAGCGACCTGCTAGATTGAACCTGTATGCATGCTCAATCTAGCACTGGCGATAGCGATGCGCGGCCCTATCGCTGGGGGGGCATACACACGACAGATCCGTGCTTAAATTCTAAGCAATCTAGTCAGATTGCTTAGATTTTAAGCACTGATCTCTCCATGTATACCCCCTTTAGGATAGTAATAATATAGATTGTACTCTTTATCTCTCAAAGCTCCATCTGTGCCCGGATAACTTTTGTAAATCCCCACACTGGCTCCATTTGTCCTCCCAGAATCAATTCACCCACATCTACAAAGTCTTCAACCACCCTTAATCTATCTTCTATCAAATACTCCCTCCCCCTCTTATATCTACCTCTGACCTTCACCCTTGTGGCTTCTCTGATAATACACTCACTCTTCTGTGTGTAATTCCCTACCATGCCCAATCAGGCTCTCCCACAGCCTTCATATGTTTCCATGCTCTCAGCAAAGCCACCTCTTTATTCCTCCATGTCCCCTACACTGATGAGGCAACCTCATAACGGTCACAATCTCTGCTTTTAAAGCTGGGTACACACTAGACAATATTTGAATGATTCCAGCGGATCAGAACAACAAATTGTTCAATGTCCAGTGTGTATGTACCATGCACGCTCCCGCGGCATTGTCCGTCGCATCTTCAGATTGGCCGTGCATGCAGCTCAGTCTGAAGATGTCATTTGCGTTGCCATGCAGTATAATGAAGAACAGAACGAGGGGTTATCCGTCGTTTATTACATCAGCTAGTGGATACCGGTTATCATTCCGGGTCGGACGAGGGTGTTATCTTCCCAGCCATCGGCAAGACTGCCGGTCACATTGGTTCCTTTGTATCATGTTTGCTCTCTTCTAATAATAATAATAATAATAATAATAATATAAGCTCTCATAAGCAGGGACTTCCTTACCCTCTGCTTTTATGCCTGCAGGTAGTCTACCTTGTATGTCCCGGTTTCATATGTATGTTTTGTTGCTCCCTACTGTCTGGCACTATGGCACCCTACAAATGGGCAGTAACTTGTTTTAAAAATAAAAGGATTAAAGCAAAAAATGTAAATATGATTGATGAAAAAAAAAAAAAGTGTGTGAATGCAATGCCAAATATGTGGAGGGAAACCCAAATTATGTACCCAGTGTTCAACGAAAATGGATAAAACATCTCATAAGTGGATATGTTGGTTCTACTCTACATACTGTATGGAGGATGACACAAGCCTATGTTAACCAGCCTGCCCTGTACTGTAGCTCTTAGATGTTTGTTTTATTTCATTATTATTATTCCTTTTTCTGAATACTGTGTATATTTGTTTTTGCTTTGGGACAGGGGGTGTGGTCACATTTTAGCACTAGCTGCTCCTTACATCCCTCCCCACCCAACACCCATTCATTGCTGCTCAGTTACCTGTTCAGCATGGCTCTGATATGCAGAGCAGCAGTGAGTGAGACAGGTGACAAAGTCCTCACATCAGGAGTGTCCTGCTTAAGTCTAGATAGCTGGGAGGAGTCACTGTCCATCAAATGTGCAGGGTAAATATTACGAAACAGTTCACTAATTTAAGTATATCTGCTGCCTAAGTTACACCAGACAAGAGGTCTGAATACACTATTATAAGGGACTGTAAAATAACATTAAGCCATGCTGATGTTACTGGAATTGTCGACCCTAAAAGCATTGGTATCTGCACAGATGCAGCGTGACTAGGAGTGATTTCCATTTATTTTTATTTCTCTATCGTCCTAGTGGATGCTGGGGTTCCTGAAAGGACCATGGGGAATAGCGGCTCCGCAGGAGACAGGGCACAAAAAGTAAAGCTTTTTCCGATCAGGTGGTGTGCACTGGCTCCTCCCCCTATGACCCTCCTCCAGACTCCAGTTAGATTTTTGTGCCCGGCCGAGAAGGGTGCAATCTAGGTGGCTCTCCTAAAGAGCTGCTTAGAAAAAGTTTAGCTAGGTTTTTTATTTTACAGTGATTCCTGCTGGCAACAGGATCACTGCAGCGAGGGACTGAGGGGAGAAGGAGTCAACTCACCTGCGTGCAGGATGGATTGGCTTCTTGGCTACTGGACATCAAGCTCCAGAGGGACGATCACGGGTACAGCCTGGATGGTCACCGGAGCCACGCCGCCGGCCCCCTTGCAGATGCTGAAGACAGAAGAGGTCCAGAATCGGCGGCTGAAGACTCCTGCAGTCTTCAAAAGGTAGCGCACAGCACTGCAGCTGTGCGCCATTTTCCTCTCAGCACACTTCACACGGCAGTCACTGAGGGTGCAGGGCGCTGGGAGGGGGGCGCCCTGGGAGGCAAAATGATTACCTATAAAGGCTAAAAATACCTCACATATAGCCCTAGAGGCTATATGGAGATATTTAACCCCTGCCTGATTTCTCTAAATAGCGGGAGACAAGCCCGCCAGAAAAGGGGCGGGGCCTATCTCCTCAGCACACGGCGCCATTTCCTCTCACAGTTCCGCTGGTCAGGACGGCTCCCAAGTCTCTCCCCTGCACTGCACTACAGAAACAGGGTAAAACAGAGAGGGGGGGGCACATTTATGGCGATAATTTGATATAACAAAGCAGCTATAAGGGAGCACTTATTATAAGGCTATCCCTGATATATATATAGCGCTTTTGGTGTGTGCTGGCAAACTCTCCCTCTGTCTCCCCAAAGGGCTAGTGGGTCCTGTCTTCGTTAGGAGCATTCCCTGTGTGTCTGCTGTGTGTCGGTACGTGTGTGTCGACATGTATGAGGACGATATTGGTGTGGAGGCGGAGCAATTGCCAAATATGAGGATGTCACCCCCTAGGGAGTCGACACCGGAATGGATGCCTTTATTTATGGAACTACGGGATAGTGTCAACACGCTAAAGCAGTCGTTTGACGACATGAGGCGGCCGGACAATCAATTAGTGCCTGTCCAGGCGACTCAAACACCGTCAGGGGCTGTGAAACGCCCTTTGCCTCAGTCGGTCGACACAGACCCAGACACAGGCGATGACTCCAGTGGTGACGGTGACGAATCAACCGTATTTTCCAGTAGGGCCACACGTTATATGATTTTGGCAATGAAGGAGGCGTTACATTTAGCTGATACTACAGGTACCACTAAACAGGGTATTATGTGGGGTATGAAAAAACTACCTATAGTTTTTCCTGAATCAGAAGAATTAAATGACGTGTGTAATGAAGCGTGGGTTGCCCCTGATAAAAAACTGAT